>NW_027491771.1:0-600000 GCF_021521415.1 Bidens hawaiensis
GTTAGTTTCTTTATAAATGACAATTTTAACTTTTTACTAAAAAGCTAAACAGAAGAAAAATATATAATAAATTAAAATCGTAAACCAAATAACAATAAAAAAAAATATATACAAATACAGAAAGGTGTGACCTACCAAAACCAAACCCTTTTCATCTCTTCATTGACATTTCCCTCCATGGCTCGACCACCATCTTTGGCGACAACCACCATCATCTTCCCCACACCACCGCAATCTTATAGTTTGCTCAAATATGTCCGAAATTGCAATATTTCTACAACATCCAAACCATACAACAAATTTCAACATAATTCAAAACCCTCTTTTTACATTAACAAAGTTCAACTTAATTCATCTTCTACTTACCAACTGTTTTGACACGTTAGTGCATTTATTTGTGTATCAAGTTGTAAGTATTTTAAGCACTTTGAGCACATCCTAAAAGATTAACACAACAAATTAAAACTAACAATTCATGCTTAGTTCAAGTTTGTTCAAACACCCCACCTTAACTTGTTTTAAAAAAGCTGAACTTTTAATTGTGTTAGTTGTCGTAATCAACTGTTTTGACCTATATACAATACGAGTCAGCTCAATGTACTATGATTTTTCCACAAATAGGCCAAGCATTAAATTTATTCCAATCAAATTTATAATGCTTTATTATTATTTCAGCCCAAGACCCATTCATAAATCAATTTCTCTTTATTATAATCCGAATTAAATGCTTCTAGACGTGTTATACACAAAGGAGGGGGGGGGGGGTCAATGTATGATATTTGAAACATCTTAAAACAAGTTTTACACAACATTATAAAATGTTTTATTTATAGGCATAACAAAACTTTGCCATCTTAACAACTACGGACGTAATCCATAACACCCAAATAATCAAATTTGCCATCTTAAAATGATCCACTATATCACATAACATCTATTTAAGATAATTTTGGTCTATCACTAGTTTAGAATTCTTATTTTATTCAGATCAATTCCTCTAAATTTAACATCATTCACAAATTTGACCTCACCTTCAATGGAACACAAACATTTATTGTTTTTCATCAAAAGTGAACATTTCATTACACATATATCAACATTAGATTGTCAACAAATGAGGTTTGTTGTACAACCAAGCTATGCTATAAGTATAAATAACCGATTTTTACATGGTTCTTCTAGTTATAATGTCTTTCCACCAAAAACTTCGTAAATCCATCATACTTGCAAAGATAAGTTGGAGCCTTGGAGGTGATTACCTTATGATATATTTGTTGTCTAAGAGATGATCATTACTAGGTTTCTTAAAGATGGAATATAGCCTTAATTGATGATTATCTCTTAAAAACTCATCCCAATCGACCCCTCTGAAAAAAAAACTTTAAATAAAATTATTTTGATTCAACCATCTCTTTCTCAACTTGACTACTTGAATCGTATATTTTGAATATCAACTAATCAAATTCTATTCCTTGTTATTTTTATCTCTTTTTGAGATTCAGAAATAGTAAACCGATTCGATAAATCTATGAAGGTTCCGAAATGAAATGAGCTATTTATTTTATTATTTATTTTTATCTCTTTGTTAAGAATTAATCGGATTGAAGATATAGCGTCATCATTCGTTGGAATCAAAATATCTGCCAGATCGGGGTTTTTGCTTCTATCTACAAACCACATATATATTTTATCTAGAAGCATATTGGATTTAATTTTAAATTGCCACCATTTGACACATTTAGCCCTTAAACTTTCATCATGTATAACCTCGCATTAGATAGTCTAAATTATCACTAACCTAAATCCATCTTTTTATTCTAAATCATGAATTCTCTACTCCTTAAATAAATATAGAGAAAATTACTGTTTACGTCCCTGTGGTTATAAGGCAGAGGCACAATGAGTCCCTTCAATTTTTTTTGAACTGGTTGAGTACTTATGGTTTCAAAAATGAACCATTTGAGTCCCTCTCGTTACTTAACTTTCAGGGTAAACTTTTGTTTTACTAAAACCACAGGGACTCAAATTGTTCGTTTCTGAAACCACGGGGACTCAACCAGTTAAAAAAATTTTCAGGGACTCATTGTTTCTTCGTCCTAAAACCACAGGGACGCAAACAGTAATTTTGTCGTGAGAAACGTACAAATAACTAGAGTAATTATTTTAACACTAGAGTAATTATTATCACATTATAACTTTTGAAATAGAGTAATTATTTTATTACACCATATTATTTTTTATAACATAATTACTATTATTACACAATGTTATTTGTATATTAATTTTATTCGTACTAGATTTCACACCTATATATAACCATACAATATATTAATCAAGAATAATATCAAGACATAAATTATTCATAAAATCGTAAACGCATGAATTTTGGAATGTCACAATAGCCAACAATAACCCTTAAAATGTGAACTCAACAATCATCGTCCAAATTAACTAATTAAGAGCACTTACCCAAATAAATCATCTAGAATTTTTAAAAAAGAACATTAAACTAGCCTGCAAATTGGAGTTTATGCTTTAACGTACATATATGGCTACTCTTAATATTAGCGTGAATTTCCATAATACTTGATTTATTGTAACTGATAAAAAGATGTGTTAGAAATTGATCATAGTATGTTCACGTCTGATACACAACCTGACCGTTCATTGAGCCTAATAGATTTGTTGAAATCTCTCTCATCCGTATTTAAGTAACAATCTCCCAAGCACTTTATCAACATATTATAACCCTAAAACGAATACACTTAAAAACGCAAATGGGTGATTATTTGCAAATACATTCAAACTCAAGTCCAGATATCAAAATCAAGTTCAAAGGACAAGTGAAGCTAAACTAAAATTTTCATAATACAAGCATGTGTACTAGACGATAACTTATACGAGAGTGAGAAGTTAATGGTGATCCATTCCATTATATAATATATGAAGACGACGTGTTGCATATTTCATTTTCATCTTCATCTTCATCTTCATCTTCATCTTAAAATAGCATGCACATGTTCTTTCTAACAGTTTAATTTAAAGAGAATTAGCTAATTAGTCAAACCGGACATGCAATGGATTTGTTAACATTGATACATACTATACATTATTATTAATGTATTATTGTGTTTGTATATCAGCATATTCGATTATTCTCCACTCCTACTTATTTATTTGTTAACACATATCATCTTAAGTTATCATAAAAAATGGTAATATATTATTTTTCTAATTAGTTAGTTCTATATCTTTTTATATCATATTGTGACTACATAAAAAGTCTCAAAACATACAAGGTTATATTATGGCACGTACATATATTATTTATGTACGAAAGTGGTCTTTCTTGAATGATGCAAAGTCTCTGGCTTACGACAACAAACTCCACCTTCCAGCGACAGTACATCGGGCCCCCTCGCTTATCGATCATCTAACGGCTAGTGACACATATAACTCAAAACTAATAACTTAACCATCATGTATTATTATTCTTAACCATCATGTATTGTTATTATTCTTCTTTCATCTTAATCCACCAATCCCATCTCGACAACGTTATTCCAATAATTTCCACAATCACTTCAACCATTTAATAACAATAACAACAACAACAATATTACAAATAATCTTATTCGTTTAACAGTGTTTTGAACTACCCCTAATAGCCCGTAAGGGTGAGTAAACGGGTCTTACCCACAATATCTGACCCGGACTCGGTTAATGTTAGGACTTGAAACCGACTATATTGTAAATAAATGGGTTTGGTCGGTTCGGAGTTTGTGGGTCTTACCCACATCATAAGCGCCCGGACCCGGTTTATACTAGCATTCTCGAGACCCGGGAACCAACTCTGTTGTAATGTAACTAGGTCTGTTTGGTTCGGGTCTTATGGGTTTCGTGGGTCTTCTACGGTTCAGGGGTGTAGCCTATGAGGGGGCAGGGGTGTCCCGGTTAGCTCCGTTTTTAGATCCGTAAGGCAAATTTTACGATTTCGTCTAAAAATTTTGTAATTATTGAGCCCGATCACCCACCCCTCAGTGACTTCGATCATTCCCATGACTTAGCCCAAACTTAGCCATAGGTTCATGCTCACTCGTAATACCCGAGTAAGCCTTCATGAGACAAGATGCCAACTATCATACTGATTTTAACGTTTTAGGTTTGAGTCACCGAGAAACACCCCACTTATCACTATAGGAAAACCGTCTTAAGTTAGGTTTTAAACCTAAAACCTCAAATATCCCAAGCCTTAACCATCATCCCATACCATTAAACCGAAACCCATGCAAATGAAAATAATATTAATCTTATAGCTATTTAATTTGCTCACGTTAATCAAATGAATTTACTTATAAAAGGGGTCACATGGTGTTTAATTAGTCTTGTCTCCTCCTTTCACTCTCAACCCTCGTCCCCACCAATTTTATATATCATGAACAAATGTTCACTTACATAACTATTATGATATTATTATTATCACTACTATATTATTTGTGTTTTCTTGAATAGAGATTGTATTTTTTTCTTCTCATAACTTTCTTTCCAAAAGTCAACTAAAATCTTTGTGGGTATCTTTTACTTCTCATTCTTTTGTGTTTTCTTGAATAAAGATTGGATTTTTATGCTTCTAGATCTGACATTGAATCTTGGTTTTGCATTACAGGATGTGGGTATGATGTATTTGAAGATAAAGATTAAGAAAGCTGACAGAAGAGAGTGAGCATATGCAAGCAGTTGTATATATAAAGTATACATTTGTTAAGTTATTATGCGTGTGCTCACTTCTCTTGCTGTCGGCTAACTCTCCACCTGCTACAGTAACCTAAATAAACTCATTTTGTTTATATTTCATGTGTTTTTATAATCATTTCTTGTGTATTTTATGTGTGGTGTACACCTGGACATGTATATATGGATATACAGAAAAAGCTGCAAGTTTTGATGACTTATCACTTATCCACTACCCTTATAATAATCTTTTATATAATGAAAACTGACCCTTCATTTTTCTTGAAGTGTAACAATGAAAATTTGAGTTTTTTCTCAGATTTTGATGAGATTCAGATGAAATGAAGAAGTTGATCTTAAATGAGGTAGAGAATATTATTTTATTATTTTATCATTTTATGTACCTTTTTGTTAATTTTGTACGATTTATGACGGTTGATTTATTATTTAATGTGTTTTTTTCTTTCCCCTTATTAATTTTTATTATTATAATATTCAACTTTGGAGTTTGAAATCTTGTACTTGTTCTTGAATCTTGATGGAGAGCAAGAAGAGGGTTTTTTCTTGAAGTCATTAATAAGGTACTTTCCTACTGTATTATTCTTAACTGCAAATTTAACTGTCTTTTTATTATTCTTTCAAAGATTAGTTTTCTCCCAAATTTAATTTAATTTCATTTCATTTCTTACTGATTTAGAACCCTAAATAAAACTGGGTCTGATTGATTTTCAGTTTTTGGGAAAAGAAGACCAGAAATTTAGGTTTTTTTTTAATATTTTTTTTAATCTCAAGAAATGGTCCAATTTAAGCATGGTGTGCATCACAACTAGCTAGGGTTTCATTGTAAAGTAAGAACTTGTTTGCAGGCTATGTTTCTAAAGATGGGTTGTAATTTTTTTTGTCTCTTTATAATATCCAGCAAAGATATGCATGCAACCAGATCTTGGAAAGTCATTGGCTTGATACTATCAGGAGGCATCAAATTAAAGAGGTTTTTTTCAGGCAGGTTAGTATATATGTGTTAACTTTTTTACTTAGCTGGTTTTTTCTTTTGAATCTTTTAACTTGAACACAACATACTTCTGATATACATATGTATATGTTGGTGTTATATATGATTTAGAGCCAATGGAGTCTTTTTATGATTCCATAGAGAGTACAGTTATTCAGCTAACTTATTGTTTCTTTTTGAGTTGCTAGTAAATTAATGTGGTAATTAAGTAGTTCAATGATTACCTATACTGTGGATAAATTGTTTATATTATGTTGATTATTGCATGCTGGCAGTACAATTATCTTCACTAGAATCTTACGTTCTATAGTTGTTTGCTTCTATGTTTGTAAGTTAACTTGTACAAGGAAACAATGGAGTAGTTCATACTGTTGTGCAGGTCTTATTTGCTTCATTAATGTACTTACTTTTATAGTTTATTGCATATGATTTGTTTGTAGGATAAGCAATAGTGTTACCTAGCTAGTTATTCCTGACTAGCTGATCAGCCACTTAATTTTCCTCAAAACTAAAGTAGCATAATTGTTGATCGAGTTGTCTATAGAACAACGAGTTCTTCTTGCATACGATTATGATCAAACACAATCACAAGTATGATAAATAACAAAGATGAAACTTGAATGTGATTAACAAACTTAATAAAACAAACTTCTGTTATTCAGTACGTTACAATGAAAACATAGTTAACGCTAATATACTTTTAGATGGGTCGCGAGACCTTTCGATGAGAATGATTATCCCATAACCGTTTAAAACGGTTATGATAAATATCATCATCAACTGCTCCTATAATCAAGGAATCGATCCAACCACCCACTTAACCGATTACTCGGTTTGTTTGTTGGCCCATGTCCCAAACAAACTCTCCCAGATAATCTCGACTAGACTAACCCAAACGGGCCCGAAGACTTTAAACAAACCATAAACAATGTTTAAATGTACTAAACTACCCAATAACGGAAATTAAACGGAAGTCTTAAAATAAACGAGACATGAACATGTGCTAATGAATTACGGGCCACATTTGCCCACTAATTAATTCATTACTCCTTGTTGGCATCTTCATCCACCACGAACACGATCTCATCGTCTTCTTTTGGATATTCAGCTCATCATTGGGCCTTTATATGCCTCGATTTGCTTGCTAATCTTCACGTCTTTGATGTAAAATGGACCGCAACCGGGAGGAAGGTCTCGAGCGACACTTACACTCCACCGCTTCCATTTTTGCTTTGGTTCCTCCACATCTTCAACCAATCCACTTTGACTTTTAATGAGTTCAACACCGTCTTTCACAACATAATACCAATTAATCGAATCCAATTACTTCATATAAGCCATCTTCAACACTTTTCCTTCATCCCACATATAACCTAGCGTCCGAGCCTCATAACAATTGACCCCATATAACACACACCTTTTCATAATTGTCTTCCGTTCTCACCAACACGTCAAGGTTCAACAAATCAAATTTTCTCTCCATTCTTCATTTTCGGTAGTTCATAATTCGGCCTTTTGTTCTCCAAATATTGTTGCACAAACCACTTAATCACCCTATTTAATTCGTCTTTAAACGTGCCCTTGTTGATGTTTAAATGCTCATGAATCTTCATCGAATCGTGCATGTTTATGCAGCCATCTATACTTAACTCGAGGTCATAACATTCAATTGAGGTATTAGGACCTTACTCTGACATAACCCCAAACACATTTACGAAGAGACTCGTGAGAATTTTGTGGGTTATCCTCCATGGCATTCAAGTAACGAACGCACGCTGATTTTTCAATTTTCAAATTAACATAATCCGGGGCACCGGTCCATCTTCTACTTCCAATTTTATAATGCTCACCAACCAACCGATTAACGTTCATTAACCGATTAAGCTCCTTGTTGTAAATTTGAGCCAACGGGATTTTTTACCCATGCTGGGCATCAAGCCTTTTGGACTGTAAGGCTTGCCTAAATATTCTTCCTCTAATTTCGATTCACTTGTATCGCCATTTATCACCAAACATGTCCATACCCTTGACATTTGATTCAAACATCTTCTTCAACACATATCTATCACCCTTAAAAACCGTTTCAGTCCTTTGAAATAGAAGTTGGTTCATACGTTTTTATCCGAGTTCGGATTATAACTAACACATGGTTTGATTTTCAAGTTACCACCCACGGAAATTTTGACTTCCCCTATAATAGGAAGCCATTTAATCCTTTACGTGTCTTAACCCCAAAACTATGTTTGAAACTTTTGAAAATTTCCTTGTTTCCCATAACATAGCACTTGATCGACACCAAATTAACTCCCAGTTTCCCTCGTCCGTACCATTAATGAGATAATCAATTCCTTGGGGAATGGTGATAGAGTCAAGTAACTTACGTGGATAGATTTGAAACTATGCGGTCGATCCCTTGACAATAAAAGCATGTAATTCCTGTTTTTCTTGGTCTGCCAACGCCTCTTGCTTATTCGAACCGGCATCCATTTCAAAGACTTGACGGGATTTCATATCATGCCAAAAACCCAATTGCGCAGTCAATGGTCTTCCTTTCACTGCTTCAACCCCGGCTCCCCGACAAAACTTTTGCCTTTAAACACGAGTTGGTTGTTAATTCGGTCCCCGGAAGCACTTCCGCGAATGCATTCCGACCGTATACCATCCGGTCTTCCATCAAACATGGGAATTATTAGTGCGATTCCACAAACCGAATCAACATTGACGCCTTCACCCATTGAACTTGAACTCGAGTCATAGGTCGTGGCTCTGATACCACTATAGGCTTTTTGATAGAGTTAAGTCTCTGGAACAAAGAGTTTTTTTTGGATACCATCATGATCAAACATAATCACAAGTTTGATAAAGAACAAAGATGAAACTTGAATGTGATTAACAAACCTGATAACACAAACTTATGTTCTTTAGTACGTTACAATGAAAACACAATTAATCCTAATATAGTTACTGATGGGTTGTAGCCTTTGGATGGGAACGGTTATCCCAAAACCGTTTAAAACAGTTATAATAAACATCATCAACAGATGTAGGCCCCGAAACTGGATCCGACAACGAACGGATTTTGTTCTTGATAACGTTTGAGATGGGTGCGGTAAATCAAACGATCGAACAAAATAATGTAACGATAATATAAATAGTGAACGACTCTGTTGTCAGTTTCGAAAGATGAAATATATAATAAACAAACCGACCCCACCCAAGGTGAGCTCCCTTAGGGTGGGCGATTTACACCATACAACACACACACAAATAAAACAAGAAGGTTCTATTTATAGCAAAAACATAAATATTCTAGAAGATCTCCTCCCCGTTGAAGCTAAACGCGTGCATCGAAGCTCTCGTCTCGTATCCGGTTTTCACACCCACTTTATTTGCTTGACCATAATATATTTAACGGGATTCGTCATATTAATATCGCAAGCCACAAATGTTAGCCTTACAACAACTCCTCTTATAATCAAGGAGTTTGTTGGCCCATGACCCAAACAAACTCTTGCAACCCATCTCTACTAGACTAACCCAAACGAGCCCAAAGACTTTAAACAAGCCATAAACAATGTTTAAATGTATTAAATGACACAATAGCGAAAAATGAACGAAAGACTTAAAATAAACAAGGCACGAGCATATACTAATGAATTACGGGTCACATTAAGAAATTCTAGAGAAGCTACTTTATGGCTATGTTTTTACTATAATTTGTACTCCTCATACTTGCCATTGTTGAATCATTAGTTATCAAATTAGTATTATTCAAAGTGGCTTATTCTTAATTAAGTAACTAGCTAAGCTGGGATTAAGTAGATCATTTAGCAGATGCCTTTAGCGTACCTTTTGTGTTGTGTACAATACAAATACAATTGGGACTAAGATAGGTTCCTTCAATTAACAGTGAGCGTGTATGTGTGTGTGTGTAGGGTAAGGATCCTAAGAGAACTCTTGGCAAATTGAGAACTTTGAGAACTATTTTGGACCATTAAAAAAATCTCTAAAAAATATTTAAAAAATTATAAAAGCAAAAAAAAAAAAGAAAATTTTAAAAAAGTAAAAAAACCAAAATTCTTATAATTCATTCCGGTTTCATTAAAAAAAAGACCGAAAAAAAGTTTTTTTTTTAATTCGTGTTATACCTATACACCTATGTATACTTCCATTTAATATCTAGTTTACGTAATTACATATGTGTATAAAAAAAATATGTGTACATATATGTATAAAAAAACCCGAAAAAAGCATGTTTTTAATTCGTGTTATACCTATATACATATGTATACTTTCATTTAATTTCTAGTTTACGTAATGTACGCATATGTACATTATCATTTACCTTAAATTATACATGTGTATAAAAAAAACATATGCGTACATATATGTACATATTATACATATATGTATAATTTAGCTAAACCGAGAATTTTTTTTTAGAAACCTGGATGATAAATAAGAGTTTTGGTTTTTTTACTTTTTTTATTTTGTGTTATTTTTTTGTTTTATGATTTTTTTTATTTTTGGGTTTTTTATGTTCCAAAATGGTTATCATAGTTCTCAATTCTCAAAAAGTTCTCACATGATCTTGATCCTATATATACATATATATATATATATAGGGGTGAGATCTAGAGAGAACTAATAAAAACTATTTTTAACTTTTTTTAAAAAAATATTTTGTGATTTTTTTTTCTTTCCTCCTCCTAATAAGATGATATTGTTCCTAAAAAAAAAGAAAAAAACCCGACGATGTAGTGCATATGTGCACTAATGTGTATTGCATATATACGATAGTGTTTTATTGCATATAATATTGAATATATGTAAATACAAACACTAATAATTGTACTCGAAACAAACTATCACATATACGTAATACAACACTAATGCACATATGCACTACATTGTTTTTTTGGTATTTTTGTATATAATATAACACTATTGCACTAATACAATACTAAAAATTGCATATATGCTATTCAACATTATTGCACATATCAAAATACACATTAGTGCACATATGCAATAAAAAAAAGTCGATGTATTGCATATGTGCACTACAACGAGTTTTTTTTTATTTTTTTTTGTTTTTTTTTATATTTTTCGAGTAAATGGTAACATAATATAAGAATAATGGCAAAAACAGAAATTTAAAAATATTTTTTTTAATTAAATTAAAAATATTTCTTTATTAATTCTCTAGTTCTCTCTTGATCCTCTCCCTATATATATATATATGACATACATATAATTAATTAAGACATACATACTCTTAATTGTATGAAAATGCATAAATCATATGTAGCTTCATCCCTTTGCCTTCACCAATGACTTTAAACAAATATACAAAATTAAATAACTTAATTAGTGCTAACGAAAATAATTAGTCCTTTTGCATATATATAGTCTAATTAAACTTTTCGGAATCTGAAGAAATTGATCTAAGTTAACACAAGTCTTCTTTCCCATGCCAAAATGTGAGGTTTCGCTACCAAAATTAGGCCACCGACCTGATAATAACTAAAGTTTAACAGCCACTAAAGAGCCCATTCAAAGTAGATATTTGTTTCTTTGTAAGATGACTTTGACAACATAGTTTATTGCAGCAAATTAGTGTCCAATTAGCTAGGGGTATTAATGTCAAATGGCAATACCAAGAGCATTAGTTAGGAGATACATATTATTGAAATATTCCCTAAGAATATAAGTTGGAATAATGCTATTAAATTGCAATATTAAGAGCACGAGGGAGTACTGTACATATATATAAGGTACCACTTATTATGAAAGATTCCTAGAAGAAGAGTAGAAAACTTTAGTTTGATTTTTAAGAGTGAACTGCAGTTTTCGTCCATGTGGTTTGTTAAAATCTGCGGTCTTAGTCTAATAGTTTCAAATTTGTGATTTTCTTCCATGTGGTTTCATTTCACTTGCAATTAAACCCGAATTCACTAATCCTGTTAAGTCGGTCGTTAAACACATAAGCATGTCCTTCACATGAGGGGCAGTTTTGTCCTTTTTTTTCCCAAAATACACCCCATCCCCTCATGTGTGGAGGCTTGCGAATTAGGACTGTGGTTTATTTGGAGAGAAAAAGGACAAAAATGCCCCTCACGTGAAGGACACGCGATGGATTTAACAACCAGACTTAACGGGATTAGTGGATAACCACATGGACGAAAATTGCAAATTTGAAACTATTGGACTAAAACCGCAGATTTGGGCAAACCACAGAGACGCAGTTTACTCGATTTTTTAGGTCAAACTTACTAGTTTTCAATTTCCAAAACCAAACTATAGTGGATTAGCTATGATCAATTTACCAATGAAACCTCAATCTTCTGCATACTCCCATTTCCACTATAATTTCAAGGACTGTTAATTTGTTGCATCTTAGGCTCTTTGCTATATTTACTATCCTTAAAATTAGAAAAATGAAAAAGCTAGTGGTTTTCATTTGTGACGATATTGACTTCATTGTTGCTTGTATTGAAGCATTTTTAGTAATTCTGGTATGATGAATGTTGATGCAGTCAACTGCATTTTTTCCCAACATAGTAATTACATGATTTTTGTCAAAGTATTTCATATAATGTAAGTGTTGCTTGTTTTAGCAAATCTAATGAAACTTAAGATGATGTGAAATGTGGGTGCATTTTATAAACGTGAACAAATATTCTTGAGTACATTGTGAACACACTAATAGACTAGAAAACATTGGTATAAAATACACAAGAGTTATTAACTAATATCCAATTAACATGTTTTTATTTTTTGTCTCTAATTAAATGCCACTCTTTTGTGTGTCAGAATTTAGGATTATGAAGTCCCATCTGTCATGAAGCACACATATTGTTTGTTCACGCCTCTTATTAATAAATATGAGTTGCACAACATGGGGATCAAAATATGGATGCAATTGGTTTATAACTGACCATTAGGTATATTATGTTGTTTTTTCTGGTATACATATATAGAATCCAATATTCACTTTAAAGGGAAAAACTTCATTTTTTTTGTGTATGTGTAACAATGAAGGTGAGTTACAAATTTAATCTTAACAAAAAGTTATTTTAATGTAAAAGAGTTATTTAAATTGAGTTTTAAGAGTGATTAGTTAGGGAATATATAAAATTTATTTTCCTTTTTTTAATTTTTTTTCTCCTGTAGTTAAAAGAGTTACATCCTTTTATTTTCACATGTCACCTGTTTTTACACTCATATATCTTCATCACAAAATTAGTTACTATATGATAACTCAAATTGTTTGTACATATTTAATCAACTAGTGATGGCAAACAAATAAGTTATTAGTGAGCGAATTTATATAATTTAAATTTATCATAGAAGAGAAATGAAAATAGTGTAAACACTATTTAGTAGGGTTGGGTTTGCTACCTTCTAAATAGAGTTCAGAAAGTCATGCAGCGCAATTTATCGGCCCATAAGAATCAAAATTTTGTTTTTAGTATGGTTGGGTTTGCTATCAAAAAGGGGGTTGCGGCGCAGCTTGTTGCCCGCTTACCTGCCACTTCATTGTAAATCATTTGGTTGTTTTTTATTATTAATAAAATACAATATCGCTATTATATTTAGACCAATGTGAATATGATTTCTGAAGGTTACAACTATTAAAAAAATTCAATTAATTAAAATGTTGCATGTACCAATATATTCTATATATCTAAATACTGTATATAAAATAATCTAAATTAAAAATAATTATAATGTAAATACCGGGTACAAGCCATAAACCAACTCTAACACAAAACAAATTAAAAAAAAAAAGGATGATAAAAGCTCACCCCTCTTCTCCCATCTGGAAATCTAAACATCACCGACGTAGTTGCTCGCCTTTGAACGAAGCCTCCAACGCAACCATATGGCCACATCGTCTGCCCGTAGCCAGACTATGTATGGTGGAGAGGGTTTCACACTTTCACATGACAAAAAACTATGTCACGTTAGTGTTACGTAGGCGAAGGGCATTCACTAATGTTTTACCAACGCATAATGGTTTAACTAAAAATACAGCTATTTATTTTTTCTTCTTTTCTTTTTCAACTAAAGTGAGAGTGGGATGATATGATTGGATGAATTCGGTTGTGGTGCCGTCACTTTTGAAAAAGAAGGCATGATTGAAACCCGTCCAAAAGGACAGACTCTTGTTTAACGCCTATATTACACGAAGTGTAAAGATTTAACATGTTATAGTTGGATGAGGTGGCAGGGAGTGACCTCCCCACGCCACCACCACATGTGATCTAACTTTTAAAAATGCTTTTAACCCATCTCCAAAATAATTGATATAACTTGTCAATATTAACTTATGATAACATAATCCAACCCTTTTATTAAGCACATAAAAATTTTAAAATATTACGAAAAAGGTACATATTTAAACCACCAACACGATAAGCTTGTAACTTTATTAACCCTTTTAAGAAAGATAGAGTCGTGCTAAGATTGTGATAAGATGGTGATAACAACTATAGAAAATGATTTGTCATAGACATATTGTTCATATAGTTCCATAAGTTGTACGTTGAGATAAGATAGTGTTTCCTAATTAAATTTAAAACGTGTTTTAAACGTATGTTATTAAACAGAAGGTTTTTTGTGGCAAAAACGTTTTTTCCACCTTTTACATATACGGAAAAAAAATAATTGTTATTTAAATGTTACACCCAAGATTTTTACTTTGAACTGCTAACAGTTAATCCTACTCTTAGAAATTTATGATGTGGACATGTTGGTTAAATTTGATTTTGATTATACATCTTTATGTAGGTTAATCAAGAAGTTGGATGCAAATGCGTGAGTTTCTTATTGGTTTTTATTAGAAATTAATTCTAAAAAGAACTGAGCCGTGTGGGTTTGATCAAAAGCGGGGCGCGTGATGAAATCATGTGATACGATTAAATATAAGCAAGCGGTAGTGATCAATGAATCAAACTAACGAACAAGGTCGACAAAGGAGGGACGCCAATTGAAAGTTTTTTTTTGGACGACACTCAAAGATCTGAGTTAGTGGAATTAATTAAACGAGACCTGCACTTAATCCTTTTGACGTTCTTTTAAGTTCGTTTTAGATGCATATTTTCAATATGTCCCTTTAATCCTGAAACCGACTCCTTATTCTTCAATGCAATACCAAATAGTTATTCTTCGATGTAATACCAGATAGTTTTAACATATAGTAAAAGGTTGTGTGAATTTATGCCGTGACCATCAATAATTTATAGAAATTGATTAGAGTAAACTACGGTTTTCGTCCTTTTGGTTTGTCCAAATCTACGGTTATAGTCCATGTTATTTCAGTTCACTTGCAATTAAACTCAACCCAACTAACCCTGTTAAATCTTATCGTTAAATCCATCAGCGTGCCCCTCACGTGAGGGGCAATTTTGTCATTTCCCCCCCAAATACACCTCAGCTTCTCACACGAGGGGGCTTGCAAATTAGGGTTGGGGTAAATGGATTTAATGACCAGACTTAACGGGGTTAGTGAGATCGAGTTTAATTGCAAGTGAAATGAAACCACATGAACGAAAATTGCAGATTTAAAACTATTTGACAAAACCGTAGATTCAAACAAACCACGGGAATGAAAACCGCAGCTTACTCAATTGATTATATTCAGTAGCTACAATTATCTTGGTCGTTAACCCAAGGTATAAATGCAAATTGTGGTTAAAAAAATACTAGTGTTACTCATTTATATATCAATCAAAAGTTATTCATTTGCCAAATTAACTAAGAAGTCTATATATTTTATTTTTAAAATCAATCAAGCTCTCATCGGTTTGAAGTTAAAAGTTGAGGTAACTCATTTTGATTGATTTGAAACAAACAAAAGAAGCTCAAATATGCCTCTTTGGTGTTTCTAAAGGTGAGTTGGTCATGATTACTATATTTAATTTAAAAATGTAAAGAGAAACCAAAACATCCAACCTTTCCACTAGACACGATAAAAAGATTCACTACCACAATAATTTCATGGTCCAATATAATAACATGGAACTCACGAAAAAAACATTAGCCAAAATAATAACCAAAATTAATTCACAAAAACAAATCACAAGCTAGTTGGTTGATCGCCGGATGTCCAAACGATGTCCTTGAGCGCCGGCCGGAGTTCCTTGCTGCAGAACTGGTTGTACTCCAATGTGTCGCCACTCGATTTCTTCACCTCCACCACTAGCAACGACGGCGCCACTGCCCAGATATCCGCCGCTATTCCTAACTTCCCTTTCCTTCCGTTTTCATGTCCCTGTATAAATTATACAGTATATTATTAATCAACTATATATAGACATATAATAATAATAATAAATACAAGAAACATAATTAAATATTATCTCGTAATTACAATAACCATATAATACTAACAATATAATACTCAAACTCTAATAATATATTCTATAATACCTATAGAATAACAATATAATACTCAAACTCTAATAATATATTCTATAATACCTGTAGTCTTAAACTACTTTCATCTCCGCTCTTTTTAACGCTAAACTTCATCGCCTTCGCCACCGACTCCAGCTTCGCCACCAGCATCTCCGCAGGCTTCGTGGTGGCGAATCTCATCTCTTGCTTCTCCTCTCGTTTCTTCTCCTCGAACAATGGCGACAGGTCGAACCCCTCCGATAATGATATTATGTGAAACGCATTCAAAGTTTCGGTATCTTTGCATTTTAGATTTCCGACGTCGTCTTCGGTTAAAAACCTAGGGTTTTTCGGTGATTCCTTTCTGAACCACGGCGACTCCATTATTTTCGATATCGTAACCCGACAATCCGGACTCGGGTCTAGCATTTTCGTGATTAATTTCCGAGCGTCCGACGAGAACCACGGCTGACACCGGAAATCGCCACGGTAAATCTTCCGGTACATCGCGACCACGTTATCGTCCTGAAACGGTAAGAACCCGGCGAGCAAAACATACAAAATAACACCACATGACCAAATATCCGCTTTCGCTCCATCGTATCCTTTTTTTCCTATCACCTCCGGTGCGACGTACGCAGGTGTCCCGCACGTTGTGTGTAACAGCCCGTCCTGCCGGAGGTGATCCGAGAAAGCACTTAAACCGAAATCGGTCACCTTCAAGTTACCATCTTCGTCTAGTAACAAATTCTCCGGCTTCAAATCGCGATGGTAAACGCCTCTGCTATGACAAAAATCAACAGCTGATATTAACTGTTGAAAATAGCTTCTAGCAATGTCCTCACGCAGCTTTCCTTTCTCAATCTTTGAAAACAACTCTCCACCTTTAACTAGCTCCATTGCAAAATACACCTGTGATAGAATATAATCAATAGTTAATAAATATTCTATTACATCGGTCTAACGGGCAACAAACGGCGCCTCCAGGGTTATAGGTATGCATGAAACCGAAAAAACTAACATGTAATGAATGAAACATGGAAAAACCGCATCGAATATATGGATTTTGATCTTAGTTTTTTATTTAAATTTTAAAGTAATTTATAAGATTATAATAAATATGTAAGTAAAATATTTTAGCCTATATTTACAATAATTAATTTATTTATAAGTTAACAAAATAAAAATTAATTTAGATGTTTTTACGGTAAAAAATTATAATAATTATAAATTATAATCATTTTCGGTAAAATAATTAATTTAGTTGTTTTTACGGTAAAAAATTATAATTATTTTTCGATAAAATAAGTAACTATAATAATTAATTTAGTTGTTTTTGGGTAAAAACATTTCAAGGTTAATTGCAAAACCAAAAATCCAAAAAAACAAACAGTTTTCAAATATTTAGAAACCGAAGTTTGAGTTTTTTGTTAGGTTTTTAGCAATAAACTCACAACAAGTTGTGCCTACAGATATGCATAAAACTGAAAAAACTAAAACCGACGGTTTGCATGTAATGAAACATGGAAAAACCGAACCGAATAGGCGAATATGTAGACTTTGATTTTAAGTTTTCATTTAAAGTAATTTATAAGAATATAATAAATATGTCACTAAAATATTCTAGCACAAATTTATAATAATCAATTTAGTTATAAGTTAATAAAATTATTTAGTCCCAAATTCATTATTTTAAGCAAATTATTTTTTCAGTAAAAAATTTTCAAGCTTAATCGCAAAACCGAAATCCAAAACCAAACGGTTTCCAAATATTCAAAATATTAAGATGCTGAAGTTTTGGTTGCCGGTTCGGTTTTAGCTCAAACCTGACACCTTTTGGACTGCAAAACCAAGTCTGTTACAAACAACTACCTTCGATTTACTCGCCATGACCTCATGAAGCTCGACGATATTCGGATGCCGAACCATCTTCATAACCGAAATCTCTCGCTTAATCTGCTCCATCATCCCCGCCTTAATCACCTTCTCCTTACCAACTATCTTCATCGCCACGTGGCTGCCGGTTCGCACGTTACGCGCGTGGTACACTTTCGCAAACGTACCGTGTCCTAGCTGTCGGCCGAGGGTGTACTTCCCATGTAATACACCATTGTTTCCGTCCTCCATTTATTCCCGTGACTATTAACAATTGTGCGCGAGATGATAATGTTATTATTATTGTTGTTGTTGAAGAAAAATTGAACCAATCATCCGTCTTCGACGTGTTTGCGGTGGCAATTGCGGCCAGTGATGGGTCTGTTAACCCGGCTACCGGTAGACAGCCGCGGGTGGTCTCCTATCATCTCTCTGCATTCCCTAATTGGAAATGATTGGTAGGATAATTTTTATTCTTTTGGTGAATTTGAGGGTTTTGGAATGGGAAATTGATGGGATTGAAATTGTTATTTATTTATTTTTTTTGGGAATGATGGGAGGATGTGAGTTTATATAGAAGGGTTTGATTGAGGTGAAAGACGGTTTTATTCGTTGGATCTGTGGGCAGTGGATCCAACGGTGTGGATTGTGTGCTTGTGGTAATCATGAATGACAAAAACAAATACAAATACTAATACACTTATGATATTTTCGTTTTGTATAATTAATTTTCACTTATAAATTCTTGATGTTGGGTTCATAAAAAATAGGCAAATTGGATTTTTAATAATCTCAGCTTAATGCAGTTAACCGATAATAATCTCAACTAACAAAGTAGTTGTCGCCGGTTCCAATTTTTACAACATTATTTTCATTGGATCTCCGTTAAAAAAAACCTAAACGACGTTAAGTTTTTTTCAAATTTCAAACTGATATTTTAGGGTTTTTGATCGAAATGAGGGTACGAGTCGATTAGTGTAAAGCTTACCTCAAAATGGTGGTACAAACGACTAAAAGATGCTTCAATTCCGGTGTTTAAACTTTTAATTAGCAACAATCAAGCTACTTGAAACACCATTTTAAGGTAAGTTTTACATCAATCGACTCGTATCCTCATCCGCTCAAAATTTCTAAAATATCAGTTTGAAATTTGGAAAAAACTTAACGTTGTTAAGTTTTTTTAACGGGGGTCCAATGAAAACAAATGGTGTGAAAGTTGGGACCGATGACAACTACTTTCTAAGTTGGGATTATTAAAATCTAATTTGCCTAAAAATATAAGAATGTAAATATTAGTAACATGTTTTGAACGTAATGGTTGTGGACAAGGTGAGAACTTTATTCAAACAAATTTAAAAGCAAATTTATGAGTATTTTATTGGCAAAACAGACAATATTAATTGGTGTGAGATATCAGGTTCTGCACTGAACGTTGGCTTGGTTCGTTGGGTCAATAGGTCTAACCGAGAACCAACTAGACTCAATGAGGCGAACTATGTATAGACAATTTCCAGTTCAACTTGTCGGGTGGGTCCGGTTTTAATATTTCGTATAAACTTTTTTTTTTGAAAAACAAATATTTTTACTCTACATAGTTTGTTCACTACAAGATTTAAAACCCTCGACTTTTAAAGGGAGGAAACCCTAATTACACCACCGCTTTGAAATATTAGGTACAAACCAAAAAATATTTTCTTTAAAAATGTTTTTCTATGCCAATTGCATAAACTTTATTTTATTTAAAAATACATGGTGGTCTAACCCAAAAGCTTTTCATTAAATTTAATCAGATATTTAGAGATCATACAATTTATAATTGCAATTTAAAATACAAATAATTTGTGTTTTAGTTGGTCCACATGGGAATATTTGTTAATTAAATTTAACTAGTGTGTTTCTTTAATAACAAAATATCAGAACCAACGGCTAATAATCAATTCCACCATGTTAAATATTCTCATGTCACTCAATTAGTTACTTTAATTAATCACTAAGGCTGAGGGGTGTGGGGCGCTAACCTGGGCGCGGGAGGGGCTCCGCTCGCGCCTCGGGGCGCTAACCCCACACCACCGGGGCGCGAGCCGAGGCGCGAGCGGGGCGCGAGCGCGGAAATCCAGGCAGGCGTGAGCCTGGTCGCGGGAGAAGAGAGAGAAATAGCCGTTGGGAAGTGAGAAAATAGCCGTTGGGATTTATAAAAATAAAAAAAAAATATTTTTTACCTAAATAATACCCCATTTCATCTATAAAATACCCCATTTCACTCATATCAATCACCACAACTTCAAAATAAAACCCAAAATCAACCCATCTTCCCAATTTTTATTTTAAAAATAATGTCGTCGTACTCGTCTGATTCCGACTCCTCCGAAGAGGATGATTTGCTTCTTCATGTAGGGGGAGTTTTGACCGCAACCGTGGTCGATCTCTTGCAAAATCAAGCCCATCAAACTCGCCTCCCGAGGGTTAGAGCACCACCTCGTGATCGTGATCGATCGGGTGCTAACGATACTTTGTTTAGGCATTATTTTAGCCCTCAACCGGTATATGAGGAGTCGGATTTTCGAACTCGTTTCCGAATGAGCAGACAATTGTTCATGCGTATAGCAAGTGATTTAGAGGCACGGTATCCCTTTTTTCAACAAAGGGAGGATGCTAGGGGTCTCCCCGGTTTTACCCCTCTTCAAAAATGCACGGCTGCTATCCGTCAATTAGCGTACGGCATCTCGTCGGACGCTTTGGATGAGTATTTACAGATGTCGAAAAGGGTTGCACGTGAATCCCTTCATTTTTTCTGCCAAGGTAAAAAACATTAATTTTACTTTTTATTAAATATTTATTACATTTTGTAATATATATTATACGTAGGAGTCATATCGACTTACGCTCGGAGATATCTGCGTAAACCTACAATGTATGACATCCAACGCATATATGAGGTGCACGCAGAAAAACATGGTTTTCCTAGGATGCTAGGTAGCATCGATTGTACGCATGTTGGATGGGCTATGTGTCCAACGGCCTGGCGAGGTCAGTTCCACCGTGGTGATCATGAAGGGCCGACCCTTATACTTGAGGCGGCGGTGTCACAGGATCTTTGGTTTTGGCATGCTTTTTTTGGTGTTGCTGGGTCAAATAACGACTTAATGTTATCGATCAGTCAAATTTGATCAACGACCTTATCGACGGGGTTGAACCACCTCAATCTTTTGTTGCAAATGGAGAACTCTTCAAGTACGGGTACTATCTGGTCGGTGGTATTTACAACGAATGGGCTTTGTTAGTTCAAGCTTTTACAGATCCAATCGCCGACAAACGGAAGTATTTTACGAAGAAGCAAGAGTCTGCTAGAAAAGATATTGAAAGAGCTTTTGGAGCTATAAAAAAACAATATTATGTTCTGGCGAACCCGATACGTTATTGGACTCGGGAGAGGATAACGGACGTCGTCTACACGTGTCTGATCCTGCACAACATGACGTTAGAAGACGAGGGCAAAGCTATCTGCCAAAACTACCAAGGTGACATTCCGCCACAACCGTCCACAATCAGTGATCAACAAAGACTTCATAACATAGCAAATATCAAGAGCCGTGAGATACACGGGGATCTTCGACATGAGTTGGTTGAACATTTGTGGGCGAGGCGACCCGATGATCTTGTATTAGATTAGTGTTATTATTAAGTATTATTGTTTTTTAATTTTTAGTATGTTTTTTTTTGTAATTTGAATTTTAAAAAAAATGTGTGTTTTTTTAAATAATTTATGAGTTTTTTTAATAATACGTTTTTTTAATACATTTATAAAAAAATAAAAAAAAAATCCGCTGGAGCCCCTGCTGGAGCCCCTCCACACCAGGGCCAGGGGCTCCAACACCCCCCTTATCCAGTTTCTCCCTCTGCCACACGTCATAATATTATTGGCTGGAGCCCCCATTAGAGCCCCCCACACCCCTTAGCCTAAGCTTTGTACGTTCTCTAAATTGTCATCTACTCATCATTAAGATTTAAGACTTTATAATTCTATCATCTTCAACCAAAGTCGTGACAAGATATTAAGTTAAAGGAATTACATAAGTAATTTTAAATAGATTAATGCGAGAATCATATTATTCATTTGTAGTTTTGTACGTAGTTGTTGGCTGTTATATTTGTAGTTAGTTACAAAGAGTGACGGATATGTGAATTTTTATTAGTAGGAGAAAAATGACCATTTAAAATGGTTTGTTAAAGCATGTAAAAAAGGCAGGTTAAAGTATAATCCTAAAAGTTAAACCATATTAGGAAAAAAATACCTGTGAATTTGTTTCCCGTCCCATTGGATTTAAGGTCAGCTTTTAGACCAGTTGACATTTTAGTTTTTGGATGGATAGGAGGGAAACCCGCATGCGTAGATCTGACAGGGGTTTTTTCATTGTGAGCTTGAGTAGTAGTGTTTTCACATTGGGTTAGATTACATAAAAAGTTACTTCAGCCTTCATTCAAAGTAACCAAACACGAGAAAGTGTGTCTTGGCAACCAACACGTGTTTATACCATTCGCACTTGATACTTTTTATTTCTTAGCATTTGATGTTGTAAAGCTACTTAGTCGTGTCCATCGTGTAATGAATAGTAATGTCATGACACCACGTTCTCTGAATGTTATTTTTAAACAACTTAGTTTTGCTATCAGGGCTAGCGGTGCTATATCGATGCTCACACTGCTTTTTAAATTAAGAATTTATAGATTTAATTGAGATTCTGTAAACTTGTTTGAAAATAAAACTTAAAAAACATTGAAAAATTAATTTCAAGCACTACAAAGTTTACTACTCAGAAATTCCTGGTATTCACAAATTGAAGTGGAAACTTTTTCATACTTTTGTTGGTTTCTTTTATAAGAGTGGCCGCTTTTAATATTTTCACATACTTCAAGTTTGAACTACTTTTGTATATTTAAGGGTTTCACAATTATTGGTCGGTTGATTCCCAACTCATACAATTTAAATCCTGTATATCAAATGGTCTTAACTTTTTTTTAATTGTAAATTTCCATAAACCAATACCCCCACTAAAAAGTAGCTAGCCGGAGCTGGTTGTAAAAATTTCAACTAGAGCCCGATTAAACCTGATTAATACTCAATTAATCGCTAGTCTTTGTCCCCACTTCCCTGGGCGACTAGCGACTAATGATTACTACAACATTGTGCATTTAAGTACACAACAAAAACAAAAGACAGAACCAACCATTTCCATCTATCTCAAGCTCGATTCAAACTTCTATCCTTCATTCAAATACATGCTCAAATCTTAACTAGTATATTTTAATAGGTTCTTATGATTAACAACAAAAATAAATGTATGAAAAGCTTTAGTTTTAATTCATTTTAAATATGTATTTACATAATGATATCAACCATTTATTTAAAGGTTGCGTATGAAAATTAAAAAAAAAGTTTTCTTTTTTCTTCGGAAAATTATACAATTTTGTTTTATTGCCAGATTTTTGTGAATGGTGAGTTATTTTCTTAATCTCTATTGTTTGTAGGATTTGAATTAAGACCTTCTCTTTCAACCCTAGGTGTTTAAAGACTTTGTCTTTGTCAATGAACCGCCACCTCATTAGTTGTTTTAATGTTAGATACTACCACAGGTAACAAATAGGCGAATAAGATTATCAACTTAAATCGAAGTTATTAATTATTAAATTTTATTAAAGAGTTTGCATTAAAGAAAGTTACAAAAAGTTTGATATTGCTAAAAAGTTAAGTACTATTTATAATGTGATAAACTTAAAGGCCTCAATTAGGGAAGTGCCTTTATTCCTCTAGAGACCTTTAGATGAACAAGAACCAAGAATTACGTTTTCCTTAAAATATTATTTTGAACACAAATTCAGATATCATTATCATTCAATGAATTAAGAATACAACTACGTACTTCACAAATTTTTACAATATAACTCCATAGCTAAAAAGAGCGCGCATATATGCAGTTGCTGAATAAGGTTAGGAGAATTATTTTTATGTAATGACTATATTGTTGAAGCCCAAGTAATCAGTGTTGCAAAAATCCAGACAAGGCAACGATTAATTCCCGATTAATTGTTATTCTCCACTTCATTGATTAATTTTGGGTTAATCGGCCAATTAATCGGTCAACGGTCAAATCCGGCCAAAATCGGCAGTTTCCAGCGAGATTCCATAAAAAACCAGCGATTTTTTCCGGCGAGATTCCAACCAAATTTCGGCCAAAATGTGTTTATGTATGTATAAACCTAAAAATTGCATATTGAAATGTGTGCATGTATATATAAAATTGAAAATTATTCATTAAAATCCGATCCGATTAATCCCGATTAGTCTCGATTAATCCTGATTAATCGCTAGTCCCCACCCTACACCGCCCGACTAGCGACTAGCGATTTTTACAACACTGCAAGTAACCCATAGGTTGTTTTTTAATTTTGGTTTTTTTTACCTACATTAAAATCACCTACATAAAAAGTTATTATATGAAAAACAATGGATTGGAAAATAGAGTTTATGCGAACTTAGCTAGTACAATGAATCGAGAATCAAAGTTCGTTTGGAACTCTAGACTGAGCACTAGAGTTCGTTTGCGTTCAACCAGATCCGATTCGACAATCTTAAAACAAAGTTGATGGACACTAACAAACCAAACTTAGAAAATTTGTCTCCTAAAAATTGTGAACACATGAATGTTCCATGAATGTATACTGAAGCTCCAAAATTTTGACCATATATTGTACTTGAGCAATTTTGATTTGGCTTCTTTTGTTCATTTCATATATATATTTTTCTTTTAATTTCAAGGCTTTCATTTATTTATTTATTTTAGGTATAATAACTTTTTTTACACGTATATGTTTTATTATCGCTACGTACACGCTACATTAGTTATCCACTGAAAATGACCATTTATAGGTAACACGTAGGTTATGAAAACAAACTAATAGGTTTTGTAAGCCTTGCAAAGGGACAAACGAATCTTGTGTGTAATTTTATACATTTGGTTGTATTTTTTGACATATTTAATTGATTGATCACGACCATGAATATGTAAACATTTTAGTTTTTGTTACTTATTAGTAGACTGAAAAGGACATGCTAGATATTAGAAGATGACTCAGATCGCAATTGCTTGTGAATCCTAATCTTCACATAAAGAAACATAGCCACTACTTGTGTTTCAATAACAAATAGTTGATCAATAAATATGAGTCAGGTAGTCAACGTCAATTCAGACTCAAGTTGATGCCAGATACTAATAAAACAAACTTGAGTTAACATGTTCGTAGCGACCTAAAATTGGCTTAGCAGGTGTTCATATCGAGTCAGCTTAAAGCTCAAGGAGATGACTTGTTTTTCTTTTTTTCTTTTTATATATATATATTGATTTTCTTTACATGTTAATCTAGTTACAAGATAACAATAAGTATTAGATCATACAAACCTCAAATAACACCGGTACTAATTAATTATACGAGTTAATAAGTGAACTATTTTATATCTTAATAATTCAAGGAAAACAATGAACAAGCTACTTTCGGGTTTTAAGGGTCTACCTAAGTTCTGTTGGATATTAGGTTAATTATTAAATAAAATACTTACATATTAAAGTTAAGTTCATGGTCTACTTTAAATTGTTTTATATTTCCTATTGCACACTAAATCAATTGCAAATTCTTTAAAATTTAGAGTTTAGGTATGATAAAAATAATGTAACATGACAAATTAGTGTAATATGACTCGTAATTTAAAATCATAAAATTAGTATATTGAGATTTTGATCATAGGTGTAAGGTGTGAAATCAATCCATATGGGACTCTTTAGTTCGTCCATGTGTTACTTGTTTTACTTTGACAAGTTATCAATGTTTGTAATGTAATAAGGCCGTAGCAAACAAACTATCATTTATTCACGTTTGATTTAATACTAAATGAGTATATAAAATGTTTTAAAATGACAGTTTTTCTTATTTGTTTTCGTTGATTAAGAAAATGTGATCATTCATTCTTATTAATTTAATAATGGATAATCAAACATGCATCGAATTATTACATAAGGTTTAATGATACGTTGGTTTAATCGGATAATTAGATAGGATCTAATGTTATCTTGTTCTAATTGAGAAATTAATCAGCCTGAATACAAAGCAACCAAAAATCTTTATGAAAGGGCGGGATGGGACTATGTAAACATAGAGCCAATCTGCTGCAACTTTTGGTAGCGCATATTTAGTTATTTATGGCAAGTCAAAACGCCCATATTCAACAAATTAATAATTATAAAATGAAAATAGTATATATGCTACTAAAGGTCTACATAATAAATGTTGGTAATTTTAATGTTATTAACATGATTTTAGTGTTAATAGGTTAACTTGATGATCTAATAAACATTATTAGTCATTAACGAGTTAGAAGAATGCGGAAGCGCATGCTCGTTTATTTCCAATATGTTAAGTGCTTTGTCGGGCACTCATCGCCTCCTCGGGCTATATATCAATGATTGTTTTTTTTTAAATAAAATAATCGATATGAGCTATGGGCTTAATATGCATTTGGATGGGTTTTGGTCCTTTTGGAGTTACAATTGAAATTGGGCTTGGATCTTATCCAGCCGGTTCATGAAGGATCCAATTGTTAAAGAAGGGATCCAATTAAAACATTGAGATATTACAAATTTGGTCACAAATTCGCACGGTACAAATTTTGCTCACGACGTATCATCAAATCATTCGAGTTCTCTAAAGCTATATTTGGTGTAATGGAATGAAGGAGAAATTGAATGAAAAAAACGGAATAAAATGGATCATTACCGTTTCTTTGTTTTGTTTGGTTAACCTGTAAGAATGAAATGAATTATTACTTTATATTATTTAGTATTCACAAAATATGTAGAAATGAAATACAAATAAGTAAAATATCTATATATAAAAATAATTTTCTTCTTTTACCAAAATAAAAAAAATGCAATGGCGACGGTGGTAGCTCCGGTGACGACAATGGTGGTGACGGTGGCGACGGCGGTGGTGGTGACGGTCAAGTGGTGGTAGGGGTGTTCAAAAAAATCTGAATCCGAAACCGAATCCGAAATATCCGAAAATCCGAATCCGAAATGTACGAAATTTCGGATATCCGAAAATTCAGATTCGGATAGCATTTCTGAGATATTTCGGATAGTTCGGATATCCGAACTACCCGATATAAGTTTTATATTTTTAATTTAATTTTATATATCAAATTATTAATACTCTAACCAAATTCTTATCCTTTCTTTTTTCAATTCCACGCCACTCCCAACCTCTATTCTCTCATCTGTTCTCTTTATTCTTTTAGTTCCAGTGTTCCACTAGATCTTGACCAGACGAACCAACAGGCAGCAGCTCTGCCTCCCCCATCGTCTCACCATCAATCCATCACTCACCACCTCGTCTCACCGTCGTCACCATAGCCCTCGTCAGTCTTCACCGAACCACAACACTCATCATTTCGTCAATCTTCACCACAACCCTCATCTCTGTTCTTTTTTAATTTTTAAGATGTGTATTTAAGAAGATTGTTTATTTTGAACAATGGAATGTGTGGTATTTGCTTGTTTGTTTGTATTTTGAACAATTTTTGTTTAGTTTGTTGGATTGAAAAACTTGGATTCTTGAGATGGTGTAAGGTTATTATTAAAATAGTTTTTTTTTTTAGATTTTCGGATATCCGATTTACTATCCGATCGGATATCCGAAATTTCGAATATCCGAACTTCAGATATAATTTCGGATTCAGATTCGGATAGTAAAATCTACTATCCGAAAGGACCAGATATCCGAAGTTCGGATATCCGAAACTTCGAATATCAACTTCGGATTCGGATTCATATTCGGATAGTAAAATCTACTATCCGAAAGGACCAGATATCCGAAGTTCGGATATCCGAAACTTCGAATATTCGGTTTTGAACAGCCCTAAGTGGTGGTGGTGGTGGTGGTGGTGGCGGCGGCGATGGTAGTGGTTGCTGTCAAGTGGTGTTGTTAAGAAAACAAGGTGAAAGAGGGATGGAATAAAAAAAAAGAAGAGGGTTAGAAAGAAATGATTTTAATGAAATTGTATTCCATGTGTAATAGGTGATTCTATTACATTGAGCTAACAAACACCATTTTTTTCATTCACACTGATGAATCATTCAATCCCTCTTTCATCAGTGTATACCAAACTCTATCCAAGTCTTATTCGAGTTTAATCTTATAGTGCCATCCACGATTCTTAGAACACTACCTAAGTTTTATACGAGTTTAATCTTATAGTGTCATCCACGATTCTTAGAACAATACAAGTAAACGCTCATTAATTCTGTTACTGTATATCCTGTTGAAAATTGTACTAGATGTAGCAAAAATAGGTCAAGTGCTAAACTAAGCTATATAGTATCAAGAATTTGCTTTTCGTTATTATTATACTTAAAAGAAGAGACAATTCGTTATTATTATACTTAAAAGAAGAGACAATTTTATAGAACAGTAACTAGTCACTCAACTTTATATTTTATTTAAATTATAAGTTTTAACATGTTTTTTTTAGCATTTTTCTTTTTTATTTCACATAGGAAACCTTTGTGTCTTTTTTTGATGTTAACATAGAATGGTGACGTGAATTTTATTTTTAAGTTTTAATATAATTAATATATATATATATATATATGTATATATATATATAATTTTTTAAATATAACTACATATATTGTAAATTCTGACTGTAACATCCTATCCACCATTGCTTTTTAATGCAACATCTTATTTGACAAGGCTTGATTTAAAGATTCAGTAACCTAATTTGAAAAAATTTGAATGAGTGACTTAATTAAAAAAAAATTTAAACTTGTTTACTAAGTATGGGTCTTCCCACTACTTTATTATGAACTTTATTTAATTTTGATTTCCAAAATAGAGATTTGAGAATATACACTTGAAAAAACAAAATAACAAGAAATTCCAAATACTTCGAATTTCCCTACGATCTATTTACATTAAAAAAATAAAATAAAAAAAAATTTTAAAAAAAAAAATCTCATCATCCATCCACCCGGGTTCGATCCTTATTTTCCCCGGTTATCTACAATCTACAGAAAGGATGCGAAAGTAACTGCGACGCAGTCCATCTCTTCCCCGAATCCTTCTGCAAACAACACTCGATAAAACTCCGAAACTCCTCCGAAGCCCCTTCGGGCAAACTCGGCGGTTCACCAAAACATATCGCACACATTAGCGTCGCCCAGTCTGGTTTTTGACCCGTTGGCAACAACGGGAAATGACCCATATAAAGTTCAAGAAAAGTCAACCCGAGACTCCATATGTCACCCGAGTAACCATTATAATTCGCCCCGTAACTATCCGGGTCAAACCGCTCCGGACTCATGTAAGCACACGTGCCCACATACGAGTCGCACGCATCAAGCGTGCGACACATAATCTTAGACACCCCAAAATCCGCAATCTTAACCTCCATATTTTTATTAACTAGGAGATTAGCGGGTTTCAGATCTCGATGAATTATCTTATGCGTGTGTAAATAATTAAGTCCGCTTAGGATCTCACGCGCCACGTTAGCGAGCTCACGCTCGGTTAACACGCCCCGCTTTTTAATAACGGAGTCTAACGTACCCGCGTCCATATACTCCATCAATATCGCGATATCCCCATTATCCTTTTCAAATATGTCGTGACATTTGACAACATGTGGCGAATCTGTTCTTCGGAGAATCTCCATCTCGCGGAATATTTGTCTCCGCATAATTGGATCGCTATCCGCGTGCACGACTTTTAAAGCAAACACATTTAATGTTTTTTTGCTAACAACTTTATAGACGGTCCCACCATTTCCATGTCCGAGTACTTGAATTGTCTCGTAGTCGGACAGGCTGGTTTTCGGCTGTTGGGAGACGGTTGGAGGGAGCGGTAAAGGGAACCGAGGGCTGCGATCGGTGATTTCGGGTAGCCGCAGACCGAGTTTTGACTGCCGGCGTTCACGAACAAGTGCCATAGCCTAAAAATAATATGTTACAAGTTGTGACTTGTGACTTATGACTTGTATGAGTAGCAAAGTGTGGTGGGATGTTATGTGAATATGTTATATATAAGTGGGCGTGAGGAGCACGTGGTTTGGATTTTTTTATATAAAGATAAAGATAGAGGAAGGCATAAGGATGGGGATATGGGGCCCACATATTTTAAGATTATCTGCATGTAGTCTAGAAAGTGAGGTGGATTTTGTTTTTATCTTAAATTTAGTATTTAATTAATGTATGGTTAATTAATGACATGTGTTGTTTGATGTGCACTTGCAATTTGTGCAAGTGGAGTGGGTGTTACACTTCTTGTCCTAAACTATTATGTTATTTACATTTTCTTCCATGAACTTTTTTTTTGTAATCAAGCTTAATCTATAGACTCTTTATTGCAGTCAATATCGCCGATATATCAGTGATATATCGGTTATCGGTCTCTTGGTAAAATATCGGGTAAAATATCGGTGATATTTCACAGATATTGGACCGATATTTGACCAATATATCACCGATATTCCTGATATTTCAGTGTTGTAAGTCTTAGTTATAAATTTTAGTGTTCAATATTAGTGTTTTAAGTCTTAATCGGTCCTACTTGTGATTGTTAGTGTTTTGCAAGTTGTAAAAGGTCAATGTGTTAATGGTATGAAAGTTTACTGAATTATTAGTGTTAAATTGTTATATATATGAACTTTACATGATACTAAAATTACCGATATCTCACCGCGATAACTGATATCTCAGATATTGGTGATTACCGGTATTTTTTCGCATTAGTTGCTTAGCTCTTAATACATTAATTATACCCGAACGAAACATGTACCTTGCTACATTTAAGCGATTAATGAAGCAAGTTGTTGGGGGTGTAAATGCGTTTGTGAACTGCTCGTGGGTTATAAATAGTTTGTAGCATATAATTAAAAAACGGGTTGAGGTATTAAGTATTAACATTATAAGTTTATAACAATTATAATAAGATCTTAACCATTGCTCGAGTCACCTAGTTCATATCGTAGTTAGCGGTGTCTTCTTTGATTTAAATATATATAGCGGCATCCAACTCAAGGTCAATATTCGATTAATTTTGTATACTTATAAAAAATTATCGATGTTTTTGAGCAACAAAAAAGAGGTTGATGGTGTTAGATCGTTTGTTCAATCCACTCACCGACAAAGTCCCCATCGATTAACAACTAAAAGATTTTTACGACAATATGATACATTGATATGTTTCCGGTCATGTCAAAATTTAACACTCAGAGCGTCTATGAAGTATGAAAAATAGATTCACTATTGTGTTTATAACTTTTATGCGCCGTATGTACATATAACGGCTCGCTTGTGTTTCTGTAGTCCTATCGCAAACTTAGATAATATTTTTCGTAATAGTAACAAAAACATGAAGGAGAGTGTCAACATAAAAGTATTGTAAAAGGTATAGCATGGCATTAAGACAAATATTGAGGGTGTGGTGTTATAATATGTTAAGTTGTTGAAGAGTCATTTCATCTATGGTGGCTGCTAAGCAAGTGGGTTTGTAGCTTGTCGCATCCAACCGCACTCAAGCGTCACGCAAGTTCGTCGTAACCTGATATTTTAGCGTCACAAATGTTAATAATTGGGAGATGAAAATGACTTGTTTATAATAAAATAATGATAATTATAATACCGCTATTCGTTGTGCCTTAACGCCCTCCATGACATCAGCACTTTTGTATGTCAATGTGTTGTTTAGTAATTGGTCCGTGGTGCATGTATGTGCATGCAAATTTGTTGTATTGTGTATCTAATATTTGGTCGTGTGAACATGAGGTTTTGTAGAGTCTCGACCATACTTATGTACGAGGCCGAGTGATACTTGTGTTGTCAAGGTATTCAAAAACCTAATTAACCTGCTAACACAAATAGCTAGGGTGAATAGGTTATCATGTCTACAATGATGAGCATGTGGTTAGTATTAAACGTTTTATATGATTACAAAAGCATAATAAGTTAAACACAAACATCTGATAAATTTGGAATAAACTAACGTTAACCTAAGTTGCAATTAAGTTAAGAAACATGAAACAAAATGACATAAGAATACGAGACAAGAAAAAAGAAATTACATCCACGTTCGAGTTTGATAGCACAAAAAATCTGATAAATTTGGAATAAACTACCCTGATAAGCTATATATAGATATATCCTTGTTTAACATATATACTTGAATTAATGACGGTCGACAACCCAGTTGACGCTTCAATCAAGCAATAACTCTCCTAGCGAATCAAGCTACCGAGTCGTTTTTTATTGTATGATGTGGTACTTATTGATTATCATTCCACTATTCAACGCTGACAACCAAAACATGTTCTCTAATGATTAAAACCAAAAAGAAGACACGATGCCATGACGTGTTCAAAACTGTGAATCGTTCAACAAACAAATACGTAACACATGAATATATTCATATCGATCATTTGGTTGTAACAATAAACACATTCATGTCTAGCAAAGTTTACAAGTTAAATTAAAAATATATAAATAACCAAACCCTAAAGCCGGTGGTGAACTGGTGATGAGAAGAAAATAATATACCAGCCTTAAATAAACTAGCTAAAGTGACACCTATTACAATACTCCGACACTATTCCTACTATAGTCAGCAATAAAAATTGTTTAATAATTAATTTTATAAAGATGAAATATATATATATCATACGTTATAGTACCATTTGATATTCAATAAGTTAAAATATGAAATAATTAAACGCGGATCAATAGACAATATTTAACGAAGCTTAGTTGTTAGAATCAAAATCTATATAAAATTCAAGAAAATAAAATGATTAGTTTTAAGTATTATAAAATGATAATATGTTGAATAAAATATGAATCCTAGCCCATTGTGTCGCTTTCAAAGCCAGCCCTTGAGACAAATGACCCGCAACCACTTGGACGTAAGATGTTTGTTAAGATGGATACCTCACAAATAGCGGTGAAAAAAAAAAGTCTTTTTAAACAGAAACCGGTTATTAACCGAAATCGGTTTCAGTTATTAACCACTAGCACAAAAACCGGTTCCAACTCGATTCTAACCGGCGGCGGTTTCCAAACGGTTTAGAGTATTGATTATTTTTAACGGTTTAGAGTATCGATCCGGTTAATCAAAACATGTTTTATTTTTTTGGTTTTTGATTATTTTTAACTAAAATACCGTTTTTTTACCGGTTATAACCTATCTCGGTTGATTGATTAGGGTTTTTGAAATAGGAAAATCGGTAATTAACCGAACCGATTATTGATCAACACAGTCAAAACCGGGTTTCCCAATAACCGGAAGGTTAATAACCGATTTGTGCGCATGTTATAAATACTGTTGGTTCAAGTTCTATACTGAGCAAAACTTGTATAATAATTTGCCATTAAAAAAAACATGTTACCTAATATTGAAACCTTACAAGAAAATAACCAAAAAACAACTATCGACACCACTAACATTATTAATAGCCTTGTAAATACCAAGAATATAGCTACATACACCACGTATCCAACCACTGAGACTAGGGATGAGCTCCGTACCTTACCGGTACCGGTACCGAAAATCCTAATCACGAAAATCCAAATTTTCGATACCGGTACCGGTACCGAAATGTTCGGTTCGATACCGGTATTTAAGGTAAAATTCGGGAAATACCGGTACCGTACCGGTCCCGAAAACTCAAAACCTTGGTACCGATTCGGTACCGACGGTACCAAATCGGTACCGGTACCGATACCATACCGAATTTTGCTCATCCCTAACTGAGACTGTGTAGTGGAAGCTACAAATTGGAGGGTATAAGTGTCATGTGACGCCTAGCCAGTAAATGGAGAATTTTTGTTTTAGGGTAGTGGTTTTTGTAGCCTAATATACACATATAATATAATAATAATAAAAAACACAAAACAAACCCGGGCGATAAATTCTCGTCGCCCCCCTTCCCCCTTGTCTCCCCTCTTATCCGCGGGGGGGTGGGGGGGGTGTTCCTTCAAAATATCATCCAAAATCGCTCCATTTGTAGCCCTACTACACACAGCCTAACAACAGGGATAAGAATTTTCCCGAATATTGACTAGTACGGGTACGGTATCAGTTGGAACAAAAAAAATACATGCACTGACTGACTTAACCAATTTGGTACCGATTCTAATCACTACTAAAAATGGCCGAGAACATATGAAAATTGGTCGGGTACTAATTTTGCCTATTTGGTACCCATACCGACTTAACCAATTTGGAAGTAATGATACTGGTATCAAAATCATTGAAGATTAGAGAACAAAACTGAAATATGGTACCATACCAAAATACCAACATATGTCAGCTACCACGTTTGCAACACCCCTATATTCGGCCTCGGCGCTTGATCTAGAAATGGTAGCTTTAAGTTTATGGGACCATGATATAAGGTTAGAACCATAGTAAACTATATATGCCATAAGTGAGGGTACTGCCAAGAGTAAGACCAAGAGATCGAAGCGGTTCCTTTGATGTACCGAATGATGCGTTTCAGTGCACTCCAATTATCTGTTTTAATAGCCAGCTTGCATGTGGAGGCATACCTAGCTAATACCCGGACGAGTGAAAGTCAAGAATTGTAAAGCTCCTTCATGGCTACGATATAAGGTTGGGTTGTCAAGGTCGTTGCCCGATTGGTTACTTAACTTTGTTGGCAAACTCATTGGCAAGGTGACACAAGCTGTTGTCGTAACAGATCATTCCCATGGTGTAAAATAAACAGCGAAGTATCACAACGGCTTTGTTGAAATCCCAATTTGAGAACGAAGTCCGTGAAGCGTTGGTACCAAGCATGTGGTGCTTGTTTGAGATCGAATAGTTATTTTTTGAGCAAACACACGTGATTAATCATGTAACTTTGTCAAAATCTCCTACACAAATTATTTACGAGAATGGTCAAACTTTTTAAACCCAAACAAATTACACATCATTGATCGAACCATGTCTAATAGGTTTGATTTTCTCCTCTTGAACAACAAGTTATATTAATTTGTTGTTCCATGTGAAAGTCATTATTATTATTATTATTGACATAAGAAAAAATTTTGAGCCTTAAACAAAAGAGTTTTGTTAGTGGTTTTAATTAAACAATTAAACTTTTAAATAGATTTATTGGGTTATCGTTTGAGTTGTACAAATTTATTAATTTTATAAAAATGGGCTTAATTGAAGTTAGTACTGGGTTTAATTCCGTTTAAATATTAATTATGAATACATATTTTTTCACACACACATATATAAATAATATAATTATATAATATAACTTTTTAAAAAATTTTCGAAACAACCAGCATGTTTGGTTGGGAGAGTCGCCAGTGGATTCTAATAATCCATAAGTTTGGACTTTGGAGTACTGACATGTCTCTTGTTTACGACCAAGTCACCAATACAACATATACGTTTGATTAAAGTCCAACTTAGCTGCTTTTGTACGTAGAGCCATTATTGTGTGAAGTTGTGAACTACTTAATTGGTGACCAAGTTTCACATAAGTGGCAACTTGCTTCCTAGTAATGTTTAAATATAATTTTTCATGCAACATTTTCTCATTCATATTGATCCGGCAAGAGGCATTGTCCCTTGGGCCACACAAGGAACGACGCCAAGGGGGTATCGCCCCCTTGAAACCCCCATGGCCAAATGTGTAAGTGTAACATTTCATTAGTACCGAACATAAAATAGTCTTGGAACAACTGTGTGCTCACACCTCCTAACGTGCACCCATGAATATCGTATTTCTTTTTAGTTTACAAGTAAATCACATTTACTAAATTAAAAAATTCTAAATTAAAAACAGACTTCTATTTAAATAAAATCGGACTTTAGATTCAATACAATGTTGGCAAACTTTAATCAAATCATTTATGAATTCATAATATTCTAAATTAAAATCGGACCTCTAACAACCATTCCACGTCGTATAAAACCATCATAAACCCTAAACTTACGCATTAGATAAATTATTAGCTAAATTGATACCTATTAAGATTTTCCCGGCAAAGGCGTATATTATTGCTAAGAATGACAAGTCAGTAATCCTAGTGCCTCGATTAGTCAACAGTTTCACACCTGTTACATAGTAACTTACTTAAATATATATCAATTAAACACAACTAGGTGTTAACGCCCGTGTACCTTTGTTTTAGTTGTTTCTCCATTTAGCTAGACAGGCGATTGTGTCGGTGTACCTTCGTTGTAGTTGTTTCTCTGTTTAGCTAGGTAGTGGGTGTGATTTATTAATTGTTACAAAAGTTCCTTCCATTTATGGTGCTACGTTTAGTTAGGCAATTTGGTGTACGTTTAACACCAACGCTTATCGTCTATCTCCCACCTTGCAACAATCGCGCCGGTCACATGATTTAAACATACATGATAACTTTACCACCACACCACCCTTTCCATTACTTGATTTAGTAAGAAATTTATAAACACAAAAATCTATTTCTATTAAAAAAATAATAAAAAAAAAATTGAACCCGAAAAAAAAAAAAATAGCCCCGGCTTTGAGCTAAGGATCGAACTTGTGCTACAACACTGCACTACCACCACACCAACTTCCATGTTTGTTACTTTTGTTACTTTCAAATATTAAAACAGATTCCAAAATATTAAAAAAAAAAAGACACTTAGTACGTCGCCTGGGGACTTTACCGGGGCTAACTAATAAAAGGCCTAGAGCTGGAAGATTGGATCTACACTCCCCCAATACTGTAGCAGACTTTCTCTTTTACTATATAGTATAGTATAATAGTATAATGGAGAAAATTACTGTTTGCGGTCCTGTGGTTTTAGGGCGGAGACACAACGAGTTTTCGAAAAAAATTTTGAACTGATGAAGTCCCCGTTGTTTCAGAAATGAACAATTTAAGTTCCTATGGTTTCAGAAGTGAACAATTTAAGTCCCCATGATTTCAGTAAAATAAAAGTTTACCTTAAAAGTTAAGTAATGGCAGAGACTCAATTGATTCATTTTTGAAACTATATGAACTCAACCAGTTCAAAAACTTTTTCATAGACTCATTGTGCCTCTGTCTTAAAACCACATGAACACAAACAGTAATTTTCTCTAGTATAATGCGTACTATGCTCATTTTATATATTCAATAAAATACAAAATAATTAGATAAATAATCATTTGATATAGAATAAACTATAGAATAGTATAACGAATAATTAAATATAAACCATAGTTGTTAGAATCAAAATCATTTTAAAATTCTAGAAAATAAAATAATTCTATAAAATGATAATTTGGACCCTTTCATAGAGAACTTTAGAAGAATAAAATAAAACTCTAGATTTATAACTAATTACTAAAAATATTTTGAGACACTACCAAGAAAGATAAACACATACTAAAACATTTCAAAGTAAATATTTATTTAGGATATAATTATGAAATGGTACCCTTAACTCATGTCACTTGTTACATAACCTATAAGATTTATCCCTTCAAAATACCCTTCAGGTAGTCACATCCACCACCACTTTACCACCATTTCCACCGCCTTTGGGCCCACTGCTGTCACCACCTCCACCACCTTTGCTGATCATGTTTATAGGTTTCCAAATACTTTTATTGCTTGTTGGAGCATAAGGCCAAGCCTTGGCTAAGTCACCGACCAAAGATGCCTCAACCATGACTCGAGAGTCGAGGCTAGTCACCGTTCAAGTCCAGTCAACCGAACTAAAGCTAATGCAGGATGATCGTATCACAGACCGTCAAAGAAGTAACACCTTTAGTGGGTATTAATTATCCATACCACTTTTGTTACGTGAAATCTTTAACTTTCTAGCTATTTTGACCTTTTAACTACAAATTCGGAAGTTATGAACAATATTGGACAAATTATTATGTATTTCGAGTGTAAAAACTATTCTTTTAGATTTAGAGTTTAAACAAACAACATAATTATTTTTTTTCAAAATGCCAACATATTCTTCTATGCATTGCTCATTTAAACAGTTACCATACCAAACCTGTGTCACCAAATTATTTTATCCAAACAACCAAATCTATCCACCACCAATGGATCTTTCTAGAATAAAATTTCAATACATATTTATACATGCCAATAAAAGAAGTTAAAACAGTCTCTAGAAGTGTCATCTTCTTAATATTTAAAATCCGCAAAAAAGGTTAAAGTCTCTAAAAATGTCATCTTCTTAATATTTAGAAATCTGCAACCCACTTCAAAACACCTCAATTAAGATCTCTGGCCCAACTTCAACTTGAAATCTTGTTTCTACTGAAATCCACTTCTGGGTTTGGTGGCCGAACCTCAAAATAACCACAAACCAGTCATTATCATCTTTTAATCTCATTTAAAAAAAATACATTCAAAGTATCTTCATTAGTTTTAGTCACATGAAATGAGTGAAATGATCCATGGTCTACCGGTAACAAGGTTTGTGGTACCTTGAAGAGAAAGTCTAAGCGCGGAAGCGACTTGTCAGGCAGGTAAACAACACTCAGCCCATCTGGTGCTTCGAAATCACTCGGTAACTCGAGAAAATGAGACTCTGGATTTGGTCGCCTCTGACGGGAAGTGGGACGTTAACTGAGGTCCATCGCGGGTTTTGTGGCTAAATCGTAAAACAATCGCGACGAGTGGATGGTCAATTTCTTGAAGATAATATCAAGGTCAGCGTGTCTTTATCCGGTTCGCTTAAACGAAACCCCGAGACCTAGCCCTAACCTACTTGACAACCGATTGCGTGGGCAACCCACTACTATTCTAAGCAAAAGCTTAGACGGGACCCCCTACCCGACCGAGCCCTAACCTACTTGGCAACCGATTGCATGGGCAACCCACTACTATTCTAAGCAAAAGCTTAGACGGGACCCCCACCCAACCATTTATGTAACCTAACACATTAACCATTTGTGAGAGATTGTTATATTTCCGAGACCACCGATTCCAACATTAAATAACTTAAGATCTTTATGTAATCTAATCTGGACACATCTCCTTTATAACATAAATAAAAATAAGTTTATACCTACTCGCTTGGTTTGACCACTAATGCTCGGGTTGGTCAAGAACTCATTCCCGAGGTCCTTTTCTGTTTTGACTCGTTCCCGAGAAGAGTTGACCAACAGTTTGACCCGAGGTTGACTAGTGTTGACCACCACCGTCGCCTTTGCTGGCAGAACACCATTTTTCGTTCTCTAAGTCGTCGGAATCCGTTTAGGTCGTCGGATTAACGCTTAAAATCAAGTGTGTGAGGCTGGAACGAAAATGGGGGATGAAGTGGTGATGTCTGTTAGTGTGTGAGCTGTGTTATCCGCCTATGTCACTGCCGGCGGTCGGCTGCCGGAAATCCGGCTGCCTCTTATCTCGGCTAGGGTTTTGGGAGGTGGAAATGAGGATGATGGAGTTATAAGAAGGTATTTACACCTAGGATTTGGATGGCAAAAAGGTAATTAAGGGGTGTTTGGGATTCCTTATTTTCATCAGCTTTTAACTTATTGGCTTTTTGAAAATTGATAAGGTGTTTGGGATTGCTTATATTGTGAGATGAAAAGTTTCATAAGTTATACTTTTGTAACTTATTAACTTAATGAAAAACGAAATCCTAAACACCCCCTAACTGTATATCTAGCCGGCGTTTGTTACCTTGTTTGGACACTCTCTCTACGGTTTGGTGGGTGGTTTTGAAAAATAAAAATAACAAGATGAAGGTTTGCAAAGGGTTTTTAAATAAGCGAACACAAATAAATCATTTAAACTTTCTAATTATAAATAACAACTTAAGAGTATATCATATTTAATGGAACAAGAATAACACTCTTATATATATATATTAAATTCATGTATTCGATGCCACCGGTCTAAACTTGTTCGTATGGCTGTAAATGAACCAGAAGTTCGACGAATTGTTTGGTGAGAAGTTCGTTCATTTAATAATTGAACGAAGACGAACAAGAAATTTTATTTGATTAACTAAATGAGCGAAAATGAACGAAGGTCATGTCCTTTAAACTGTGCTCGTGAATGGTTGATAAGGTGTTTGTTAACGTCCGTTTATGTTCTCTAATGTTAAAAATATAATGTGTTAGTAAAAAAATATACGTGAGTATTATATGATTAATTTATAAGTAAATTAACATATGAATGTTAAAAAAAAATTGTCAACAAAAACTTGGTAGATGGACCATACCATTGGCATTAACCATTACCGGTTAGCAAAATCAAGTAAAACATTATTTATGTTCATTTGTGTCTATACAAGAAATTTTATTTGTTTGGTGTCCATAAACCATTCATTTGTCCGATAAAAACTTATTAAACAAACATGATTAATGTCTTGTCTGGTTCAACTTGTTTACAACCCTACTCGTATGTCATATAAAACATTTTGAAACTCTTAAATTAGTTATATATTAATTAGCATGATTTACTTTTTTACGTAATCTTTGTTTCTTTTTGTCATTTCATTAGTGCTCCATGTAGCAAGATACAAACAAAAATATACGAAATGAATTACAATGTAACATATTCTTTTTTGCTTTCTTTTTATTGGTTCATGCAGGCTTGCTACAAACAAAATACTAAAATAGCAAAGACTGTAAAGAGAGCTTAAACGTACAACTTAACAAGATTCCCTTTTGCCTTTTTTCTATTGGTCATGTAGCATAGTACAAACATAATTACATATAGTACATTAAGATCACACAAGTATCTTGACTAATGGTTAAAGAAACCACTAAAAGTAAATCTTAGTAACAGTGAATTTACAAAATTTTATGGTTAGTTCAATCATTTTAACGATGAAGCAATTATAAAAGTTACTATTATGATGATTATTAGACAAGTATAGTAAAAATGAACGATATAATAGCCTCATAAAAAAGAGAGGGTGTCAGGTTTAGGACGGATTCAAGTCATGCCAGGTCATGTTAAAAATGCTTGAATGAGAATAAGATCGGATCACAACACGTGGGACATCTTATATTATTTTAAAATTTCTCACAAGTATTTTTTTCAATTAAAAATGCTTTCTAAATATATTCAGGATTGCTATGGTGGGCAATTTAATTGTAAACATATTTTATTTTTAAAGTAAAATTGGTTTTTATGCAACTATGCACGGGTTGACTCACAAAAGATTTTTTCTTTTTCTTTTCTTTCTTTTTTTTTTTTTTTAATATTTTAGTAGTTCTCTTTTGCTATTTACTCAAATCACTCAAAAGTTTTATAAATATGGTTAAAGATGAGTTAGACTTCCCATGCTCGAAACCTAACTTTGTCAAGAAAAAAAAATTTTGGTGAAGCCCCACTAACAAAGTTTGTTTAGAAACGCATAAATAAAAACTGTTTGATTATTTTTGAGGTTTTTTACATGTTTTTTTTATCATTTATTTCATTTTGTTATTATAAATATGTTAATTTGACGAAATTATTTTTGGGTTTAATTTTGGTACCGCTGCGAACTTAACCAATAGCGCATCGGTTCGCGTCGGCTTATCGCCACAATGCCTTGGTTTTCCCGACTGAATAAACATCATCTTCAATATTTTATTTTAATCATATGAGCGCTAACTAATTTATTTTTTGAGTTTAGTATTACTACGTGATCGATGTCGAAGTGTTGATCAAAGATAGAAGAGTTATATGTCCTAATCACCTAAATTAGATAGGGTAAATAAGATGTCAAGCTACGAAGAGTTAGTGGTTGATGTTTAAAATTAAATGATTGCAAAACATAATATGCAAACTGCGATTAGATTGCTTGCTGTAATTCATATGACTAACACTTACATAATAAATTAGAAAACAATTGATTTAAACAATGAACTCAACGAAGTTTATAGATTTGATAATACAATTAGTAATCTGAGTTTCTAGACCAAATATGGAAAGTATCATAGGCATAACTTCAATTAAACAAGTTTAGAATGTGTAATGAAGAACCTACAAGCTGTATATCTAACTTACAACGAATAAACACCGAGATAATTAGATGACACAAGGTGATCAATCAAATACCAACATATTAACATGACCTTCTATTATATATCTAAACATTTAGTGATCAAACACCAATAAATTAAAGATACATGAAGTGATTCTAGTCAACTAACTAACGTAAACTTGCATAAAACACATGAAAACACCATAATTGCCAATGACCTTTAACAAAAACAATGTAATCATGTTCAACGTAGATTAGAAACTCAAATTGAACTAAATGACACACAAACCCAAGCCTCGGTTATGATCACGAGGGTTTTAAGCACACATGCTTAGTAGAAACCTTGATATGTTGCGATTTCGGGTAGGAGTCATGAAGAAATTGAAGTTTAGAGGCCTTGTCACTTGATCTCCTTCGTTCTCTAACCCCTTAGGTGAAGAGAATCCCGATCAGAATGCATTTGAATCTGTCCAAAACTTCCATCATCGTAAAATACGGTGTCTCACCGTAAATTACGGTTGTCCAAAATTCCAAATATGCTCCCAAAAGACCCAAATACGCCCCCCCCTGTTCTATGGTGGACTAACATGTTTAAAATTCACCGTAAATTACAGTGAATGTAGTGTAATTTCGGTGGGCTTTAATTTTTCTATTTTGTTGTTTCTCAGTAACCGAACTTGCTTCTAACTTCGTGACCAGCTCTCCACATCGGTATGCTTCTTCCATCTGCTCCCCTACACATATAAGCATGCCAAAGTAGTGCGTTCCATTTTGCAAAAAAAAAAATCTAAACTATGCATTTTACTTCATTTTAATCATGATACACACAAGCACATCAGTACCGTAACGAATGTAATCGATATCGACCGAGCTCACTTAAGTTGTAAATTGTATGTGTGCCGATAATGTTTTGGGCATTTACATATTTGTTTTTCTAAATAATGTTGGTGTTAACGAAGTTAACCAATGACGGAATTCGTTGAGACGGGTCTTGTCACCTATTTAAATTAGAAACTAAAAGAGAACAAGTTTACAATGTTAATGTTTATGCTAAAACAAAAGGTTAAAGCCACATTAAATAACAAAATTTTGTACTTATATATTTTCTTTCGTTATAATGAAAGAAAAAAAATAAAATTAAAAATTTTAAACTGACTGCTCGAGATTGAAGAGGCGTCATATCACTTTTATGTCTCGTGAGGCATCGCCAACTCTATGGAAAGTGGTCCGTTGTGGTGTAAAATCCTCCTTTAGCCGTATTCAAGATCTTTTGGAGATGACTTAATACTTGAAGGAACCCTATAAGGTGTCCAAAGCAATTCGTGGTATATCATCACTTCCTTCCAGGTTATATGGTTGATGCAAAATAGTGTATTCGATGGTAACCCGTCTTCTTTGGTGGGGATGGTGGTGGACGTTAAAGCCTTGACCTTTTGAAGGCCCTCTGTTTAACTTGGACGTTAAACATTTTTGGTAGCCAATAAAAGAGGATCTTTTCGAGGCAATTGAGTTTTTCTGTTTCGGAATCAGTTGTCCCTAAGGGTTGCAATTCTTCTTTTATCACGTTGCTGCTATGAAACATTTTCAACATCTTTTACACTATATTTTTTAGAAACATTTTCAATGCGTTTATAGTTATATAGTATGGCTGAACTTAAAAAAAAAGTAGCATGTTGGTCAGAATAAACTTTTCAATGTGTTTATAGTTATATAGGTATTATCATTAACAACATAAATAGACCGACAAATTCACCTGGTACCGTTGCGAGTATTTACTAGACGAATACCAAACAAGAAGTCATTGATTAACACCAAGATCAACAAACATGGTGGAAAAAGATACAATCTTAGAAGGTCCATACCACCCATACAGAAGAGAAGTAAAAGTCCAAAACATTCTAAATACTAATAAAGAGTTCACTTGATTAGAAGTAAAAGTCCAAAACACTCAAAATATTAATAAAGGTTTCACTTAATCACCAATAACTGAAGTGTCATCTTCTAATGTTTAGAAAGAAGCAATCTATTTGAAAACACCTCACTCAAAAGAACCACAGACGAGTCACCCTCATTATCCTCTTCTAGTCTGTTAGAAAAAGACACATTCACAGTGTCTTCATTGGTTTTAGTCACATGAAATGACTCAAATGTTCCAAGGCCTACCAGTAACAGGATTTGTGGTACCTCGGCAAGAAAGTCGAAGACTGGAATCGACTTGTCAAGCCAGTAAGCAACCCTCAGTGTTTCTTGATTTCAATTATAGAAACTTGTTGATAAATTAATTTTTTGCAACTTGCAATTGTAGCAAGTAGCCAAGTAGGAACTGATTCACCCACGCCTTCCGGTATGGCGCCAAAGATGAAATATCATACCGATAAGGACGGTTTCACATCCCGATCCCGGGTGGTTGAAAAGGACTGGTATAACATAGGCGATCATGCACGTGCCCATCCCTTAGCTATGATGATTCCCATCTTCGGGGGGTACAGTAATAGAAGTTCACAAAGTTTAGACCATCTCTATCTCCACGTTTTAACCGAGCTTCAAGGGAGTCCATGAGAGGCTTATACTTTATATACGCTACAACCGGATTGATACCTCGCACACTAGTAATCATGTAATTGGGTCCCCCGAGGATGGGAATCATCATAGCTAAGGAATGTCTCCATTCCTCATATGTGAAACCACCGTTTGCATTGTCGGTTTGACCATCTATCTGATAGAGATGATGGTGATAATCCGAATGGTGGAAGAGAATACGAGCCCTTCCTTTGCGATGGTGAAAGAACTAAATGATGTAGTGCTCGTCGTCACGTGGATCGGCCACTATTTTAGTGCCTCGAAGCATTGCTTGATACCCCAATCGAATCGAAAATCGCAAATAATCAAGCCTTCATGCCCGTCCATAGATTGTAAGTGAAACACCCGTGGTATGAGGATCCAAACAAGAGAGCGCTTCTCCAAATGGCAACAAGGGAACACCACCAGCGGTTGATCTTCATCCTCATCATGTAATAAATGGCTGAAGTCAATTGCGATTGACATTCAATCCGCACCCCATTCTTTAACAACGGTAACCCGATCACCTTCTTCTGGAAGCCCGACCTACCTAACCATTGTTCTTCAATCTTTATAACTTATATGAATGTGAGGTTATGAAAAAAGAAAGAAGAACATGGAACGTGTGAACAAAGACAGTGAAACAAATATTTGGATTTCAAATCATTTTATAAATTGAAATCGAGAAAATTGAAAAGCCATGCCAGTAAATGGCACTAAAAAGTAACTGTAGCTTTAAATAAAAGCAATTATAAAGTTTCGTTGTATATGAAAGTTTATAGCTATAAAAAAGAGATTCTTAGTTTACATCACAAAGGTCTAATCGAGCCGAGCTACTTGAGATCGGCTCATGAAAAAGCTTGATTGAGCCGAGCTTAAAAGTAAACTCGTTTAATAAATGCGCCCGAACCCGAGCTTCACTTAGCAAGCTCTAGTCGGCTCACGAGCTTAAATGAGCATGTTGATTTTATGAATAGCAAACGAGCCGAGTCCGAGCTTGAAAAACTTCTCACGAACCAAGCTCGAGTTTTAGAAATAGAGATTGAAACGAGTCGAGCTCAAGCTTCGTGTAAGTTAAAAGAATTTTTGCTATAGGTAGTGAAACCGAACCAAACATTTTTGGTACCTACACCAAGTTTTTGAAAAATTCAAGATTAATATCAAGCTCATCCCTACTCATCACCGTGTCATTGATCAGAGGTCCTTAAAGCTTAGTTATTTTTTAAACATAAAATACACAAATAGTTAACCGTTAAATAGTTTTTAGTGTGCGTTTATACCTTCCCACTCGCAGCGAGTAATCGTTGTTGGTTGGGTTAGGACACTCTCTCGAGGGCTTTTGGTGGCGTTTGAAAAATAAAAATAGGATGGAGGTTTAAAGGATATGTCCCCTCCATTATCTACACACTTATAGTTCGTTCCTCACGATAAAAAAGTGTGTTTGAATAACCCATGCCTTTTTAAACAAGTGAGTATATAAATCCGTACATATATAATTGGTACATGTGTCCTCTCTGATCCACTTTGTGTTAGCACTCACAAATCACTTATAAACTTACTAATTATGAATAACAACTTAGACTATGTATAGTGGTTTTAACTAATTGTTTAGTTAAAATGATACTTAGGCGTCACATAGGTAAAAATGAATTCATTACAGTCAATTTTAAATCATCTGTAGTGGTTTTCACAATATGCAATTATTACTCAATCACTTTTTATTAGCTTAATATTTTGTTCTTCAATAAACATAATAACCTAGATAATAAAACCACCCAATATGTATAACATTTTAATAATATAAAATTACAATCACATCGGAAAAAAAAAATACTTGAAATAAGAAATAAGACAAAATATCTGAAATAAAAAGAAGATACAAGAACATTATTTATATAAAAAACGAATACTCGTTGGCATGATATATGATAGCGATTTCGGCTTTCCTTCGCTCGACTATAGCACAATCTTCGGGTGGTAAATGAGAAGTCTATTTTAATAAGGGCAAAGTCGATTTCGATTTGTTGTTCCTCTTTAAAGCTGAGGAAACAGTCGATTTTAAAATCCAAGCTTCCTACTTGAGCTATTATCTTGTGATTCATTGTAGCCAATGTAGATTATGAGGAACCGGGCCTAGCTTTTGTTTTATCTATACCAATCAAGCGAGCCAGTTCTTCGAGGAAATCAATATCAAACTCGTCGGCGTTGTCATTTAAATTTATTTGGGTATGAATAGAGTTTGCTTTGTTGTTGCTCGATGATATTTTCGATCATTTAGACGATTGATCAACCTTTAGTTCAATAACAAATAATAATAATAATATCAAAACATATTAACAATAATAATAGTAATATTAATAACAACAAAACAGTGTCCATTTCATTTGATAAATAATAATAAATATTACAATAAGTCAATTACATGTGCATTTATTTGGCAGATAACAAATATTTTAGCCCAAGTAGAGCCCGTTAAGGGATTGGCGGGCAAATTCCATAACTCCATACTTGAAGGTCTCGTAATGGTTTTAGCTGACAAATTGGCAGCCATGTCACATGCTTGGCGCCTCAAATTGTGTCACTACGTCCAGTCTTAATAGCATATCATATTTAATGGTATGAGAATAACACTCTTATATATTAAAATCATGTATTCGATGCCACCGGTCTAAACCAGTTCGTATGGCTGTAAACGAACCAGAAGTTCGACAAACTGTTTGGTGAGAAGTTCGCTCATTTAATAGTTGAACGAAGACGAACAAACAATTTTATTTGATTAGCTAAATGAGCGAACATGAACAATATCTTGCCTTGTCCGGTTCAACTCATTTACAACCCTACTCATTTGTCATATAAAACATTTTGCAACTCTCAAATTAGTTATATATTAATTAGCATGATTTACTTTTTTACATAATCATTGTTTCTTTTTGTCATTTTATTATTGGTCCATGTAGCAAGATACAAACAAAAATATACGAATTGAGTTGTGATGTAACATATTTTTTGTTGTTTTTCTTTTATAGGTTCATGTAGCTTGCCACAAACAAAATACTAAAATAGCACGTAGTATAAAGGGAGCTTAAACGTACAAGATACTTTTTTGCTTTTTTTGTTGGTCGTGCAACATAGTACGGAGATACTTTCACATGGTATATATGTTCAAGCTGTTTCGTATGTACGTATAAATTAACAACATAATTAAGATAACATAAATATCTTGATTAAACAAACCACTATAAGTAAATTTTATTCTAACAATGAATCGACTAGGTTTTATGATTGGTCAACTTAGTTCAATCATTTTTTAACGATGAAACAATTATAAAACTTATTATTATTATTATTATTATTATTATTATTATTATTATTATTATCATAAGATAAGTGTAGTAAAAGTGGATAATCTCAAAAAAATGGGAGGATGTCGGGTTTAGGACGGATTCAGGTCATACCAGGTCATGTTAAAACATGCTTGAATGAGAATAAGATCGGATCAAAACTTAATCGACGAATATGAACAATGTCTTGTCCGGTTCAGCTCGTTTATAGCCCTACTCATTTGTCATATAAAGCATTTTGCAACTCTCATATTAGTTTTATATTAATTAGCATGATTTACTTTCTTTACATAATTTTTGTTTCTTTTTGTCATTTTTTTAGTGGTCCATGTAGCAAAATACAAACAAAAATATACGAATTGAACTGCAATGTAATATATTCTTTTTTGCCTTCTTTTTATTGGTTCATGTAGGCTTGCTACAAACAAAATACTGAACTAGCAAATAGTATAAAGAGAGCTTAAACGTACAATTGTACAAGATTACTTTTTGTCTTTTTCTATTGGTCATGTAGTATAGTGCAAAGTACAAACATAATTACATGTAGTACATTTGTTCAAACCTTTTCGTAATTAAATTAACAAAATAATTAAGATCACATAAGTATCTTGACTAATGGTTAAAGAAACCACTAAAAGTAAATTTAGGTAACAATGAATCTACTAAGTTTTATGGTTAGTTCAATCATACTTTAACGATGAAACAATTATAAAAGTTACTATTATTATGATTATTAGATAAGTATAGTAAAAGCGGATAATATAATAGCCTCTTAAAAATGGGAGGGTGTCGGGTTTAGAACAGATTCATGTCATATCAGATCATGTTAAAACATGCCTGAATGAGAATAAGATCGGAACAAAACACAGACTATTTTAGCTCGAGCTTGATAGTTGGTACCATCCCATTTCCACCTCATCACCTCGTCTAGTGCGGGGTATAAATTTTATATATCTTAATCTAGATGTGAGAATAATAATTATATTGATATACATAATAATGAGAGAGGTAAAAAAACATAATAAAGTAAGCATTTATGTAGGTTAATAAGAAATGACAACTTTAACCCATGTATTAAGTGCATCTTTAACTTCACATTTCTAATATTAAACTTGTTTTACCTTAATATTTACAAGTTGTACACTACCCAAATTGCTCCAATGATCCACAAATATGTACAAAAGTATTAGCCCTTTTGGCCTCTAAATTGCTTTAGAAACTTATGTTACTACTTACTACACAACTTTACAATTTCAATATACCTCTTTGAACCTCAGAACACCTGCACATTTTGCATGATTTTTGTTAAGTTCAGCCATATTAATTTCTTTTAATAAAAAAGGTATTTGCTAAATTGCTACTATTTACCGAGATTTTAGTATCATATGTTCCGCCTTGATATCAGACTGCGTTTGTTTCAACTTTTCGTTTGAGGCTTCTTTCTCTGCCTTCTTTTTGTCCGCCTCTAATTGTTTGGCGTTTTCTTCATTTGCTTGATTGAACATTCTCACAAATTTCAGCAAAGTCGTTATGACTGAAAATAATACGGTTATATAGAATGAAAGTCATATACAACGTTGTATTCCAAAATATCAAAACTTTAAATGTGATTTTGTAAGTACCTTGCTCATATGGGCAACGGGCAGGATCCTCACCAAAGTATATAATTAAAGCATCCACATTTTTTCCCTATAAACGCATAGAATTATTGGCTTAAAAATTTATGATAATTAACGATTAAATCATTTTGTATGTAAAAAGGAAAATTATTAACTTACCACACTAGAATAAAGAGAAGCTAATGATCTTGCTTCACCTTCTGCTGAACAAAGGAACTCCTTCAAAGCCTACCCAATAAATACCAAATTATTAATTTCGATCCATTTACCTATAACGGTCAAACGGGTATTCTTACCTTGTGGAAATTTTCAGACATGGGTCCGTCATTTTCCGACATTGATAATTCCTGGCCAACTTTCTCTAACCCTTTGACAATTGCTTGCATTTCCTCTGCCAAGTATTTCAGTTGTATCTGGACAGAAACAATCAAGATAATCAAAACGTAAACGGTTTAATCATATTATAAACCTTATGAAAAATCCAACCAGATTGGTTACCTTTGATGCAGGTTCCAAACTGCTAAGATCTTTCGAAAAATCAAGGACTTCAGGTAGTTTGTCAGCAAGCACCTACAAGCATCAAGCAGAGCCACAACAAACAAAAGTGAAAACAAGCGCCACATATCAATTTCTGATAATCTAAAAGAACGAAAAAACGGAGTACCTTACAGAGGTAATGCATGAGAGTCATTCTATTGTTCCTTGCATGTGTGTCCGCAAGTTTCAGGAGGCTATCCAACCGGAACCCAATTGCAGACCCTAAAACAAATCCAAATTATTATTACCATTTACCTAGCGTGATAACATAAATAATTTATTGATAAAATGAATCTAAACTTTTACCACTCACCCCTTGCGGTCCCCTGGTTCAAAGCATTCCCCAACTGGAGAATTGTTTGCATGACTCTCTTTAGTTTACCAGAACTCCGGATCTGATAGAAACACACGAATTATAAAAGTTTGAAACGATAATATCATCACTGATTACCCATGAAGAAAACTTGCCTGTTCTACAGACGAATTTACTATGTTCAGACTCTTCCTAAGATCAGAAACCTAGATGGAAACAAATATCGACCGTTAAATCAAAATCCAAACCTATAACAAGCAGTGGATGCATGGTATAAAACTTTCATCTGACCTGTGCGTTAAACTGTAACTTAAATGAAAAAACTCTAAGCTTAGATTCTGTACGTGGAACTTTCATTAGCTCCAAGAAGAACTGTTTCAAATAGAAACAAAATACATCCGTCAAGTTTGAGTTAATTTGTAGACAAGTTTCAATTTAGCGTGTTCAAGCTGACAAAATGTGTATTACAAACCTGTTCACATTTGCCTAATTTATCCTTCTCTCCTTTGTATCCCTGAGCACAAAAACCATTAATACTGTTCAATGCACTTGTGCTTTGCTTAAATTTTTCTGGTTCTTTACCAGTTAAATAAATTGCAAAAGCGTGAAACGTCAAATCCTAGTACGCAACAATAAAACTCTGAGGATTCAAATGACATCTTCCCCCAAGATCAGGGTTTATTCTGTCATTTTACCTTTTAAACAGCTCAACAAACAGTTTACCTTAAGCAGCTCCATCTCCTCTTTTGTTGGATAAAACTTTATGAGGTTGTCCACTTGATCAGCATCCATTGCTGAGTCTTCCAAAGCTAGGACATGATCCTGCCAAGTGTCACTCACTAAGTGGACAACATAAATAATCCCATAGTTATAATACAAACAGTTGACCTTACCATCAATTCATTCAATGGTATTTTGACCTTTGAAAGCATGATCTCACAGTTATATGCCCTCCTGTGATCAATCTGCAACAAGTGCAATAAATAAAAATAACCTTTTTGTGCAAAGAATTGCAAGCTCATTTCATTTACAAGAGAGAAAAACAGCCATTAGTATACTTCAAATGTAATAAAAAAGATGTATATTCATGAATATGATGATGAGGAGAAGATTTACCAGTTGTACTGTTACAGGCTTATTAGTTGCTGCAGCCCGCGATCTTGACTTTGCATCCCCTTGTTCTGACATTGGGTTCGTTGCTGAGAATAGAGACTCAAGTTCTGAGATATCAATCTCTGGTGCCTTATAAGATCAACCATGCACTTTCAAAATAAAATAAAATAAAATAAAAAGAAGGAAAAAAACTAAATTTGCAGCTTCACCAGATTTTTGTGTCTCAGCCCACAAGCTTCCTTGTACTGCTCTTGTGAGTTTCAACCAATGCAAAGGCTTTAGCTTCTTAGATTGTTTTAAAGAACCTGTTTTTGACAAACTACGCCCCCTGATCAAAGGCGGTGGTGGAGAAGGAGCTCCTGCAACATGGGCGGCTCTCGGTGGAGGCGGGGGTGGGACAACACCCTTGTTAGATCCATTAGCAGAAACCATTGGAGGCGGTGCACCTGAGGAATCCATGAGAATGAATTGGTATGGAGAATTAAAATCAAGAGAAAGAAGATGGAGGATTGCTTTAGGGTGAATGGGGCTAGTTACTAAAGCAAAACTGGAATAACTATCAGAAGCAACTGGATCATGAACAGTATTCCGGCAGGAACAGTACCTCCTATGTGAACAGTAATGGGATTCAAAACTAGAAAATAATGTTAGCTCCTAAAATTAATGTATAGAGTACAATTAGGCCAAATCTATTTGTGGCTAATATTTAACATTAATATAGAGAGGACAATTAAGCCAAAACTATATTTGGATAATACTTAACATTGAATACCAAATATATTTATATTAAAATACAATATATCACTAATAATTTGTACCTTCCCTTGCAGAACGAGATGGTGGTGGTGATGGTGGTGGAGAGGGACCCACTCTGTTAATTGGTGGTGGTGGTGGTGGAGAGGGACCATCTCTCATGACTGCTGGGGGAGTGGGGGCGGCATTTATAACTGGTGGTGGTGGTGGAGGGAGACCAGCTCTCATGACTGGTGGTAGTGGTGGTGGTGGTGGAGAGGGGCCAACTTTCATAACTGTTGGTGGTGGTGGAGAGGGGCCAACTTTCATAACTGTTGGTGGTGGTGGTGGACCAGCTCTCATGACTGGTGGTAGTGGTGGTGGTGGTGGAGAGGGGTCAACTTTCATAACTGTTGTAGTTGGTGGTGGTGGTGGTGGTGGCGGCGGTGGTGCTGTTGAAGTTGCAGTTCTAACAGCTTGAACCTTCAATTGAGGGGTTGGGGAGCCTGCTGGAGAAGACAAGGATTGAGAGGGTTTAACATCGTGATCTGATTGGTCCTTTTCTAATGAGCTACGATGGAGGATAGAGAGCGGAGATGGAGACTCGGTTACATGACCTGTGGACAGAGATCCTGCGGGTTCAACTGATATATTGTCCCTCAAAGGTGGTGCTTGAGGGTGTGTTGGAGTAGAAGGTTCAACCGTAATCTCCGAAACGTTCTTTAATGACAGGCTATGACAATGTGAAGTATGTTTAACTTCAACCTTATTATCCGCAAATTCTGGTGTTTTTAAGGGCGTGGCAGGTGTCTTCGCAGTAGAATTTGAAGGTGACCGCAATGGTGGTCTTGCCACATCATCAACCTTTACAGTCTCCAACTGATGGAGAACATTTAGGGCAGCGTCACTTTTAGTTGCTGCAGCCCGCGATCTTGACTTTGCATCCCCTTGTTCTGACATTGGGTTCGTTGCTGAGAATAGAGACTCAAGTTCTGAGATATCAATCTCTGGTGCCTTATAAGATCAACCATGCACTTTCAAAATAAAATAAAATAAAATAAAAAGAAGGAAAAAAACTAAATTTGCAGCTTCACCAGATTTTTGTGTCTCAGCCCACAAGCTTCCTTGTACTGCTCTTGTGAGTTTCAACCAATGCAAAGGCTTTAGCTTCTTAGATTGTTTTAAAGAACCTGTTTTTGACAAACTACGCCCCCTGATCAAAGGCGGTGGTGGAGAAGGAGCTCCTGCAACATGGGCGGCTCTCGGTGGAGGCGGGGGTGGGACAACACCCTTGTTAGATCCATTAGCAGAAACCATTGGAGGCGGTGCACCTGAGGAATCCATGAGAATGAATTGGTATGGAGAATTAAAATCAAGAGAAAGAAGATGGAGGATTGCTTTAGGGTGAATGGGGCTAGTTACTAAAGCAAAACTGGAATAACTATCAGAAGCAACTGGATCATGAACAGTATTCCGGCAGGAACAGTACCTCCTATGTGAACAGTAATGGGATTCAAAACTAGAAAATAATGTTAGCTCCTAAAATTAATGTATAGAGTACAATTAGGCCAAATCTATTTGTGGCTAATATTTAACATTAATATAGAGAGGACAATTAAGCCAAAACTATATTTGGATAATACTTAACATTGAATACCAAATATATTTATATTAAAATACAATATATCACTAATAATTTGTACCTTCCCTTGCAGAACGAGATGGTGGTGGTGATGGTGGTGGAGAGGGACCCACTCTGTTAATTGGTGGTGGTGGTGGTGGAGAGGGACCATCTCTCATGACTGCTGGGGGAGTGGGGGCGGCATTTATAACTGGTGGTGGTGGTGGAGGGAGACCAGCTCTCATGACTGGTGGTAGTGGTGGTGGTGGTGGAGAGGGGCCAACTTTCATAACTGTTGGTGGTGGTGGAGAGGGGCCAACTTTCATAACTGTTGGTGGTGGTGGTGGACCAGCTCTCATGACTGGTGGTAGTGGTGGTGGTGGTGGAGAGGGGTCAACTTTCATAACTGTTGTAGTTGGTGGTGGTGGTGGTGGTGGCGGCGGTGGTGCTGTTGAAGTTGCAGTTCTAACAGCTTGAACCTTCAATTGAGGGGTTGGGGAGCCTGCTGGAGAAGACAAGGATTGAGAGGGTTTAACATCGTGATCTGATTGGTCCTTTTCTAATGAGCTACGATGGAGGATAGAGAGCGGAGATGGAGACTCGGTTACATGACCTGTGGACAGAGATCCTGCGGGTTCAACTGATATATTGTCCCTCAAAGGTGGTGCTTGAGGGTGTGTTGGAGTAGAAGGTTCAACCGTAATCTCCGAAACGTTCTTTAATGACAGGCTATGACAATGTGAAGTATGTTTAACTTCAACCTTATTATCCGCAAATTCTGGTGTTTTTAAGGGCGTGGCAGGTGTCTTCGCAGTAGAATTTGAAGGTGACCGCAATGGTGGTCTTGCCACATCATCAACCTTTACAGTCTCCAACTGATGGAGAACATTTAGGGCAGCGTCACTTTTAGGGTCATGCCAATCCACACTGTTAAAAATCTCTTGAATTTTATCAAATGCTTCTATCGGGAGACCGCCCTCCTCAAAACCAGCCAAATCTAATGGAACCGTAGAAGCAGCAGCATCCATATCTGAGAAAATAAGCTTCACCAAAATATATATTTGTTATATATACATATTCAATGTAAATACACATGTAACAGATACAAATGCATTACTGTTAAGGTATACTGGAAAAACTTATGGTGAACATACCTCAGCTCTGAAATCTTTGTGAAATAGATCTTTAGCTTCCCAAAGTATGTCGATTTCATCACGACTAAGCATTAAAATATTGGACCTGATAAATGCTGTGTTGAACATGGCACGATACATCATCTTTTCCCGAGCCAGATCATCATGTAAGCTGATACACTCGAGCACAATGTCGCCTTGAAGATGGCAATTGATATCAATTTTAACCAGTTCACATTCTGCCTGCATGAGGCATTCACTTTAATTTACAAAAGAATAAAGATCCGGAATACATGTATGAGGTATGCAGATTAGCAAATCACATAAGATGAGGTTATTGAGGTGTCAAAATGATGACTTATATGGCTATGCATATTTGGAAATATGATTATGTAGGTTAAAGTGTTAAACATGCAATTTCTTCTCATTATTTCTTTTATATATAAGTATGTTCTTCCAAGGTCAAGGTTTTATGAACAGTCATGGCATTGAGCTAGGGACACGTGCATGTGAGATCATATTTGTTAAAAGAACACAAATTCTTACATTCTGCTGTCCACATATGACGTTTTTGTTCTTACAATTCTGACCTCTCGAAGATACACAAACAAAAACACAGCACTGTCGCTTAGAAAATAAATAAACGTTTTTTTTTCTCTACCCAAAGTTCATAATGGATCCTTCATGTAACATTGTGCACGCACTCATAATATGCACAAATCAAAGGCAGTTAAATTTATAGGACCATTCATTATAACAAACTCCTTTCAGAACATCATCAAGATACGCTAAATCCAAAAGAGGAAATGGACGCATAATGGATTTAATGATGAGCCGATAAGGTACAAACAAATAAAGATGAGTATCAAGACAATTGATAGGATAGCAAACATAATAGTATAATATACATAATTAGGTAATAGATACAGCAAAAATCTTGCCTGTTTGCAGTATCGGACATTCTTGCTCTTCTTTGGGGTTGAAAACAGAAGTTTGGAAGTTTTCTCACTAGGAAATAAAGGATCTTGATCATAAATCCTAAAAATAGGGCGACAGCCGCCGTTTCCATCAAAGTCAGGAATCGTCCAGATTATCACACAATCCAAAGTTAGAGCTCGGTCCAATGGAGGCCATTCTGAAGCCACATTTCTTCTTGATACATATTGTAAATACCTTAACTGAGAAGGTAAAGGATTTAAAGGTGACAAAAGGTGCAACAAGTCACTAGGGGCTTGCTTATAAGCCATATCCAAAGTCCTGTATTCCCCAGTGTAATGTTTTCTGTAAATCAAGAGTGCAGCCAACATGTAAGCCAAAACGGGCCAACCGCCCCGCTCACAATGCATTAGAAGGATATTTTGCTGCCCAAGTGAAAGCCAGCTTTCACTTGATCTTAGAAAATGGTGGATAACTTCCATTGGGAGTAATGGGCAACCTTCATATTGTCAAGGGTAGTCCATAATTGTTAGGTCATAATCTGACAAAGCAGAGGCAATTTGGCTTGATTCTTTCTCACCAAAGTTAAAAATCAAGATGGAAGCATCAGGGTAATGGTCCTTAAGTTGAGTAATTGTGTTTCCCACATAATTTTTATAATCTTCTTGTTCCCAAGCATCGGTAGTTAGACAGCAGTCGAAGACTAAATGCACATCAAATACATGAAATAGTCAACTGTTAATACAAGATGATTGCATTCAGTAGACATTTCAACAGATAATGCATCAAATGATGCATGCATTAATATACTACAATGAATATCATAAATTTATATTCTTGTTTTAGAACCGTGGTAACATTCTATCATAATGTTAATTTCAAACCTAGGGGGTAACAGTTGGCGTATGTATACATCTAAACACCTCATCTTTAAATTAACAGCAGCCAGTGTTTGTCTTAACTTAATTTGATAATGGAAACAATCAATTGGTCAAAATGTAGCCTATGTTTGCACTGTTTAATTTTAGAATTAAACAAACTTCATATACGCCTATCAATACTAAAGGGCTGGCAAAAAGCTCAAACACGATTACTTGTGGTGCTCGACACAAACATGACACGATAACTAATCGTGTCATTTTTGCCAAACACAAACACGGACCTGTTTAAAAACAATTTACACGACACGACCTGTTTAGGGATACACTAAATATCACATATCTAGTGAAACAAAAGTTGCCAAAAGTTTAAAACATTCTTAACTAATACATACATTTTATTTTTTAAGAAATTAAAAACGGTCGAAACTTAAGGTAGCTATCGCATATGCCATATATATTATATTTAAAAAAAATAAAAATATAAACAGGTTTAAACAGGCGTTTAACCAGTATGGACACGAATTTAATCGCCTTGACATTGTCCTGTTCAACTGAAACCGAAACTTGTTTAACTCGTACCGTGTTAATATGTCCATGTCAGAAATTGCCAGCCCTAACTAAACAGATTGCTACTATCTCTTTCTATCTGTTAATTAAGATCCGAAAAACGAAGCTATTCGGTTGAGGCGGTTATGATCCCGAGTTCATACATCTACTTGTAACGTAACTCACTAGACTATCAGTCTATCAAATAAATCACAATCTGAAATGAAACAGTACTAAAACTAAATAAATACAGAATTAAGCTACAATAAGAGTTAATTAATTGGATAAATGAATGATTACCGTAGAGTCGTTCAGAGATCTCGAGGAGTCCGTCAGGCGGTTGTTTGTAGAACAGCAGCTTCCGTAACAATGCCATACGAAACCCTAGAAGTCGGTGTGGGTTAAATAATATGGTGATAGGTGGTTATGAGGTGAATCTATGGCGGTTGATTTGGTGCCAGGTGTTGTTAATAGATTGATTGAATAATAATAATAATAATAATAATAATAATAATAATAATAATTTGTTAGTGTGAAGGGGAAGAAGAGAGTTGCAGTTACACGTCAGTCAGGTCAGGTGGTAACGTGGACAGCACTGTTGTTGGACATGAAGATGAAGAATGAGACTGATTACGACCGACCAAAGTTATAATAATTGGACCCAAATTACTAACAAGATGACTTTTATTTTTTTTTAATTACTTTTTATAACGGCCATTTCTTGTTTTTTAGGACACGGAACCCTCTAAATTGGAGAGTCCCGTTGTCAAACTTTAACCATACTATAGACTATGTTAGTTATAATGTTATTGTGATGTCGGATGGTGAAGGCGATGGTGGTTGGAGATGGTGAAAGCGACGGTGGTCGGAGATAGTGTAGTTGACGGTGACTGGAGATGATGATGTTGGGCGTTGAAGGACGGAGATGGTGATGGTGGAGAATCAATGGTGGAATGAGGTGGATTCAATTTTTTTCCAAATCTCACGAATGAGATGGTTTTCAATGAGACGGTTTTGGTATCAAACTCACGGGTCAGACGGATTTGGTTTGAAATCTTACTGGTGGAGTCACACATATAGCTCGTGGCATAATATTAGTGGCTAGCGAAAACTCATGGCACGAACCCAAATGTCACGGCTCCGTGAGTTTTCAATGGATCATTATTAGAAATTTTTCGAAATTTGGATTATTTTTTGTTTCTCTCCCATCATTTGGCCTATTTTGAGAATTTGCCCTTAAAACTATTATGATAAGATAATGATAAAAAAAATCACTTTAGACGTTTACATGATATTGTTACTTTTATAGTAACCCAAACTATTACCTACGGTAATATAATAAACGTCACTTCTTATGGTTCACTTTCATAGAGCAACTTTAGTTGGATGTTCATAACTTTTACTAACGTGCAGCATCTTGATGGTAACAGAAGGTAATAAACTTTTTTTTAAAGGAAACTCGAATTATTTTTCTGTTATAATGGGACTGTCTTTGGTGACTAATGTGAAACGAGCCAAGCCAAGCCCGAGCTCGAGCTTACTCGTTTACCTTACACAGAGCTCAGCTCGGTTCGGTTCGAGCTCTATTCAAAACCCGAACTCGGCTTGTGAGTAAATTATCAAGCTCGAGCTCGAGCTCGGCTCATTTACGGTACTACATGAGCTCAAGACTAGCTTAGGCTCGTTTGAGAGTTTTCTCAAAATATACAAAATTAATTAAAAATAAATCACGGGCCGAGCTCAAGCTTTAGAAAAAGGGCTTGAGCTGAGCTCTAGTAAGTCGAAACGAGCCCAGTTGAGCTCGGGCTCAACTTGGCTCGTTTAAATAAAACTAAACATTTTAGCGGATCAGAATATGTAGAACTAAATAGCTAAATGGATCTAGTTTTTGAGACGTTAGACGAAAAATGAGATTGACTAAAAGTAGCATCCATTTGGTAAAGTCAAAGACCATAGCATATATCATAGTTGTTACCGACTTACTGCGTTTATATCAATAGTTACCGACTTACTGCGTTTTATATCATAGTTGTTGCTATATTTTACATTAATTGATCATTCGCTGCTTCGTACAAAATGTGCAGTTGCGCCTTAGCAAACCTATTTTTACACTATAAAAGTTGGCTGCATATTGACTTTAGTAAGTTTGGTCAATTACAAAACAAACTGTTGAAAGTAGATAAACAACCGAATAAATATATCATAAGGCCAAAGTTTTCTTTTAGTGTTTGATTGCATATTTTATGATAGAATAAAAAAACATATTATAAAGCAAATAACCATAGGCTTATTTGAAATACAAGATATTTTTAATTACATTGTTATTTGATAAACTCATAAAAGTATAATATACAAGCACGTCAAAAGTAATTAAAGACCAGTAATATCAATCAAGTAGCATCATTTGTGAAACAGCAGTTGGATCTTCGGTCGACTTTCCTTGGTTAAACTATCCTCTATGTTCTCGGGCATTCTTTTCCGTATGGAGCATTGCTGCAAACCTATGATAATCAAATACATAAACACTTGTTATAACTTCTAAGATAAGTATGTTAACTAGAAGAAAAAACCAATTAAATTTACTTTTTTAACGCCATCTTGTTTGTAGTGTGATGATCATAAGGTTCGTATATGCCCGTGCCTAGATTCACCCTTGTCACTGGCTTATTTAACAAGTTCTCGCCCGTTTTCACTAGATTTTGCAAGTTTTCCTGTGTTGTCAAATCTATGGAAACTATGTCACCGCTTAGAGTGTCATCCTGCAAATAACAAAGTCATCATTTATATCAGTTATATTAAGTGTTGAGAAAACGTGTTTCATACATATGGGTGGTTCTTGAATCTATTAAATATGTTGTCTGTTTCTAAACGAGTTGTAATTGTAGAATGTAGAAATTAAAAATGTTTTAGAAAAAGTAAGTTTTGCTACGGTGTATTTTGATTTAGCTAGCCACTTTTTTTAACTTTGTGAATAAATATTAACAAAGTATTACAAATACCTGAATTCTAAGATAATTTTCTTGTGAATGAAGGGCTTGGAAGACGGTAGAGATATGGTAGTTAACCATGTCATCACTAGCATGAGTAAAAACATCCACCAATGGAGTAGAGCCACCATCAGCCAACCACCCCAGAACGCCCCAACTAGAGGACTGGGTAGCATCATACTTCTCTTGAAATTTTGGGGATCTTGTGCCTAATGACAGAACTAGAAACCGCCCGTATTCTATTGGCTTTACTGATATTTCTTTAGTTACTTCATTGATCACGACCAAAGTCTACAAAAAATATTTTAGCCAAATGTACAAACCACAAAGATTAGGAAAGATTAGGAGTTCAATTAACACACACACACACAAGACTATATATATATATATATATATATATATATATAAAATCTTACAGGCTAAGTATAAAATGAAAACCCACTTGAGTTGTGAACACTCTATAAACCTATTTTCAACCACATGTTTTTAATTAATGTTTGAATCTTGTGGTCCACAATTAAAGTGAATAAAAAATGTAAATATAAATATAACTTTTTCTCTCTCCTGAAAACATATATAAAAATTAGTAAAAAAATGTTAAAAAATAGCAAAACATTTTTTTTTATGTTTCGATGTTTTGTATTAAATGTTACAACATATATTACATGTAACAAAAAAAACGATGTTACATAGGGTTTTCGCAGGTTTTCACAACTCAAGTGAGTTTTCAATTTAACCTTACCCTAATCTTTGGATAAGGTTTTCGCATGTTCAAAATCAATGGATAAAATTACTTCTTATCCTTCCTACAAAAACTATACTTTCTATTATAACAAGCCCATATTATATATGTCAGTACAAGTTTTATATTTTAATACTTTGATGATTATTTGTATTTGTATATATAATATATACGTACTCGTTAATATCCAAGAAAGTCAAACGTGAAAACTAAAGATTTAATTAGATATGCTCTTTGTGATATACACGCATATATAATATGAAGTAGGATCAAATACATTTTATTCTTAACATGAAAATAGTAAGAACCAATTTGTTGTTATTATTAGGTTTATTTTTATAAGTGTTTGCTGCTATTTTTTGTTCGTATTTGCTAATTTTTTATTATGAGACGTTATAAGTATTTGCTTATTTATATTTTGTTGTTATTATTATTTTTTTTTCTTTTGTTGATATAAGTATTTGTTGGTATTTGCTGTTATTATTTTGTTCTTGATTTTGATTATTTTGTTGTAATTTTTAGATTTTTTTCTTTGTTATTATAAATAATTATTTATGTAGATTGATATTGTAGTTGGTATTGTTTCTTATGTTCTTATTTTTTTATAAATTGGTATTGTAACGCTCGTAAATCTTGTTAATCGGCTTGATCGTTTATAAATGTTGGTCAAAAAGCCGGGGTTTCATCTTTTTAATTTAGAGCCTTGTAATACGTTTTAAAAGTCCGTTTGTCCATCTTTTTTCCCAAAACATCTCCTCTTACGACTTAAAGTATTATACTAGTATGTAGCACCCGACATTTTCGTTTATCGGCATGCACGTTGTAGAGTTTGTATATTTATCGGGCTTGACCCGGCATTTTCTCGGGAGCTCCTTGCAAACCTCGTAAACGTTCTCACTTAACTTTCCACCCAAGTTGCTACATACTTCAATTTGGAGGGACTTGGATGTAACTATTTTATATCATAAAACAAAAGAAAACTCAAACCCTAAACCTATTTGCAGCCGTCGGACCTGGACCCCCCCTGCTCGTTTTTCTTCTGCCCCGCCATGTTTCCTCCTTGAAAACTTCAATTCAAGTTCGGTTTTATGATTCCCCATGTCTTTTACACCTTAATTGATCATATTAACGCGTTTATTGGTCTTTAAGATTGAGTTTTGATGATAACAGCTTGCTGACAGATTAGTATACGTTTATTGTAGGGTCTGTAACGCGATGTTAATCCACTGTTTTTGATCGATTCTTGATTCCATGATATTCTACTTTGAGTCTAGTTTCCAGAAAGGTATAATACGTAATTTTTGGACGAGATTTGAATAGTTTTTATGATTTTATAAAATCGAGTGTCAAACCTGATGCGGGACGACGGATTCTGGTCCGTCTTCCCGACATCATAACCTTTTTTCGACAAGTCTAAATTGGTTGGTTCCACTTCTGGAAGTTAATATTTTGAGTTAGGAACCAAACCCAATTGGAATCGTTTAATTTGGCTGGGTAATGAATTTTATAAAAATAAAACCATTTTGTTGCGCAGCTGAAATAGCTGCACATACCTTTCTGTGTTAGAAGAATTTTTATGATTTTTTTGTCCACTAGAAAAATATAATAAAAATATTTTTATAAACTTAAGATATTTATGTAACACTGGTAAAAATTTAATAATTTAATTCCATGGTTTTCCTATGCAATAAAATACATCTTTGCATGCTAAAATCTGCATGTTATATTCGTATTGATCAATAAGTTCGTTTTAGGCTTAATCGGTGGTTTTGGTTAGTTGAAAGGTTTTAGGGGCCTCGGGCCAAGTGTTGGGCCTTGGGCCAAGTTTTGGGTCTGAGGCCAAGTGGTTGGGCCTCGGGCCAAGTGTTGGGCCATGCGCCAAGTGGTTGGGCCTCGGGCCAAGTGGTTGGGCCTCGGGCCAAGTGGTTGGGTCTTGCGCGAAAGTGTTGGGCCTTGGGCCAAGTTGTTGGGCCTTGGGCCAAAGTGTTGGGCTTGGGCGGCCCATTAGGCAAGTGTGTCCTTGCGGTCTAGATTAGTAACGCGTTGTGTGTAATTTACAGGCCCTTACTTATGAGTGTGCACTTTGGGATTTCCTAACTCATTACAGGTGTTCGGTTGATTCAGGTGAGTTCATGATGCCCTTTTTACTCTTTTACGTTTTGGGCTAGCATACACACCGAAACACAATTTTAAACGATTTTACTCGTTACAATGATTTGAATAGTTTTACATGGTCTCACTCGTGATGGTGCATTTTGAAAGCTATATTTGAATTATTTTATATGCATTAGGATATTTTAGACTCGTTCATGGTCTTGTGTCCTTAAGGTTACATACACTATTGATGGTCTACACTCGAGGACGTTAGCAGACTTGGTAGTAATTGAATATGAGTAAACATATCTACTTAGTTCCCGTATGGGATGATATATATATATATATATATATATATATATATATATATTATATGTAGGAATATATATATATATGTATGTATATATGGAGGTATGTATGTACGTATGAGGATGTGTACCTTATAGCCTACGATTGTGTAATGATATTTAGTTTCTCGTGACTAAGAATGATGTATGTAGGCTTATTGTTGTGTGTGTGCATGGTGATTCACGGCCGGGTCAAATATATTACTCGGGTTGTACCCATGGTGAAGAGGCCCGTGTGACGTGATCATCATTTTGGCGGGTCAAATATATTACTCGGGTTTTTTTAAAATCCCATGGTGAAGAGGTCCGTTGGATGTTGAGCCGTGATCGGGTCAAATATATTACTCGGGTTGTACCCGTGGTGAAGAGGCCCGTATCACGTGCTTGGATGTGTGAGCCGGGATCGGGTCAAATATATTACTCGGGTTGTACCCGTGGTGGAGAAGCCCGTATATCGTGCTCGGATGTATAAGCTGTGACCGAGTCAAATATATTACTCGGGTTTGACTCGTGGTAGAGAGGCTCGTGTCACATGCTTAGGTCTTACCGCGTCCGGGTCAAATATATTACTCGAGTCTTGACTCGTGGTGGAGAGGCCTGTGTACGTGTGTTCGACGATGATTGTATTACTTGGTGAATTATATATAATTTATTTTATTTATACCTTCTCTATTGTTTATAACCATAGCTTTGAAATAAAGTATGAATTATTGTTTATGAACACTTGAACTCACTCAGCTCAAGCTGACTTTGTGTGTATGTTAGATTGACTTTTAGGTTGAGGATTAGAGATTTCCTCTTGGATGTGCTAGAGACTACTCGGACGATTGAAGGCACATCTAGTCGAAGAATTAATAACGCAAACTGTTTCTTTTAAATTATTACCATAAGTATTTAAATTTTGATTTTGGTCACTTTCCCGGGTTTTGTGAATTTTGATGTTATCTATTCCGCTGTTTATTACTCTGAAACGATTTTAATGAGATGAAGATTTCAAATAAAACGAATATTTTATTTACAATTGATTTTGGACATCTGTACCCGTGTTTTGGGATTTTTAATACTTAAACTTTTCCGCTGTTATTTACTCTGAACTTGTTTTAAATAAAACGAATCGATTGGTTTTAAATTTTTGTGAATTTGTGGACGTGATTACCAACTGTAGGATTCCCGGGATTCGGGGTCTTACAGGTATTATTTCTCACGTTCTCATGTTAAGACTGAAATGCACATGAACCTTCCCCTATATATACAGGGCATACCGGATTGTTGGCAGCCACTCCACCATCAATAAGATTGAATTCTTTTAGTAACCGTCCTTCAAGATCTTTGGTTTGGAACGAATGGGATAGAAGACAAGTTGGTGCTGCTGACGTTCCAATGCATATATCAGATAACTTGGCATCAAGGCCCGGGTTCAACTTCAACTGATTAAACAAACACAACTATTAGTACAATATTACGTTGTCAAAAAAATAACATATCTTTTTTCTTAGTTATAATATTTATGGTGTCTCAAGTGTGAACTTTAAAATACCTGGTAGCTTGAGAAGATCATTGGCTATAGATACTTGATGTCAAATGTTGGTATAACGACATTTGTTAATGTTTCATGGAGTCGTATTTCTTGTAGTTTTTCTTGTATAATCTTATGTAGAAAATATTGTGGTCCGGATATAGCTTTCACCACTTTTGCAGCAGGAGCTAATGGATTGCTACATATTGTGCAAAGTCAGAAAATATAATAAGTGGATAACACAAAGTTTGCACATATCAACTAATATTGTCTAACTATATGTGCATACCTATCATGTGGGAAGATTTTAGGACAATGTTCTAGATAAAAACTTTTAACATCCTTAACTTTAAAAATCGGATGACAATCTTTATTTGGAGCAGCTAACATAGCTGTCACAAGACCACCGGTGCTTGTACCGGCAATAATATCAAAATAATCAGCAATTCTTGCATTCTCCCCATCTAACATCTATCAAGTCTCAACAAGTCTTAAACCAATACTATTCTATAAAAAAAATGTATATAATTCAACCATACTCATAACTTATACCTGTAGTTTGCTCTCCAAAAAATCAAGGATTGCGCTTGGAATAATCCCTCGTACTCCACCGCCGTCGATGCTGAGGATCGTAATTAGATTTCTATTTTTTTGTGCTTGCAATGATATTGTTATTATTCCTTAATAGACATGATGGATTACAATATTAAATGGACTTTTGATTATTATGTGAATAAAATGTTGAATGTTATGTGACCTGTATATATATAAGATGAATTTGATAAAAGATAAATACTACATAGAATATAAATAAAATATACAACTCATGACTTATTGTACATGAGTACATCTTAAGTTATGGTAACTATATGTGAAAATATAATTTGTAAAGGAAAGGCTATGTGATGATATATACGATTAGAATGGATTTCGATAAAATATTATTAATATTTAGACAAAAAATACACAAGTTATTATGGCTATATATTAAAATTTTTGGTAACCATTTATGAAAGAATAATTCGTAAACTATAATTTAGATGGGTTCATATTTTTTCTGTTTATGATTCTCTAAGTCAAAGATTTTTTTTGTAATGTTTAAGCATTCCATTCAACTATTTTAAAATCCTTGGATTGAAAGAAAGAAAGTATAATTTCATTAAGTAGTTGAATCTTTTCCCATTTCAATTCATTTATTTGACAACCAAACATTATTTTTCTTCTATGAAGAAGAACGAGACTCATTTCCACCGACAAAAGAATGAGACTAATTAGCAACAAAGTATTTGTTATCTGACACATTTTTCTTCTATATGAATTTTGTCTTTTTCATTTAACATAAAACTTATTATAATATGATAATGAAATTATATCGGTACTTTAATAAACGTCACTCATGACTCTTGTCACTTTTATGATTAAGGGAGTGTCAACATGACGGGGATGTAATTTTATGTGTCCATATACTTATGTGCCTCGATGCGGTTTATTTGGAAGCAACGGAACGCAAGAATATTTAACCACCGGTGTTTGTCCACGGATGCAATTATGAAAGAGATTTTGCTAAATCTTTATGGTTGGATTAAGTCTAGGTCTTTTAATAAGGAGATTGCTTGGTTAGATTGGATTAAATCTCTTTTATCCATGTAATAGGTTGACACTTTCGGGTGATTGTTTTTCAGTTTTGTTGTTGTTTGTCCCTTTCCGCTTCCTACCGGTGGTTCCTTCGTTTTCTTTGTTTAAAATTTTCTTGTCGTTCATATATATGTGTGTGTATACAGACACTTAGGTGCAATGCTATGATTGTTATAAAATTAATATTTTTAAGGAATTGGACTATCTTTAGCAACGAACATGAAAGTTAGGCATGTCATAGTGACATTGTTAGTAGACTATTTATTATTAGTATGGGTTGAGTTATTTCATAAAGACTAATAAAAATAAGAAGTGTCGAGAAGTCATAATTATTTGGTATGTGTCAAGTGGGGACCAAAGTGAAACGTGCATAAAAGTAATATTTGGCTCCACCGCCTACTTGATATCGCCGCCACCACCGTCGAATTGCCACTACCGCTATTAACACCCCGCAACCACTTTGCTGTTGTCACTATATATTGACGTCGTTGCCACTCTATCGCCATCGCCACATCTAGTACAGGCACGCCTCTAGCAAATTGATTTTACCTTTTATCTAAAATCATCGCATTTCAATCCATTCCGATTTTGACAAAACCCATTTGACCTGAACCAAATTGTTATTATTTTCTTTAAACAACTCGTTTTGACAATAATTCATTTTACTTAGAACCCATATTGACGTTAACTCGTTCTAAACTAAATTCATGTTGGACGTGTGACCTCAATCCACCTAGGTTGCCAACCTTCTTTTAATAACCTTACGCAGGTAACCTATCCATCAGAATCTATAATTTATTCAATCTTGTTGGTTAGCAAGGTATTGACATGGTCCCGTAAGTTCCTGATAACAGTTATCATAATTACGAAAACAATAGATTTTTAGTATGTAATTATTTATAGATGTTCTTTATCATACAACTAATTTTAGATACAAAACGTGAAAGCCATATAAATATTTGTACATTTTACTTAACACGTGATACATAATGGCCTACTCCGCTCTCTTCTAACCAAACAAAATATTAGTTGGGCTATAGTATCAAAGACTGCAGACGGTCTATCCATAATTTACTTTATATAAACCGAGACAATTTTGTTAAATATTTGCGATTTAGACGTTTAAACGTAACACTCGTATATCATATAGATGCCTTTTGCAAAAACTCAGGGAACATGATTTCACCCCTCTAAAAGACTAATACATGACGTAACAAACTCACTCATTTGTCATTGAATTTGCATGAAAATGAAAAACAAACTACACTATTATAATTATCAAGTATAAAATCATTTGCAATAATATACGACGACGATAAGGATCACACTATATATACCACTTCCATCGTTTCACGAATGTTAAATGCACACCTCTTGTAATCACATCAACATCAGTCATATGAACATTTTTAAATGCGGGCACATACGACATGTTGGCTGCCTTATATAGATGTATATGTATTAAACCCCGCTAAATCGGCTTTTTCAGTTCTTTTTTAGTACCACACTTTTCCAATGGCTCACACACTCCCGTATTCTGGTTTTCTTTTGAAGGTAACGTCAATATCTATGGTCGAGTCACTTTCATTTAATTGTAGTTTAAAACATGTGTGTTCAATTTGATTTAGGGTAACTTGCATAAGCCAATTCACGGGCATAGGCATGCGTCGTTGTATCCAACATGTACGAATCCCTACTATCGAATTTCTTTTTTTGTTCATAGCAAGTTATTATTATCATGTCAATTCCGTCATTTTAAACTTGTTTTAAACATTTATCACTACGCTGGATTTCGATTTTTTATAACACAGTCCAAAATAAAACGAAAAATATTATTAAAATTTTACAAAAATTATTATGAGTATATGTTTCAGGTACATCTTATTTGAAATGGACAATTCTTCCTCAATGTAAGGCTACACACCATAGACATGTAACACCCTTTTTGAGGGGTAAAACCGTAAAATCAGTTGCGAGTCCCGTTACAACACCATTACCAGAAGACAATGCACAACATAGAAAACAATTATGTGAAACTTATGGTTTTAGACAAATTGGAGAACCACTTCCTGACAACATAACCTTAAAAAACATCATCGACACTCTTCCGAAAAAGGTGTTTGAGATAGATAACATTAAAGCATGGAAATCGGTTTTAATATCCGCAACATCATATGCATTGGGGCTTTTTATGATCTCTAAATCCCCTTGGTATCTTCTTCCATTCACTTGGGCCTGGACCGGAACTGCAATTACCGGGGTAATATTTTTTTTTTTCGTTTTTTTCATTTCATATTATTATGGTTCGGTTAATAACTAGTTAACTGTCTTGGGCACCTCTACTGGCTAGCCCACATTGGCATATATTATTCTATTAATTTAAACTTTTGTTTCTTCAAAAGTTTTTTATAATAGGTCATGATTGTGCACACAAATCCTTTTCAAAGAACAAATTGTTAGAAGATATTGTTGGAACTTTAGCCTTCTTGCCAATAATATACCCCTATGAACCGTGGCGTTTCAAACATGACAAACATCATGCAAAAACAAACATGTATGCATGATATATTATAAGTTTTTTACTTATATTGTTTTAGTTAACTTTTTTTTAATTTGCTACATTGTATGAAACTTTAGGTTATATGAAGATACAGCTTGGCAACCTATTATGAAAACACAATTTGATGAGTCCCCGATTATTAGTAACGTAATCATATACTGTTATGGTCCTATTCGCCCCATCATGTCTATATCGCACTGGTAATGTTACACACACACACACGAATACATACATACATACATGTTGTCATCTCTATATCTAAAGGTGACAATATCGATGTGTTTACTTGTAATTTGGATTGTGGTTTATCTTAAATGGTCAACATTTGGCTTGTAAACGAACACGAATTAGCTATGTTCGTGTTCGTTTGATTAACTTTAACTTAACAAGTGATTAAACACGAACAATTAAAACGAACGAGGTCTTTTTGTATGTGCTCGCTCGTTAAGAATAATGCATGTGTCCGTGCTCATTCATTAAATGTATAAACGAATGGCTCACGAATTAAGATGAACAAACATAATTTAGTGAGAAAACCAATTAAATGTAAACGTGAACATCAATCCACTGAGCCTAGGAAGCTATAAAACTACTAAGTTGTGACAAGTGATATTTTAATCCCATGAAAGTAAACTAAATTGTAGCGGGCCTAAAAACTTGAATAAATATATAAACCAACTTAAAAAAATGTAAAGTAATAAACATACAAGAAACATAACCAAACGCAAACGGATTCAAATGAACAAACGTTCACAAACATAAATGAACGAAGGAATGAGAGTTGTGTTTGTGTTTGTTTATTTAACTAATGAACAAACATTGTGCTTCGTGGTTGTTCATTTATTAAACAAACGAACTTCTTGTCAAAATGTTCACAAATAGTTTATTGAACGTTTTGTTCATTTACAAGCCTAGTCAAACTAAAAGAAACAACCAAATGTGGAATCGGTCAAATGCACCGAACATCATTTTATTTAAAGATTTAGATTCCTATTGCAATACCATTGTCTCAGTAATTAATTTGTAACACATTCATATTTCTATAAAAGTGAATAAAAGTTGTTATTAATAATCTTTTCAGGTTTATCATGCATTTTAATTTGACCAAATTTAGACCAAATGAAGTTGGTAGAGTAAAGATAAGCCTTGCTTGTGTTTTTGCATTCATGGCAATTGGATGGCCATTAATTATTTACTACTCGGGGATAGTCGGATGGATAAAATTCTGGTTAATGCCATGGCTGGGCTATCACTTTTGGGTATGTAACTAATTAACTATTACTACTACGTATTAACTTTATTTACGGAGATGGATCAAATACAAAATCATTATTTCGTGCGAAGTATGCAAACCGAACGAAAAAAAGTGTGATAGCATTTTGGTAGATTATTCTATAGTGTAATTACGTTGTATCATAAACTATAACTAGAGTAATAAAATTATGCCACAAAATTTACAAGGAAGAAAGTTACTCTACTTGTAGATTCTATAGTGTAATAAATTACGCTGTTGCAAATTTTGTAGCGTAATTTTATTTTAAGTATTATTTTTTTAACATCAATGTTACCTCATTCCTACTCACTATAATTTTAGTGTACTGATTTTTATTAATCTCAACTATCATCTTTTGATTGTTACTGGTCCCAACTAACGAATTGGTTGATAACGATTCCACCTTTTATCATTTTTGTTCCCAATAGTCTGCGACTAACAAAATGCTAACGCTGTTAGTTCTACGTCGCCGGATAAGCACTTTTAGCCATAAAAGTCACATTTTTTGCCAGGAAATTCAACATGAACACTACCACCACCACAAACTGACTCACCACCAACCAACATCACCAACCGATTCTGGCGATGGTTCTAGGGTTCTGACGATCTCAATAATTGGGGTTTCACTAGAAAAATGTTTCTAAAGATTCGATCTAAGGTTATAAATATGTTTGTGACGGAAATGTTGAGATTTCCGGAAAAAAATGAGTTTTTTGGCCAAAAATGTTTTTCCGGCTACCTGCAACTAGCGGGTGTTAATATTCTGTTAGTCGCGAACAATTGGGAACACATAAGATAAAAGGGGGGATCATTATTAGCCACAAATTTGGAATCGACAACAACAAAAAAAATGATAGTTAGAATTAATAAAAATCAATACACTATAATTTTATTACTATAGTTATAGTTTGTAAGTTAACCGCCCCCTTTTATCAAATTAAATTAATACTATTGTATTTGCAGATGAGCACTTTCACAATGGTTCACCACACCGCGCCTCACATACCGTTCAAACCATTAGACGAATGGAATGCGGCCCGTGCCCAACTTAATGGAACTGTACACTGTGATTATCCTCGCTGGTATATTTGTATATTTAACTTTAGTAATAATTATCATGTTACAACTTAAGGTTTGTATCATTGTATGTTACAGGATAGAGATTCTTTGTCATGATATTAATGTTCATATACCTCATCATATTTCGACAAAGATTCCTAGTTACAATCTTCGTGCTGCTCATAAATCTATCCAAGAGAATTGGGGAAAAGTATGATTCCTTGCCATTTTGTATACATATTTAATTAAAAAAATTGGTTAAATATGGAACAAGTTAAATGGGTTGAAAGTGACATTCGTATGGACTATCTTGTAGTATTTAAACGAAGCGTCATGGAACTGGCGGTTGATGAAGACAATATTGACAACATGTCATTTGTACAACGAGGAAAGAAATTACATCTCGTTTGAAGAGGTTGCTCCAGAGATATCCGGTCCGATTGCATTTCTTAGAAGAATAATGCCCGATTATGCATAACACAATCCCCTTATCTTTTTCTTTTGTTCTTTTCTTTAATTTAAATTTTAGTTGGTATTTATATTTATCGTCCAAGTCATTCGGTCCTTCAGAGTGAGACTAGTATAACTGGTAGTTCGCTAAACTAGATGAGTGTTGCTTCAATAGATGATCAGGTTTTAAAAAACATTGTTAATTTTCAAAGATAAAGATTACAAACGTTCGCAGTATAACCGCTCATGCGTAGGGTACAAGTGGTAGTAGCATGATTTCTTTGTGAACCCATGTGTTAGTTGCTAACCATACAGGTCTTCGTTATTGGTGGTCCAAGTCATGGTCTCATGGATACCTAAAACACAAACAAACAAACAATAGATGAAAATGATAAGTATGTGTCACCTTACATTTATTACCTAACGCAAAAGACGTTATAGCGCTCTCGTCTTTTTTTGAGATCGTATTTTACATACCGAATGTTATCATATGTCAGCTAACATTATCTTAGGCTACTATTGATTTTCTCCGTACGACAATTTTCCTGAATTAGCAATATACACAACAATTAATGATGAGCATTATACTTATCGTTTTAACCAATCTATCGTTAAAGTCGTCAACATGACCACAAAGTTAGCAAGTTGCCACAAATTTCAATCCAAGAACAAATACAGATACATTCTTATGAGGTTATTCATGTGATTCTTTATTTTCAGTAAATTGATACAACATTTATCTCTCTACTATTTTTAAACACACCGTACGATATGTAAATGAAAAACAATAAAAATAACACTTAAAAGGAGATAATACAAAATAATACCCTTTAAAGGTGTTTTGTGATCAAAATATGAAAATCAAACTTCAAATACCTTAATTGAAGTTTTCACATATCTAAAATTAAGATTTAACCAAATATTACTACATAACTAGTCACATCTTATAATAGAGACTATACACACACTACATACGTCACTACTTTATTGATATGATATTATACAGTCATATATGATGTATGATCCATCACTATACACTCATATATGGCATAACATATGTCAGTGATTGTATAGCGGTATACAAATTTTAAGACAGTATTTATCTGATGAATTAACACTCCGACTTGGAGTTGTATATCATATGGATCTACAAGAGAATTGTGTTACTATATCATTACATAATAATAATAATAACAACAACAACTTATTATGGTTTTGATCATTTTAATATATTCTATCTATCTATAATATATATAAACGAACACCCTAAAATCCTGCTTATCGCGATGTGGTCGCTCCCCCCTTTTATGGAAGCCACCAGATTGCTTGATTTTTAAACGGAGGCCTTTCATAGATTTAACCCAAATTCATGGGTATGGGTCTTACCAAAACCAGATAGCTCTTAAACGGGTTATAACATCTCATTAAATAAAAAATTAATTTTATCAATTATTTGATATGAAAATCCTATAAAATAGGGATATATTTAAAATTTAATATCCAATTTAAAAAAAAAGATATTATTTATAATTACTAAATACTTTTATAGTAAAAAACATAAGTGGGTCATGGGTCACCAAATCCAGATAGTTTTTAAACGGGTTATAACATATCAATTTTTTTATGAAACCCTTTCATCATCAAACCCTAAGTATATTATTAACTTTCTCATAATAAAGAAAATTAAAATCCAAAAAGTAAATATTAAAAAACAAAAAATGTAAAACAATCATTCTCTCAAGCCATCAGATTGTTTTATTTGTAAATGAAGGTTTCTCACGCATTTGACTCGAATTCACGGGTAAAGGTTTTACCAAACCCACATAGCTCTTAAACGAGTTATAACATCTCATTATATTAAAAATTAATCTCATAAATTATTTGATATGAAAATCCTATAAAATACGGATATACTAAAAATTAATATCTTATTTTATTTAAAAAAATATATTATTTATAATTAATAAACAATTTTATAATAAAGAAAATAAATGGGTAATGGGTATCTCCAAACCCAGATAACTTTTAAACCGGATTATAGCATATCATTTATTTGTGAAACCATTTCATCATCAAACCTCAAGTATATTAATTATTAACTTTCTTACAATAAATAAAATTAAAATCTAAATATACATGTATAAATATTGAAAACTAATAACGTAAATATCTAAATTAGCAACAAACATTTAAATAAATCAAATCAAATCAAATCAAAGGTCCATATTCACCGATCAAACCCTAAGCTCACTCACACGGCACAAGAGTTATCAGGGTTTATGCAGCACACAAATCTCCAATTCAATTCGCCATGGCCGAACCACTGAGCTTGATCGATAGTAATAATAATATTAGTGCCACTGAAAAGCCATGTGGTGAGTCGACATTTAGAAGGATTGAGTTTCATTTAGCAAGCAAGCCGTTCACTAATGATGGGGGTTTTAGGCTTGAAACCCTAAATAGTAATAATAATAATAACAATCAGCAAAGTGTCGGGTCGGAAAGTATCGGGTTATCGGGTAAGAAAAGAGATGCATCGGAGTTGATGGATCAGGAACTCAGTTTTCACATTACTATCAGGAGAATTGTAAGTTATTATTATCATTATTATTATTATTATTATTATTATTATCCAATTTAATTGTTTTAGATTATTAGGGGTGTGATTGAGTAAAAGGGCCGAGCTCAACTAGGCTCGTTTTGACTTTCCAGAGCTCGAGCTTTGGCTCATTTCGAGTTCTTTTTCTAAAACCCGAGCTCGGCTCGCTGAGTTGTTTTTCAAGCTCCGGCTTGGCTCGTTTTTAGTCAGTTTTAATAAGTTATATATTTTTATATATTTTGAGAAAAAAATCTTAAACGCACAAGTTCGGCTCGAGCTCGAGCTTGTGTAGTACTTGTGTGGTGTTTTGTTTAATATATACATAGAAGTCAACAACAGGTAAAACTTAAAAATAGACAAGGCTCGTTAAGGCTCGAAGAGCATAAACGAGCTTCCTATATGAGGCTCGAGCTTGGGCTTGATAACTAAACAAGCTTTATTTGAGTCTCGGGATCGGCTTGAGGTTGAAAAAGCTTGGCTCGTTTTGAGCTTTTATCGATTTGATCTCGAGTAGCTTGCGAGTATGTGATGGGATGGTAAGTACTTAAATGCTATTCAAGCTATTGACTTTTTGGTTAAAGTATAGTGATTACTTGTTAGTGAAGAAATGAAGATGATCATTGGATAGAGGTATTTAGGTTATGTTAGTCCATACACTTTTCTCATTGTTGTGAGATATATAGATTAATGTTCTGCTAAGACAAATAAGTTGCACAAATACGTGAATCACTAAACTTTTGTAATGATGAGTGTTGATTGGATATGGAACTATCCCATAAGGCCTAATTCAGCAAGTTGCTTTCACAAGATAAGAGGATCATAGAAAATTACATGTATTTTGATGCAGAGTATTACAAGTATTCGTTCCTTATACTTAATGAGTATGATTTTCATGTTTACATATATATACATTGGATTACATTGCATTGCTTGATGGCATCACCCATATTGATCTTGTGGTACCAACACGTTACAAAGTTTGTTATAGGGGATTCCGCTATTGAAGTCGACCTATAACTTGTTACAAAGCTTTTAGCCGATTTGGTGGATGGTGTAGGTTTGGTCAATCTTGTCAATTTGATATGCGATTCCCTTCCCAGTGGAAATTAAATTACAAATTGTTTTCAATAGTGGGGTCCGCTACAAAAAAGTTTGTACAACGTTTGTGGCAGGAGGTGGTCTTGGGAGACCAATTGGGCTAATGTCATCAAGAATATGTGAGTAATCCAACGTATACTTGTAAACGTGTAGAAATCGTATTCATTAGTTGTAATGAACGAATACTTGTAATACCCTCTATACAAAAGACGTGTTGTATTTTTCTATGATTCTCTTATGTAACTTGATGAGTTAGGCGTTGTCGGAGAGTTTCATACCCGATTGACACACACTTTAACAACAAAAAGTAAGCTACTAAGCTGGCATAGCACATACCCGTACATATGCTTAGCACACTTATTGTCAATTTGTCATGCCTCACTAAACAGGTTAAGAATAGGCACAATAAGATAAAAGTTACCAAAAATCCAATCCGTATAATCAATTTGAGTATGTGGGTTACTGGATTGTTTGTTTGTTGGAGAGCAATAGTCAATTTGAGTATTTGAGTTATTCAATAGTTGATATAGTAAGATTATAAAACGCCAAGGAGGTAGAAGAGTTGAAGTTTTAGATTATAATAAGATTGTATCACACTATCACTTCAATCAACTTTTTGAAGGAAAAAGTTACACTTACATGTTATCTTGATTTGACAATATATATAGGGTGCTGGTTTAGAGAATCTTGGGAACACTTGCTTTCTTAATTCAGTACTACAATGTTTAACATACACCGAACCTTTAGCTGCATATTTGCAGAGTGGAAAACATCAAGTTACCTGTAAGCATCAACTTATATTTTTGGTCATGAATTAGACAAACATTTGACTTATATTGTACTCCATTCTCTTTATAAAGGTCGGAAATCAGGATTTTGTGCGTTATGTGCTATTCAGAATCACGTCAGCCGTGCACTACAGTTACCAGGAAGATCACTAGCACCTAAGGACCTTGTTTCAAATTTGCGTTGTATCCTACAATATATTGATGTTCACTTTCTTGTTTTAAGTTAAAGATTTCATTATTTGTTACTTTGTTTTCAGAAATCTATCAACATTCATTATTATTTCAGTTTTTGAATCTTAACACATAATTAGGTATATCTAGAACTTTTAGGAATTCAAGACAAGAGGATGCCCATGAATACATGATGAACTTATTGGAATCAATGCACAAATGCTGCTTACCTAAAGGAGTGCCTATTGAATCACAAAGTGCTTATGATAAAAGTTTGGTTCACAAAATATTCGGTGGTCAACTTCGTAGTCAGGTAATTTTTTTGTGGCGAGTGGCGAAACGGGTTGGGTAGCTGGTTTATGTGGGTCAAACTAGGTGGTTTGACCCAAAACACTTTACCAAAGTTTTAATTTTTTTGAATGATTAGTGTGTCAAAGTTGTCATCTTTAAAGGAATTTTTTAATCTTTTTGTTTATATTTCAGGTGAAATGCATGCAGTGTAACTCTTGCTCAAACAAATTTGACCCGTTCTTGGATATAAGTCTGGAAATTTTGAATGCCGACACTTTATATAAGGCTTTTGCAAATTTTACTGCTAAAGAACACTTAGATGGTGGGGCTAAGGAATATCAGTGTCAGCAGTGCAAGCAAAAAGTCAAAGCTCTCAAACAGCTTACAGTTTACAAGGCCCCAAATGTTCTAACCGTTCACCTTAAGCGCTTTGGATGCTACATGTCAGGCCAAAAGATTGACAAGAAAGTTCATTTCGGTCCCACTTTGGACCTGAAACCGTTTGTCACCGGTCCATATGTAAGTTTGACCATTTTGACCTGCATTATTTCAATATATAGTTGATTTTACTCGTTTGACCAATTAGAGGTGAAACAAAACCAAAATCAACTAATACATAAGTTAACGAGTTGAAATTGATGTATCCACTTTTAACCCTTTTTTTTTCTTTTTTAATTTTAACTAAAATAAGTTTGCAAAATGATGCAGGATGGTGATTTGAAGTACACACTTTATGGTGTTTTGGTTCATGCTGGTTGGAGTACACGTTCTGGTCATTATTATTGTTTTGTTAGGACGTCTAGTGGCATGTGGTATGCACTTGATGACAATCGGGTAATAATATGACTTGAAAGCGGATAAAACGGTCATTTTCTTGTGTTATGTCTAACTTCTTGATTTGAACAGGTATTTCAAGTGAGTGAAAAGATGGTTTTTGAGCAGAAAGCTTACATGTTATTTTATTTTAAAGATAGAAACAATTTTTCATCAAAAAAGGCTAAAGATGCTCATCAAAAAGAGAAGATTGTGATGAATGGTGCACACAATGGGCCAAGAGAGGCCCAAATGAAAGCGGGCCCAAGTAACCATATATTAAATGCTCAGACATCATTGAAAAAAGCTGCAGATGTTGCTCAGCAAAAAGAGAATATTGTGATGACAGGTGCACCCAATGGGCCCAGTGCGTCAAGTGAGGCTCAAATGAAAACGGGCCGAAGTAGCTGTTCGTTAAATGCTCAAATGTCATTGACAGAAACTGCAGATGTTGCTCAACAAAAAGAGAACATTGTGAAGAATGATACACCCAACGGGCCAGTTGCACCAGCAGAGGCCCAAATGAATACTGGTCTAAGTAATGGTACACCCAACGGGCCAGGTGCACCAGCAGGGGCCCAAACAAACACTCTTCTTGGTAACGAATCATTAAGCGAAGACAAATCTTTGAATTCTGTTAGCACATCCACTTGTTCTGATGCACCAAAAGAGTTCCACATGAAAACAGGTCTGAATGATGTATCGGTAAATGTTCAAAAGTCTTTGGCTGCTGTTGGTGTTGAGGGAAATGGGCTCGACTCGGTTGCACCAAAAGAGACCCAAATGGAAACGGGCCTGAGTAATGGATCCTTAAATGCTCTAAAGTCTTTTGCTGCTGTCAGTACCGAGGGAAATGGGCTCACCCCAGTTGCACCAAAAGAGACCCAGATGGAAATGGGCCTGAGTGATGGATCCTTAAATGCTCAAAATTCTTTGGCTGCTGTCGGTACTGAGGGAAATGGGCTCGACCCGGTTGCACCAAAAGAGACCCAAACAGACTTCAAATTAAATACTGATGCGTCAGAACCAGAACAGACCCAAACCAAAGAAACTTCAGTTTCAAAAACCACCTTGGAGCCCAGTAAAACAGAAGACCATAAGAAGGTATGCTTTCTCAGTAAAAGGTGTAAAACTGGTAATCTTTTAGGGGTCAAAACGGGTCATTTTTAACAAGTTAGGCACACTTTTTGTTTACATTTTAAAAAATCAAACTTAGCAGTGCTAAGTATGATTACAAAAGCTATCTATGTGTTACATTGTTATGGCAATAACTGTTATAATTTTAACTTTCGAATCGAATGATTTTGGCGGTTTTATGCAAAAAAAAAAAAAAACCCCTTAGCTTTTGACTCTTTTGACCCTTTGGACTCATTTAGCTAAGCTTATATTTTACACATTTGACCACTGTAACTTTCTGAAAATTTTCTTATCACTAATTGGAGAAAAGTTTCAGGAAATTGATGAGGATGAGTCAGCATTGCTGAAAACATCAGATCTTGGCGGGAAAACCCATAACACAGAATTGCCAAATTTGCCACAAAAGGAAAGTTCTATAAAGAAGAAAGCTTATGTGCAGAAACCTCGTAAAAAAGTTAAGAACTTGTTAAAGTGTAAGGTAACAAGTATGAAATTCAGCTCAAATGTTCTTTTGGGGGCATCGTTAAACCGGAGGAAGAAAAAGAAGCATAAGCGAAACAAGCGGGTCAAGAATCTTGCTCAAGAGAATTTGGTCAATGAAAGCTTGTCTTCGTTTGTCAAAATCGAAGTACAGGAGACGGTCAAACTTGTTGATGATCACGGATTCAAACCGAGAGTTGTTGAAGACAGTGCTGTACTTGCAACAAGTGATTCTAATAGTGGAAGTCAATCAAACCCTAAAGAATTAAATCAATCGTCACAAAAGAATTTTCTTCATATGCCTACCAGAGGCATTGATGAGAGAACAGGTGAGTAAAATTACTATTTTGCCCTTTCTTCCGCACTTTCATAGTAATATAAAATTTATTTTTTCTGTTTATCTGTGTTTTGAGGAAAATGGTTTGAATACTTTTGACCTACACATGTTTTTCCTCTTAATTCAGTTCCTCGATGGGACGATGATGAGTCAGCACCATCTCGGATCCTTAGTGAAGAAAGGCGGGATCTTGCCATTGGTTATATTGGTGATGAATGGTGAGTTATAATGCCACAAATAAATGTTTTAATCATAAGAAACTTTGATTAATTATACAGTCTTTATATTGTATGAACTTGTAATTCTCAACAGGGATGAAGAATATGACAGAGGAAAGAGGAAGAAAGTTAAGATCTCAAAAACTGAATTTGACGGAAGAAACCCTTTTCAGGATATCGCAAACGAGAGATTAAAGTCACACTCACAAAAACAAAATTTATCAAAAAAGAAAAACAAGCATTTTAAAGAGTCAAGATCTAGCAATGTGCCGTACAGGATATGATGCTGAAATTATGCCAAGATTATTGTTTTCTCGGATTTGACGATTGAGAATGCCCGGCATATTTACCAGGTATTTTCTTAAAATTATTTTGTGAGTTGTAGATTGAGTGAGTTCCTGAGGTGTGAGGAGTATTTTGTCTGAAATTAGTATTTCGAGTTCAGGTTTTTTCGTACTACATTTGATTTAAGAGGATATTGAAGTAATGTAATACCTCTAAATGTTATAACATTTTTAATTGGTGCAAATGATATCTTAGCATATAGCAGGGACTTTTAATAAAGATCAAGTGCAAGTAAAGAAATGCCATAACTTAATAAATATTTTTATCTTTTTTTTTAACTGTAATGCGTAAAGTGTATTATGCGGTTCTTGGAGCTTTGAACGCTTTGAACTTATAATGTGGTTCTGTATCGAACGCGCTTCAACGACCTTGAACAGCGTTGTTGCATGTAATGACCATACAACTATTTTCGGGTTGTTTGTTAAGATTTTTTGTGCTTTATTTATTTTGGAAAAGCAATGTGTGTTTGGGTGAGCATTGGGGCACAATGATTAACACCACTATAATTCTCATGATGGCTTTCTTCATAAACAAGCTTACATAAGTATTCATGAAATAACATCAGGCTGCTAAATGACTTGTAATTATTTCCACAATCCATTAAAGGATGTATAATGATTCATTATAGATATCCATTATTGTGATTTTATTCTTGATTTCTTATTTAAGTATCAGTAATTAAGGATTTGCATCTAGTTGAAGCTGGACAGGATCGGGCCCGCCCCGGACCCTAAGTTTCTAGAAAATCAAATGACTGGACTCTTGTAGGGTGGGTTAAATTTGAGTATTTACAAGTTATTATCATTTTAAAATATGAGTACTAGAAAAACATAATATTCAATATCATCAACTGGATAAAGTAACTGTTTGTTTTTATAACCCGGAAGATTGTTATTTGTTTATGTTGTTGCCTACAAAGTCATACTTTAATGAGATATATTTGTTGTAACATGTGAGCTCACATAAATAATCAATATGACTTCACAAGTGTTTTTATTTTTTTAAAGCAAGTTCACGACAAATAGTTGTATCATCTTTTGTGTTAATATAAACAGAATTTAATTGCTCACATAGTTTAAATTTGTCTAAATATTGAGAGGAAACTGAACTGGTGATTATGCATAGGTCAAATGTGTTGTAAAACGCAAGGCGCTAGTCAGTGGGGTAAAGCTAGAGATTAATCAGATTGCAATTTACATGTAATTTTTCAAATATACATATGAAATTTTGTATATATAATTTTCAGTTTTAACCGATTTTGACCAAATAGAGATTAATCGACGACTAGTCGGTCTGTACGGCCTAACGATTAATTAGGTAGACGAGATTTTTACAACCATGCACATGACATGACATCATCAAGCAACCTTTTTTTTTATCACTTATCCCATTAAGAAATTACATCATCGAGCAACCTTTTTTTTATCACTTATCCCATTAAAAAAAGAAACTAACATTAAAGAAGAAATAAAAATGTAAAAAAATATATCATTAGAAAAGTGTCTTTTTTACTGTTCTTTTAACTCAAGGTTCAATATTCCTCCATTGTTTGTGATTTTTTTAAAAAAATATTAAATCTAAGTGAATAATGTTATATTTAATGACAAAAATAATAAGTTAAGAACTTAGTAGAAAAAATAACTTTTTTCAACTTAAATACTTTCTACTTTTATCTATGCATTAAAATATTTTATTTATGCATGTGTATATTTAAAATTCAAGTATTTATGAATTTGTTATTTAATTCCCCACAAACTAATACATGTGGTTTTAAAATAATATACATGAGCATCCTGGAAATGTTTTCAAAGGTAAAGGAAAGGTAAAGTTTTTAACCTTTTATATATCAATATGATTGCACCATGTTATAAAATATGTGTGACTCTAGCCTGTACTATGGTTGAGGTTCTTTGGTTTCAACATTTAACAAGGTCACCTTAAAATTGCTTTGCCAATCTTCAAAATTATCTTATGAAAGGTTTTTAGTATACGCTTATACCGACACCAACGTGGACTTCTGATGGTAAGTGAATATCACGGACAACAAGAGAGGCACAAGCATAAGTCTTTGGGGACGAACCCCTACAGATGATGAATGTGAGATGAAAGCGGGAAAGAGGAAGAAATGAGAAAGTCCGTTGAGGTTTATGTACGATAGACACATTTAAAAAGAATATGATATTATTTTAATCCGGTATAAATGAAAGGAAAAATCATCAAAATAGATATGTTGGCCATCTTTTAAGCTAAAAATAGATATTGACTTCTAGTCTACTGAAAAATAAACATACTCAAAACCAACCATGAAAAAAGTAAAATAAGTTAAGTTGGCTAAAGAGGTCGGCTTTTAGCCGACACATAAAACCTTAAAAGGACAACGTTTTCGTAGACTTATCTATTAAACGCGATTGTGCCCGGTAAAACCATAAAATATGTGCCCAGTAAAAGCCCCGGCTAAAAAGTAAAACCTATCTATTAAACGCGATTGTTTTCGTAGACTTATAGTACTTTTCAACAGTTTATGTTTCGAAAAGCTTGCTTCCATAGTCAGCTTAGTTTATTTGGCGTTTTCTGGTTGGTTTTTTACGAAGTAAATGTGTATATTGACTTAAATCATGCATACATGTCTTTTGATTTTTGATGATTTCTCCTAAATGAAAACTGTTGACAAAGAAGTTATTATATTTCCCTCTAAACATTCTTTTTGCTTTCTAAAAAGTTGATATCATATCCATAATTACATCCAATTTCATCATGGAAAAAACCTATAATCCAACTTGAGTAAAAAATCAAAATGATGTCTACCACCCCAACCCACACACACAACAAAACACACTCAAAACACACACAGTATGCCATCATTCATTGAATATCAACAGCTTTTTTCTGATATATTCACCCACCCATGACACATTTATCAACCCCTTCCACTCACCCTCTCTTCACTCACTAAAAAACTGCCAAATTACCTATTCCCTATATTTCACCATTTTTTTTATTATTATTTTCATAAAAAGATTGAAGCCTTTTCTCATGCAACTTTAACAAAAAGACAATAAAGCTTTAAACTTTACTTCTTTTCTCTGGTGGGTATATTTTCTTGAAACCAAGCAGCATATTCTGCTGGTGGTGGACTGGTGGCTGGTGGTGGTTGACTGGTGGCAGGTGGTGAAAAAGTGAAAAAGATTTGATTTTTATTGAAGGGTTTTACATACCATCTTGTTATATCAATCTTTCTTTTGCTAATATTGAAAATGAGGGTTGCTTTATTAGGTTCCATTTTGATATTAACACTTTTCTTGAAGTCAAACCTTGGTCAACAGCAAGAACAGTCCATACCCAATTCAGATGAGTTCTTCATCTCTCAGTTTTTTGAAAAAATGGGTATTAATTCATCAAAAAGTTACAATCTTTCTTCCTCTGTGTGTTCATGGCAAGCTGTGTTTTGTGACTCTAAACAACAATATGTCATTGGTCTTGTTGCTCCTAGTTTAGGCCTCACTGGGCCCATTCCTGATAACACCATTGGCAAACTTATAAAACTTCAGTTTCTTGATTTAAACAGTAATCAAATCACTGGTTTTTCATCTGATTTTTGGAGCTTGGTTTCACTCAAAACACTTAATCTTTCAAACAACAAGTTTTCAGATAATCTACCATCCAACATTGGCAACTTTGCATCATTAGAAAAACTTGATCTTTCTTTGAATAATTTCACTGGTGATCTCCCTGATTCACTCAGTTCTCTTGCTGGTTTACAAGTTCTTAACCTCAACCAAAACCGGTTTGATTCGGTTATTCCATCAGGGATCATAAACTGCCACTCTTTGACTTCTGTTGATCTTTCTTTCAACAGGTTTCATGGGGGTCTTCCTAAAGATTTTGGCATATCATTTCCTAAGTTAAAAAGTTTGAATCTTGCTGAAAATTTGATTAATGGAAGAGGTTCTGATTTTTCAAAAATGGTTTCTTTGAATTATTTGAATATTTCCAAGAATCTTTTTAAGGGTCCTGTGGTTGAAATATTTCAAGGGCCATTGGAGGTGATTGATTTGAGGAGTAATCAGTTTGAAGGTCATATTTCTCTTAATCAATCTTTTGATTGGTCACACTTAACTCATCTTGATTTGTCTGATAACAAGATTAGTGGAATGTTTTTTGGTAACTTAACTAAAGCTCATAATCTTAAGCATCTTAATCTTGCTAAAAACAGGTTTTCCAAACAAAGATTAATCCAAATTGATGAACTTAATAGTTTAGAGTACCTTAACTTATCGAAAACCAACATCATGGGTCAAATTGATGATCAAATTTCAAAGCTAACTCATTTGAAAACACTTGATCTGTCAAGCAATCATCTTTTTGGAAAGATCCCATTTTTAACCTTCAAAACCCTTCAAAATCTTGATCTTTCAAATAATAATTTATCTGGAGACATACCCTTAACACTCCTGCAAAAACTCCCATGGATGGAAAGATTCAATTTTTCTTACAATAATTTAACCCTTTTTGATTCTGATATTTCACTCGAAACACTTCGATCCGCATTCATCGGGTCAACAAACAGCTGCCCGATTGCTGCAAACCCAACACTTTTCAAGAAAAAAGTGCATAAACATCAAGGATTTAAGCTTGTTTTGGGTTTATCGATCACTTTGATCTGTTTGCTTCTCTGTTTACTACTTTTTGCATTCGGGTATCGGTCAAGAACCATAAGGTGGGATGTTAAAGAGTGTTCCCATCAAGAAAAGATCATTTCGGGCCCGTTTTCGTTCAAAACGGATTCGACCACTTGGGTTGCAGATGTAAAGGTTGCATCTTTAGTCCCTGTGGTGATCTTTGAGAAACCATTGTTGAATTTCACTTTCTCTGATCTTTTATCAGCTACATCAAACTTCAGTCAAGACACCCTTTTGGCAGAAGGTCGGTTCGGACCCGTTTATCACGGGTTTTTGGGGGGTGCGGTTCATGTAGCGATTAAGGTTCTGGTGCATGGTTCCACCATGACTGACCAAGAGGCTGCAAATGAGTTTGAGTATCTTGGTCGAATCAAACACCCGAATCTTGTTCCGTTAATGGGTTATTGTTTGGCGGGTGATCAAAGAATCGCGATTTACGATTATATGGAAAATGGGAATTTGCATAATTTATTGTATGACCTTCCTCTTGGAGTTCATGTGAGTGAAGATTGGAGTAATGATAGTTGGGAAGATCAAGAAAGTAATGAAAATGGTATTCGAAATGTGGGGCCCGAAGGTTCGTTGACGACGTGGCGATTTAGGCACAAGATCGGGCTCGGTGCAGCCCGTGCACTGGCGTTTCTGCACCACGGGTGTTCACCACCGATCGTTCATAGAGACATGAAAGCGAGTAGTGTGTATCTTGATTACAGTCTTGAACCAAGATTATCTGATTTTGGTCTTTATAAAATCTTTGGAAATGGTGCAAGTGATGACGTGGCATGTGGGTCCGTTGGTTACGTCTCGCCAGATGATGTGGTGACACCAAAATCTGACGTGTATGGATTTGGGGTGGTGCTTTTTGAGCTGATTACGGGTAAAAAGGCCGTTGGTGATGAGTATCCAAATGATGAGAACTTGAAAGCACAAGATTTGGTTAGTTGGGTTAGAGGACTCGTGCGAGTGAACCGAGGGTCACAAGCCATTGATCCAAAGATTCGAGCCACGGGTGATGAAGATGAAATGGTGGAAGGTTTGAAAATCGGGTATCTATGCACGGCTGATGTTCCATATAAGCGACCGAATATACAACAAGTGGTTGGGCTGCTAAAGGATATTGAACCAGTATGAGAGGATTAGAAAGTTAAATGAGTCTTTATTGTGAAAAAACTTTTAAACTTCAAATTTGATGAAAAGTTTGTAACTTTTATGTTATGTTCTTTAGAATGTAACTTATATTAATAAGATTGCTGAAGGTTCATATGTTTCAGGTCAGAGCAAATATCGCCAATATATCACTGATATGAAGAAAACTAAATTAAATTGAATGCGCACTCCAAATGTTATTTTTGTATTTCATAAATGCACGCGAAATGCCGAAATATTAAAAATCAGAATCATGCTTCATGAGATTGTAGAAGTTGTCAAGAAATATTAGTGATTTGATTATTATTAATCCAAATTGGCAAACTTTGTTTCTTCTCAATTACGAGATCAAATCACAAATTGTTCCATTTTCACCACATTTTGAATTGATTCGAACCTCTAAACTTGTAGTTGCCATAATCAGGATACTCTGTCTTATTTAGATGATGAGTTGGACAGAACCCATTCCACCAAAGTGGGGATAGCAAATCCAGTTGCCGCCTTTTTCTTGTCGTTCCAAACGGGCCCGGCCATGTCGATATGCAGCCATTGCACTTTCTCATCAACAAACTGCAATGCAAAACATTAGTTTGACTTTTTGACCTAAGTCAAATTTCTAAAATACTGTGTTGACTCAAGGAGGTTAAACAGTACATGTATGGTAATCACAACGGATAAATTTACAACTTTCACCAAATGGGAAGCAAAGAGATGTTACTTCACTACAAGTAAAATGTCTTAAATGCCCTTGTGGTGCCTCAAAAACAGTTCATATGCAGTTAAAAATGCAGTAGTTAAATAAATATATACAGATGATCACAATGCACAAAATGTAATTTTAGCTTTTAATAGAAAGTGGAACAAAGCATCATAACAATAAGCAAAAAAATAGCTTAAATTTTCAATTTTAATGAAACATCTAATATTGAAAATTAACACAATTTTCATGAGGCAAAAAAAAGATACCTGCTTCAAGAACAGAGCTGCAGTAATAGAACCACCTTGACGACCACCAGTGTTGACCATATCCGCCACCCCGGATTTCATTGACTCCCAATAACTTTCCTCCATTGGCAGCCTCCAAAGTTTCTCTCCAGCAACTTCCGAGGCGGCAACCACCTCCTTAGACAATTCATCATTCGGTGTAAAGATGCCTGTTTTATTTTTTACAAAAATATTAACAAATATTAGAAGTTTACCATATAGTGCGCATACAAACAATACATATTCTTTAGGGTATATAACATATCCTTCCTCAATAATGTAAACGTGTCAAAAGTGGATGCTTTGGGTGATGGCACTTTGAATAAGCTTCGATTCCATTTTAGACGTTAAGCGCCATGTGCACAAATGCTATCTTTTTAATAGGCGTAGAATTTTGGAATGAATTCATTCATGGTGGCAAGTGATGTTGGAACATGTTCCATATGTTTGCCACCCAAGAACATCGATCAAAATCAAGAAATAATAATTTATTGTTGCAGTAATTTCTTATTCATATATTAAGCTTCATATGATACCTGCAATTGAGGGCCCAAGAGCAACTACACAAGCTCCAGTCAAAGTAGCCAAATCAACTATCTGCAGATATGAACAAAGTATACTTTGTAGGACCCACAAAAAATAAACTTTTAAAAATGTTAATGGACAGCTAAATCTACCTTGTCTACACCTTGATTACAGGCATACACCAAAGCATCAGCTAGTGTAAGTCTCCCTTCAGCATCAGTGTTGTTAACCTAAAATATAAAAACCAACAATTAACGTATTCATGTGAAAGATTTGATGAACTTCTTCAACTACCCAACAAAATATACCTCGATTGTCTTTCCGTTTGAGGCTGTTAATATGTCACCAGGCCTCATACCGGTCCCACTTATCATATTCTCACAAGCCGCCACAATAAAATGAACCTGTGATAACACCACCATAACGGGTCAATTCTAGTTATGTATAATCTCAAACAGGCCAAACCGTTATAACCCGCCTGACTCACCTCTACTCCAGAGGGTTTAATTTGACCTAGGGCTTTTGCAGCACCTAACACTGCAGCTGAACCACCCATGTCAAACTTCATTAGCTCTATAGAACAACCAGGGCCAGTCTTGATGTTGTAGCCACCACTGAAAACAAATAATGTTCAAATTTATATCTTATACCAAAAAAAAAAAAGATATAAAACTATCATTACCTGTCAAAAGTCAGCCCCTTTCCCACTATAGCTAGCTTGGTTTTAACAGGCCCACTTGGTGGTTTATAACATAAATGTATAAACTTTGGAGGATTTGCAGAAGCAGCAGCAACACCGAGATACGAACCCATTTTCAATTCTTTGCATTGCTCGGTATCGAGAATCTTTGCTGTAAAAACATCACTGTATGCAGCAGCAATCTTTTCAGCTTCTTCTGCTAGTACCTCTGAGGGCATAAATGTCAAAACAGAAACAATACAAATAGAGTAAGAAAAGATTAATGAAACTAAAAGAATTAAAAGAACAATAAGTGAGATGAATGTTGACTAACCAGGAGTGAGGACATTAGCAGGTGCATTTGTAAGCTCTTTTCCCAAAATTACACCTGAGCAAACGTCTTCTGCGTATTTAAGCTTCTTTTCTAGCTCGGGCCCACTTCCGAGGCCAAAAAAGTCAACAGACTTGAGAGACGGCTTCTTTGACTCGGATTTGAATCTGTTATCTTCATAGGTACCCAACAATGTACCTATATCACAGTCAAAACATTCAATATTAGAAACGTTATCAGTACAGCTAAAATCCTTAATTTTTTAACATAAATAACATGTGTGATGTTTCGGCCAATTCACCTAAATACTAATTTGTAAAGTATGATTAAAAACATTATTATTACAATTGTATTTCATTTGCTTTTAAATAATCAAGTTAGAAGGTATTACATAATGTATTTCATTTAGTTGTAGATAATCAAGTTAGAAGGTTTCATGAATTTGAATGCATGAGTACATGACTTTCAACCCGATTGACACATTTAATCTATTTTTTTCTAGACAAATCTTTAGGCTTAAGCATTTGACCGTTAGAGATCAAATATAAATGCTTCCGATCGCTTAAAAAGTATTTAAAAAACTAATTAAAAGAAAAGGAGCGATAAGCATTGGCGGGTCAGTCTGAGACCCATTTTGACCCGTCACCAAACCCACCCAACCCACCAATTTTCAACCTTTAATTAAAATAACAAAGAGGACTAACCTTTTGCTATTGCAGAAGCAGTAGCTAGCTTTAGTTCAGGAGTTAAGCCTTCATCGGACGCTAATGCAACAGCAACATTGTTTGCTTGTGAAGCCTTTGCAGCTGATGCAACCAACTCACCAAAAGCACGAAAACCGGAGGTAGATGGGCCTGTTGGCTTTCCAAGCCCAATCAAGCTGACCCGTTTGGACCCAAGATCTGAAACCCTAATGACTGTTGACTGTCCCGTTTTTCCAGTGAAATCTTCCTCAGCAGAAACTTCAGATAACAATCCACCTAATTTTGAATCAAGTTTTTCTAGAATCGGGTTTTGGAATTTTGAGTTTTTGTCTTTTGTCATGTCTTTTTCTGTCACACCAACTGCAAGTATGTCTCCTTTCCATTGCAACAAATCGGTTTCTTTAGCAGCAAAAGAGATCTTTCATATTCAAAAAAAAAAGTAGAAGAAAAATTTAGTATTTCTATAAACAATCCACAAACACATTTCATTAAGGATAAGTTGACATCAATTATAACATCGAAGTTCTGAAATGAATTTATTAGATATGACAAAATACAATCACAAAAACTATGCTAGTATAATAATAATATGACTGGTAAAATAAAACATGTAAAGAGGCTGTAGTCACTTAAAATAGACTTTGTGCAACTTTTGACTGATTTACAGAGTTTAACTCATTTGATCAGTTTCCCATTTTTGCCTATAGATCAAGATGATCAAATGTAAAGCAACATTAGGTAAGTAATTATTTAAGTAACACTACACAATTAGCAGAATTCAAGTAAATATAAGATACAATCATTATTCCACTGATACAATGAACTTACGAAACTAATTAGCACACAGTGACTTTTAAAAAGATTTCTCAATTTCTATACTTATGGCTTATGCACATGGACATAACCAAAATCTAATCACCAAATTTCCCTCAAAATAAGTCATATTCCACTAAAATATCTTTTTAACCTAAAAATTGACAAAAAAAGGACTTGCTTTAGATTTATAAAACTATAAGTTAAAAAGAGTAATTAGTGATGCAAACGAGCTCAGCACCTCGCGAGCTACTCGAGATGGTATCAATTCGAAATAACGCAAGCAGCACGAGCCAAGGCTGAGCCTCAAACAAAGCTCGTTTAGTTATTGGGCCAGAGCTCAAGCCTTTGTTTAGGCTAGTCTGGCCTTAACAACTCACTTTTTTTAATTTTAATTTTAGCCTTTTCGGACTTCTATGTATTCATTTCACACTACACAATTGAGCTCAAGCAGAGCTTTGGCTCGTTTAAGGAACTGCACACGGGCTCGAGCCAAGCTTAGGCTTGTTTAACGCCTTCACAACGATTATAAAAATAAAAACAAACAAATAAAAAACGAGTGGAGCCCGATCCAAGCTCGAGCTTGAAAAAAAACGCTTCGTAAGCCAACCAGATCAACATAACCGTGCATGCAACTTCGTTTAGTTATTTGGTCAAACAATCAATTTGCATCTAGTATTACAAAATCAACATAACGATCAACCACGAATCAAGTGGATACAAATCTAGGTTAGTGAAGTGAACGCAATAATCGATCAAAAATTAATAATAGAAGTTAATTGATGCGAATGAATCAAAGTAATAAGCGATGAAAACTAACTAGGTTAAGAATAATAATAATAATAACCTTGGGGTGATCGATTAGGGCGGGATGAGTGAGGCCGAGAGTGGCCTTAGCGATAACATGAGCCATACGTATGTGCTGTCGGAGATAGGATATGGATCTGAAGTTATTATTAGTGAATATGAAAGAGTACGGTGGTGTTACTACTGCTGCAACTCGAATGGCTGCTAATGCTAATGGAGCCATTTGGCGAGTATATATAGGGTAAGGAGTTAACTTGGGTTGAGATCAAAGGGAGTGTGGTTGACATGCGTGACTCCTCACTGGCCTATGCTTTTATTTCTAAGGGTTTTAACTTTTATAATATAATAAGTATAACTTTAATAAAAAGAAATCATAAAATATCTTTTTTTATTTTTATAAAAATCTTGTGACTCACTTATCTATATACTATATATATGATACATAACTAAAGGGTAAATACAATTATTGAAGCATATGGTACCATCCTCGTTAAGGATATAAAAGTCATTTTAATATTGAATCTCATGTGTATTTTTTGTTTCTTCAAATAGTTACAATTTTAATCTCTTAAATTTAAATAATAGTTATCCTTTATCTTTTACCTATATATTATTATAATTTCATTTTTAACCCAACTTCCCCCTGATTATTAAACGGTCATAACTTTTTCATACGTCAATATTTTTTAAAAATATTTGCTCCATAAAAACGAGCATTTTATTCTCTTTAATTTGATTACCATATTGCTATAGTTTTCGAAGTTAACAAAAATTGTATTGGGGTGTGTTGCAGTCCGGTTTTGATGATTTTACATTAAACTATGAGCTCAACCGTTAGTAAACGTTTTTTCTCATCAAAAATCGAAATTGAACCGTTGAAAATTAAAACCCAACCAAGGCAAACCATTACCAATAGTAAGGTTCCGATTTGGTTTATACTTCGATAATAAATTGAGTTTAAAATAAGAATTATTAATCTATCTATACATTCATTTCAAATTAAGCACCAACTAAGAAGCTATTTAAGAAAATCATAATATAAACAAAGATAATTTTGATCACGTAAATGATAAACCTTATTAGAATAAATAGAAGACAAATCATAACAAGAACAAAACCGACAAAAATCATACCAAAATTTAGACTAAACTAAAGTTGATCGGCTAAACAAACTTCGTAACCGATGATTGTTGAGAGGGTGGATTTGCGAACTTGAAATGCTGTTAACTAACTCCTTTTATACTCCAAAATATCTTCACTCGGCACTTCAACTTACAATAGTCTCACAGTTTTTGTTGTATTTAATGATTTAATCCACATATAATAAGAAAAATGCATATGAACCAAGTTAAGCTTAACTTATAGTAGTCTTTGATTTCAACATGTTAATTACTATCACTCTGTGTGCAATTAGAAAACCGTTCTCTTATAAAGAACCATAATTTCATTACAATACGTGACACATAAAAGTATACATATTCTCGCGTACTAGTTATCTTTTTCTCTATGGGTGTTGTTACTCTTTTTCTTCCATTGTTTCATTTATCCTTAGTTTTTCGGTTATTTTCAAAATCTTCATAATCTGTTGATTAAATACAAAAATGATTAAGTCACGTCAAAAGCAAGATAAGACGTATTTATAACTTTGTAATTGGCACGAGCTGTCAATTACTAAAAGTGAATATGGTCCGCTCATAGAAACACTTTGAGATCTTGAACGATCATCTCATTCCATTTTGAAAGGATATAATGATTACCATTTAGAGCTTTTGATATCAATGGCCATTTAGGCTATTCGTTGTCGTATGGCAAAGGAGGCGTCATCTAGCCACCTCACCAGCTAAGAGCACGCCATATCACAACACCCCAAATGTTATTCCGGCAGCAAACTAGTACGCTCCCACTAACAACCAATCCTTCTTTTTAACTAGTCCCACTAACCCCACGAAGTTTAAATTAACGGATTTAAACGGATGACTAGTTATTGCCCAATAGCCTATGTAGCAATGCCACAAGTTTCATGACAAAAAAACATGGCCAACAAACACAATCAACTTCACAAACACAAACTTCAAAATCTTGATACATAGCAATAAACATTAAAAAAAATCTCATAAAAATCCTCTCAAATCTCTACATACAAATTATGCAGAAGCAAGTAAAATTTCAACAGTTTGTATAACTAAACATCAATAACATACTCTACTTCCCTATAAAAACATCCAAAGCTTGTTACATATTACTACTACTCATCCCTTCCTTAACCAACCGATCAATCGATCTTCACCGAAGAGTAAATGAGCCTCGTGAACCAGAAGCACGCGTAGAACCCAATCGTACCCGTCAGCACAAAGAAAGCATACGATGCAATCAACATATACCCGAAGTACAAGATACCCGAAACCGGCTTTGTGATGTTAAGCTTGGTGAAGAAATAAAAGATGGAGTATAAAAACAGATACAAAGCCGACGAACCCGACGTTAAATATGATCTCCACCACCAAAGATAGTCCTCACTGCAGAGCTGGAAGTAGCATAACACGATGGTGATTTCCGCACACGTCACGATTAATATCACAAACACGATGAAAAGGAAACCAAAGATGTAGTAGAACTGTTGTAACCAGATCGATGTTAGGATGAAAAAGAGCTCAATGAAGACCGCACCGAACGGAAGTATTCCACCGATCAGAATCGAGAAAGCTGAGCTCATGTACCAAGCTTGTTCGGGTATTTGTCTCGGGATCTTATTGGTTTTCACTGGGTCTTCGAGTGCGGGCTTTTTAAACCCGATATAACTTCCGACGAAAACGAGTGGGACCGAGATCCCGAACCATAGGAAAACCAAAGCAAACATGGTACCGAACGGGACCGCACCGGACGACTTCTCACCCCAGATTAACGCATTGAGTACGAAAAAGATGGTAAATGCGATACCCGGGAACATGAAGGCGGTTTTGAGAGTGATTGATTTCCATTCGGTTCCTTTGAACGATTTGTAAAGACGAGCCGACGCGTACCCGCCAAAGATACCCATGAGAACCCAGAGTATGAGTAGAGCCGTCATGAGCCCGCCTCGGTTAGACGGGGAAAGAAATCCGAGTACCGCAAATATCATGGCGAGTAATATCATACCGAAGAATTGAACACCGGTTCCGACATAAACGCAAAGTAAATCCGAGTTAACCGGAGGGCGGAACACGTCTCCGTGAACCAACTTCCAGCCCGTTTCTTCTTGGGCTTCTTCTTGTGTTTCTAACTGGTTGTACTTTGAAATGTCGCGGTAAAGTGTTCTTAACATGATCATGGCTACCATACCCGATAAGAAAAGAACGATCATAAGCGAGTTAACGATGGAAAACCAGTGAACCTGATCATCTGCCATTAGAAGATAAGTGTCCCATCTGGATGCCCATTTGATATTACTTTCCTATATATAAAACACAATAGTTATGATTAGTCATTACTAAAACAATACCAATCTTAAATCTTTTAAATAAAGCGTTTTTAAAGATTGTATGCATTAAAAATAGTTTGGACAACTCTCAACCCATTTAAAAGAATCCATTTATGCTAAAATTTTTTACTTAAAAAACTTTTGAGATATTGGTATATAACAAAACCAAAATTATGCCTGTAAACATAACGAACATTAAGTAAACTGTTCATAAACACATGTCTCGTTCGTTCGTTTATGTACATTAATGTTTGTTAGTATATGTTGTTTAACGTAATTTATTTACATAAGTATATAAAATTTTAAGCCAATTTAGTCTGGTTATAATATATTTTTAAGCCTCACCCGACATTTTTATGTTCGTGCTTACTTATAATTAGTGTTCATTTACTTATGTTCGTTTATCTATACTCAGTTATGTCCATTCGTCAATGTACATGAACTGTTCGTGTATATCATTAACGAACGAACATAAACAAACGTGAACATGAACAAGAAATGCCGATTTGTTTAATTGTTCGTGTTCGATAGTTTGCTCGATTAAGGTTAAATGAACAAACACAAACATGCTCCATTCGTGAGTTGAAAATGCAAAATCCAAATGATAATAAAAGTGATATCTTTAAACTAAGACTTACCTGGAAATCAACATCATAAGTGAATATAACTTCTTTGTTATTTTCAACTTCTTGTGGAGGATCAGAGGCCGAGACGGTCCGTTTAGCATGTGCGTCACATGTCGTTAGGCGGTTCTTGTCGTTCCACTTTCCATCATATTGATGCTTCACACTGGATCCAACCAAATAATCACAGTTCAGTCAGTTTTATAAGTGGTAAGTCAACCCATTTGACAACTTCAGGTTGATGGCGAGTCAAAGAATCATTACCTGTAAGCATTAACTTCAAATCCCACGATTCTTGCGGAGTCTATTTGAATGTCCCTGTGATACTTGACTATGAATGTCAAATGATTGTTGATAAAATACTTTTCTTCCTTTGTCTGCAGATACACATAAGTTACCGTAAAACTGATGAATAACAGATAATTAAAAAAAAACAGTTAAATTTGATTTAGTTATACTTACTCCTGCATATTGTATTTTATGTCCAACAAAATATCCATGTTGATATATAACGGGCGAATCTTTTTCCAGCCTTGCCATTGGAACAACCAAAGGTAGATTATCTAATATCCTGTCAATAAACAATAACCAAAAATAAGAGATTGCGTGAAACGGGAATAAAGATTATCCCATATTATGCTGAAATGGAGGTTAAATAAGTATATTTGCTATAACATGACAAATCAAATGAGGTGTGAAGTAACTTACATGTTAACTCTATACTCGTCATCGATCTTCTCCTTAAACTCTTTGGCTTTCTTCTCATCAAGTACTACGCGACACACAACATTACACATCTGTGGAACTCGCATTTGAAACTGCAACAGAAATGTAATTAAAAACATTGCGTAACAAGAAACATAATAAGAAAATCTCCAAAAATTATAATTTTTTTACCTCATATGGAGAATTTTCAATACGATCACCACGAAGAACCTCACCAAGATTCTCGGCACTGTCGACTATTTTATGAGGGCGACAATAAGGTATGGAGTAGTAAGAATAAGGAAGCTGAGTCTTTGTAGAAGCCAATTTGTTAACTTTTACCCTCAGAGTATCTCCCTGCAACATAATAATAAGTACATATTGCATAATTACAGATACACATTTGATGAAGCTTGTAACATAGAATGCATAATTACATATGGCCATAAACAGCAAAACATACAACAAAATGACATGAAAAACATTGTTTAATCATTGACCGTGAATTTTTTTTTTTTTTCAATTAACAGTTACAAACTAAGATTTATTTTCCATATTACAGTTACAAAAGTAACACTATAATGCATGAAACTTATTGTCACGCACAGTCGTTTACTGTTCAATAAAGATGTGTTAATTCAAGAACATCATGCATGAGATGTTGTCAACTTCAAATTTCCAGTAAAAGCTTTTCGTGAATGCATACACGCATATACTGCATTAATTCGAGAGCATTAAGCATGAGATGTTGCCAACTTCAAATTTACAGTAAAAGTTTTCCATGAATGCATACACTCGTATAGCCGTATACAAATCAGGTCTTGGTATTTGAGGTGTAATAGTATTACAAGACTGTTAGTTTTCTTTAAGCAATAGGTTTTCCATAATGCATAAAGATCCCACCTAGTGAACATACAAGATCTACGGTCCCAAAGCTAATAACCTTAGCTTTTATCTATAGTCATCATAACATACATAATCCACATTATGAAAAACAATAATCACAAATTCACAATAATGAAAGATCGATAACTACAAGCCAAGATTTCAAAAGCTTCCGGCTAATAAAACATAAACTCTACCCGCGGATCTTCATTAATACCGCGCACGCGCATCATGCTTGCGAACAGACCAGTCAATTAATAAAATCAGATCAATTTCATGAACATAACCAATAACTACAAGCTAACATTATAAATACAATAATCACAAACTCACAATAATGAAAGATCGATAACTACAACCCGAGTATCAAAAGCTTCCGGCAACAAAACGTATTATCTACCCACGAATCTTCAATAACTTACGCACACGCGCATCAGACTCTCGAACGGTCCATCCAATTAATCAAATCATATCAATTTCATATTCATACTCATCATAGCATACATAATCTAAATTTAATTTATCAGTAGCCACTAAACACTACAATCAAAACAATTATAATCTTGAAACAATGACTACAAACCCCAACATTTCAAGATCTAAACCCACAATCACAAATTCACGAACAATTCAATCAACCCATCAAATGATTCAAGCCCAATACAATAATAATAACATAAAGATCTGATTTTTAATACCTTGAAGAAATCTTGAGGAGCGACACCGGGAAGGTAGAACGAGAGTCCGTGGATTGATAAGAGAAGAAGGAAACAGATCCGTAAGTGAAGACCCAGATGCGACTGAGTGCCCATGTCATGCAATTGAAGAAGCTTTCAGATCTGTGTGTGAGTTGTGAGTTTGGTTTTAATGGTGGAAACCTGCTGCTGCAGCTGCACCTAATTGGGGATCGGGAAGATGAGTGGAGATTGGCGATGGTTGTATTATTCTCAGCCGTTGGATTTGTTTTTATGGGATTTATTATTATTATTATTATTATTATTATTATTATTATTAGTTACGGGTTTGATGTTTTATTAGTAATCTCGGGTTTGATTCATGCTTCCGGCATTTAATTACAGATGTTTTAGGGTGATGATAGCCTAGGTGAGTATGTGGTTTTCACTTGTTGGATCTTTAAACTGAACGGGTTTTATCTCACCGCACTATCATGTCTTCGAACGAGCGTTCACTGGCGTTGCCACGTTGGCCTTAGGTGAGGGTTTTCCCTGAACGAAAGACAAGTGTATGTTGATTTGAGTACTTTAGTCGGTGGTTCGTTTAGAGGATTCTTTTGTCGTTCAAAAAAAAAAGTTTTTACCGTCGAGTACTCGTACTCCTTTTTCTTTTTGTAATAGGGGTGTGATCAGTTTTAAACGGTTGAAGTCGCCAGTTTTATTAATAATGATGTGAACAGTTCGGTTCAGTTCGTTATGATTACTAGTCTAACTAAAGGCACTAGTTAATCTGTTTTATTAAATGGTCGGTTTTCGGTCAATCTGTTCGGTTTATTCGATTAGTTTGTTGGTTTTGGGTTAGTTTATCGGTGAGTTTTGGTTATTAACCAAAATCAGACATGGGCTATAATTTTAGCTTAGAAATACATGAAATATCGATATAAAAACATGAAATACATGAACTTGAGGTATTAAGGCTATAAATATATAAACATGTGAATGGTTCGGTTAGCTTTAGTTAACCGAGGATACAAAAGAACACCGGATAACTAATTTTTTATTTTTGGTTAATCAGTTTTCAGTTCGCTTTTGGTAAACAGTTCAGTTATTGCTCACCTCTAAACAAGCGTCACGATTCTATTTTCGTAAGATCAAACACCCCGACATGACCATATAAGATAATGTGAGATGTTATACGGGCTAGTGTAACCTTATTAATTGATTGTTTTAACGGTGGCGTGTTATGCCAAAATCATACGATGTGTATGATATATTTTGTTTATACAACTCATATGATGTGACAAATTTGATTTGTGAAGGTTACACAAAAGGCATGCTAATGCGTATATTTGACGGTGTATGTATAAAAACACCTTTGTTGCAACAAAATCTCATAAACTAATTTATTTAAAGTATAATTTGTTATTTTAGCAAATATAGTTGGTTAAATATTGTTTTATATAGAAACCATCATTAATAGTTAGTTAAATATTTATGAGATTGCTTAAATGAAGGGATTGTGGTTGCTTCACATAGAAATTTTGCAGCCCAAGAAGCTCACACGACACTCGTTTTGGTAGTGTGTAACTATCGCCACTTAATATTTTTTTAAAAATCATTTATATTTTGTGACAAAAGATTTGATAGCATAAAGAAATATGATAGATAATGTATAACCTTCACTAAAGTGCAAAATGATGAATCCTATCTCAAGCTTTGTTGTGACAAAAGATTTGGTGTAGTGTTTAGCGTAACACTGCTAACGCTTTTGTTGTATTTTGTCGATACAAAAGATTTGGTTTAGTGTTTAATCAAGTATCACTAATGCTCGAGTGTTTGGCTTTTGATACGAGACACAAAGCAACATCGTGTCTGTGTGGCAGGTGGATGACGCCCGGGTCGAGACCACAACACTCAGTCTTACGTTTACAAAACAAAATTGTTAAATAGATAGTATTTGAAACTAAAGATATTGAACAATATTCAAGATATGGAAGGTAGTTGTGTGACCGTGGCATGCTTAGCCATATATCTCTTATTATATATCAATGCATTTAATTTCCACCTTCATTGTGTATTGAATTACATATCTTTTATGTATATTGTCCTCACAATAAGTTAAAGTCACTTGTAATGATTGTGTTTGGATGGGGTTCAGATGAAGGGGAAGATAATATCAGTTTTTGATAAAAAGTTTAGAATACGATGTGAAGCTGATATGACGGTTTTAAGACGTCCAACTTTGAAGATGCTCTAAAGTAGTGAACGTAAGTTGATCATAGATCCTATTCAAAGGTTGGATATCTAAGAGCACCACCAAACGGTTTTACCGTTTTAGATGTTTATTTTACCATAGTAATTTTATAATTTTTTCTATTAATGTATAAACTTTCAACTATTATACAAATTAATTTATATTGTATAACTTTAACAATTTATAGCCTAGACTTAACAATTTAACTTTTGAATTACTAAAATTTAAATGGTAATTAGAGACAAATGAAGTAAATTGGCTTGGTAACTGTTATTTATCATTTGATGAGCCTTAGACCATGCGTATCGGGCGACTTGTTTGCGATAAGGGGCGAGAACACCACCCACAATGGTGGGGACATAGATTTGTCGACGTGTTATTTTTTTGGATGATATTATTATATTAGCATGTGTGATGTGATAGGGCATATTTGGCTACAACACTCATTTGCTAAAGTGACACCTCGTGTCAAAAATCCTTCCATTTTATTGCATCCACTACACATAGATTTATAGTTATTTAAATGAGGAGTCTAAAAATATGAAAATTCAATTAAAATTAAAACAATTACTTCATAACATACCAAATCAAGAAGTATAAAACAGATCAACCAATTAATAAACACATAAATAAAAATTAACAATATGTCTTTCAACAAAAAGACCATAATCCAAGCAAAAGTCTAATCAAACACATAAAAACATATAGAAGTTAAAAACCAACCATAAAACAAACCAACATAGCCATAATAACCGTGGCAACACCAACAACCCCGACACTCGGTGCACCCGAACCCGATTTAGGAGATTCTGAGGGAGTTTGTGCCGGTGGAGGTGACACGACCGGTGAACCTTTAGGCGATAGAGTTGGTGGTAGAGTTGGTGATGGTGTGCTATGTTTATGTGACAAAACCCTGACCTCCAATTTCTCACCCTTCTCACAATGTCCTTCAGCACCACTAATGAAAAAGACTGCCCGACTTGTCCATCTTAACCTTCGAGTTGCCATCGGTGTATTGTTTAATCGGCTTTGCTTTGTTACATTTGTTGTAGTCCCCTTCCTCCACTTCCAACACCAAATCAGTATTCGGGTCATATTTAAACACTGAAAAATTAAAAAATCTCATAAGCTATTCTGTATTATTGATAACTATGGACTTTTTTTTTTCGTTTTCTATAGTGAAAGATGTAAAATCAAATAAACAAAATCAACATTTAAAATCGTTCTAATAACATTGAACAAATAATAAAAGTTATATCACGTATAAAAAAGAAAAGAAAATCACCTAGTACATCTCCGATCTTAAATCTTTCAAGCCTAGCCCACTCATTTAACCCGTTAGGAGACGTAGGGATACGCCACGAGGCCTCTTTTCCACCAACCACAATCTCAATTGCTTCGTGCGCCACAAAATTCATCGAAAACGATACCAAACCCGTTATAAAACACAAGACAAAAAACCTAGATGAACCCATTTTCTCAAGAAGACCAAAATATCAAAGTAAAAGATTATTGTTATTATTTTAATTTTACTTTGAAGAATGGTTTACTTGTGAGGTAAAAGAGTCCAATTTATAGATGCTTGGGAAATATCCAGGTTGTAAATATTGCCACGTCAGAGTCGTGGCCTCATAGATTGGTGTAGCCGTTTTAGGAATTGAGATTATATCGTACTTGATAATAACGATTTTATTCAAAATTAAGCCGTTTCATTTTTAATAGTGGTTATTATAAATCTTAAATATGGTCAATTTAGAAATAAATTGATGGGTATTCAATACAATTTAATATGTTAACTTCTTTATTTTTTTTAATTCAGTTTTGTTGGGAATTGGGTATATTTTTATATTTATTGGAATTGAATTTTGACCATTTATTGATTCAACAAATTTTTTTAGCAAAGGACTTTAATGTTCTGGTGACTTTCTCTAGGACATGTAGTTGGTTTGAGTGTCGTTTGTGATAAAATGTTGTGTGCGACCAGAGGTTCTGTCAATAGATGTATCCGGATGGTCAGACTTTGTTGGTTGTTTAAAAAAATTGATAAGATTTTTATTTTTATTATTATTTACCATTACTACTACTACTAATAATAATAATAACAACAACAATAACAACACCAGCAACTGTGTCCGTTTAACTTTGAAGTAATGTATCATACCAAATTACAAATGGACCTTTTTTTTTTCTATCCAGTTTTTTTCTATCCAGCATTCCAGCCCACAAAATGAGCAATGCTGTTTATTTCTTTATTTCCTACTAATTATAGGTTTATGGAATTAAATAATAATACTTAAAAACTTTTTTTTTTCTCCGACTTGGATGTTATCATGTTGGTGGTATTTATAGAAGTTTATGGGGTTGATTTGGAAGGTCAATTATTCGACTTTTGGTAAGAATAGTAATTGATAATGATAAATTGAAACACCCCATCATCTAATCAGCAACAATAACTACTAATATTTATGTCATCAACTCTGAGTAGATTTTTCAATTATAATTTGTGTGACAAATTTTCATATCCTCCAACTTATATGATTTAAAATTTAATGACTTGTAGTATTTGATGATCCACCAATCGTTGCTTTTTGTATGTTCCTTGTTATACCTTAACCGTATGTTATTACATTTTCAAATGAGGTGGTTATGCAAAGGAAGATACATGATGCAACAAATGAAGTAAACCCATAATTTGAGTTAGTGGAAAGCTGATTCAAGTGTTTTTAGATGTATCCATCACATGAACATTTTCATATCACACCGCAGTAAAATAGTGTTTATAGTATATACACACATGCGCGGATAAAAACCAAAAATATTCATTACGGATTTTTTTACTAAATTTTACATAATTAATCTGTTTGGGTATTTCTTCTTAAAATGGTATTCGGTTCCCTCGTTAGTTCGATGCACAGGTTATATGTAAAACAAAAAAAAAATACAGATTTAGCCGAACCCATTGTAAACTGTGGCCCCGTCACTGATCTTCAACACATCATGTATAACTATACATCCTGTTGTTATAGATGGTGTTACATATTCATGTTTATCGTTTTTTATATCTTTACTATGATTGTAATCAAGTAAAGTATTGAATGTTAATTGCTTTGTGACATATTGGATTCATTCATATTCATGATTATCATAATTTCTTGGTGGGGATTGTGCTTAATTAGTGTCCAAAATTATATCAATCAAATCAAGTGAAATGGTGAACATCGTTATCAAATATAAAGTTAACATATTTAAAAATTAACCTAAGGCAGAAAGATTGCTTATGCTACATTTTCACAGCCGAGATTAATTATATTGTATATCTTGTTTCCCTTAATTGATTATCAATCTTGTGACATTTGTCAATTTTGGGTTATTTTATACTTGTATTCTTAATATAAACTCGACCCGTTTTGTATCCCGAACCTTTCGATATTATCAAAATGATGAATTATATGTTAAATATTTGTTTTATAGTTGTTGGATAAAAAAAACACCCTTTTCGGTTCTTAAAATTCCCCGAAAACGCTCAAAACGAACTCCAGGGACTAAAACTATCAAAATGGAGACTTGAAGGACCCATTTGTAGTTTGTGCTTCTTAGGTCTATAACCAACCCATTTTCATGAAACACCCTTTATGAAAGACCCATTCAACTTACTCTATATATACACACCCGTCTTCTTCATTTGTGCTTGCTCATTTCTTCATTTCTCTCTCAAATTCTTGAATTCTAAGGTTGTTCTTCATAAGCTAAATCTTTCATTTTAACTAACTTCTCAACACTTAAAGCTTGATGTTACAACATATATATAATATACACTCCTTGTTTACCTTCGGTCTTTCATTTCTCCGGTCTCGGCCGATTGAAATGTCGGGCTAGGAAGGCAAGGTTACATGGAGGACTTTGTAGTCCTTGTTTATATATTTAACAAATCTAACCATATAACTTGTTATACTTGCTTAACTTCTACATATTTTAGTTTATTGTTCATATTTGTCAAGTTCCATGGTATTGGGTATGTGGTGACTAGCCTCGGTTTCATCCCGAGTTGAGAACCGAACCAAAAACCGAACTTTTGTTTAAAAGCATTATTGTTAACTTTTTGAATGTAAAACTTGAGTATTGTTATTTATAAGTTATTTTACAAGTTCCATGGTAATTGGGTATGTGGTAACCATCCTCGGTCTTATTCCGAGTCAAGGACCGAACCAAAAACCGAACTTTTGTTTAAAAGCTTTATTGTTAACTTTTTGAATGTAAAACTTAAGTATTATTATTTATAAGTTATTTTACAAGTTCCATGGTAATTGCGTATGTGGTAACCATCCTCGGTCTTATTCCGAGTCAAGGCCCGAACCAAAAACCAAACTAAACCGAGTTCACTCGCTTAAGACACACAAGTGTGTTTTTAGCCACCAAAACTCATATTTTTTTTCAAGATTATATTTTAAATCAATTTTAGTTAGTTTCTAAACATACTTGGCATGTCGGTAACCAACTTGATCTTATAACAAGTTCGAACCGATAAGGTCGTATACTCGCTTAACGAACGTTAAGGTTCTTCACAATAGAACTACATACTTGGTTAATTATATTTTGATTTTATTGAGTTATCTCATAACATTTATTATTTTGGGAAGTTAACTGTGAGCTTGGTCAATTATCAAGTCTCGAACCGACAAACCCGAACACTCGTTTAAACCTCGTTTTGGGTATTCTTATAACCAAGGGTTTTGCAATATCGCATTTTAACCCACATTATTACTTAACATAGGTTGAGTAAAAAAAAAGGAAAAAAACTAATGAATAGAATACCGAGACCCGGTTTCGAGTAAACTTATTTTACAAAACTCGTTTATTTAATTTCTCAAATATTTACATTTTAAATCATAAACTTTATTATTTACTTTATTTGTCATGTATTTTATTTTAAACCCTTCCAAGACTACCTACTAACACAAGACCCGTTTAATATAGGTCTTGCTCGTTAAACCGATCTCTCCGATTATTCACGACACTATCTTTCAAGTTACTTGTTAATGTGAGTACTTTTTCATCCCCCGTTTTCCATCTTTCGTTTTGGGGTTGACATTGCATACTTATTCAAATTCAAATGATTTATACTTGAGTCTTAAACCACAACACGTATTGTATATGTTTACTTAAATAAATGCTCGATTTGGTGTTATATGTTTTACATGATTATGTGCAAATTCTTGAATGCTAAGGCGGGTAGCCTCTTGAATGCTAAGGCGGGTAGCCTCATCAAAGTATGATCATACGTTAATTCCGAGTATTTATGGTATCCCCATATAGAAAGGTGTCGTCAATGTATTCTTATTGACGATTTCATTATTGTCGTCAATGTATTCTTATTGACGGTTTTATTATTTAAATTGTTGCTATTATTTATTGTTTTCATATACTAGTTGTGGATTTCATACTATATACTTATTGTCCAAAACTATGAAAATTGCTCACCAACCTTCGTGTTGACAAGCTCTATTTTATGCAATGTTACAGGTTTGATGTTAGCTTGATTGGATTACTTGAAGAAACTTATTATCTTGGCTTTAGGATATTAGAAAATAAAAGAACAAGTTATTTGTTTATCTATCTATTTGGCATTTTGTATGAACAATTGTTGTGTTATTTATGATGATATGGATTTAAATGAGTTGTTTAAATATTGTAACTTTATAGTGTCATTGTGCAATGAGCAATCATGTCGTGCCTCGATGTTTCCGCCTTCATTGGTCGGGGTGTGACAAATCTTGTTTGGCATTATGTTCATCATCAAACTAAAACTTTTGGATTTGAATTAGGAGGTGTTTGGGTGAGCTTTTAAAATTATTTTTTGCTTATTTGCTTTTTGAAAAGCAAAAACAACTTTTGAAAAACTCTAATTTGAAGTTTTTGGAGGAGCTTTGTCAAACACATTTTGCTTTTCAACAAACAAACAAGCAAATAAACAAGTTTTAAAAGCTCACCCAAACACCCCCTTAATTAAAGCAAGACGTATGATATAACACACATGCTCGTTGTGCATTATGGCTTAATTAGACCGTGGGGTGGGCGGTTACGTAGCCGCCATCTATATAACACTTACAACAAAAGATACAAATGCAATATATGGTTCTTGCATATATCAACATATTTGTGGTTATGAAACAAACACTCTTCTATTTGTTTACATGAGTTTTATCTGTTGCATAGTATTTTATTAGTTTATATGGTTGGCTGAAGAAAATTTTATTGGGTCTATATTAGGACTGGCATATCGTGTATATCCGTGCATGATAAGACACGAACACGAAACATGTATATTTATGCACAACACTAAAACTTATCGTGTGCTCGTATTCCAAACCCAATCAAATTTTCTTTATGATAATTTAACTTTATGGTAAAAATAAAGGATGACAATTGTACAAGCATCCTATATGAAGGACTAAGAAGTAATTTAAGGCTAAAATAAAATGACATTTAATATTTGCAATAAACCCTCCCAACTTTTAAACTTCTATTTTTATACCCCAAAACTTTTAAGACTCTCTCTCTATCCTGTTCAACTGGTTTATAACACATGCTGACACCTTTGTCAGGTAATGTCAACCATGGTGGGTGAACCAAGATATGAAAGCACATAGAACATGTGAAATTACCATAATACCCTTTAGTTGCTAGATGGTGGATGAAAGATTCTTTTGTTTCCTTTTGTAACAGGATTACACACATACAGTGACACCCAACCAGAAAGTTTAATAAATTGACCCCTATCTTCCATGATTATTATAAAATTACAGCTTTACCCTTGTATGGCCCAAAAAGAAGAATCTTTCAAGCAAATAACAAGAAGGGTAAAATAGTAATTTTCACCACTGTCACCATCTCAAACAAAATATTAAAAGAAACCAGGCCTAAAAACAAGGTACAAGTTACAACCAACAACTGCAACATTCATCTCTCTCTTCAATCTTTATCTGTCAAGAAACAATTTTTATTAATTTTTTTTAATATTTACACATCTTTCATTTATATATATTTTTTATATACAGACAATAGTCATCAAAAAAACCAAGAAAAATGGAAACTTTAACACACCCATCATCAGAAATCAAAGAAAGATTAGTCCACACACACCACTTATCCTCTATGTCTCTTCAACTGGCCCATTTGGACCAAAATACATGTTAAAATGATAATCTTGAAAATGAAAAGAAATCATAATAAGAGTCTTCAAACTCCAACCAAACCAAACCCACCTCACACACACACACACAAAAACAAAGAGACCAAAATTAATTATGTTTGTTCCAGAAATACCCTTCTGCAACCCCCCAAAATTCTCCATCTTCATCACTCCATTGTCTACCAAACCAACCGATTTATGTGGGTTTTTGGGGCTTTCTCTTTGGTCATAGTTTCATCACCATCAACACAGAAGAAAACAGGAAAAAGCATATTTCTTTTTAAGTCTTTCTTTCTTTCTTTCTTTCTTTGTTCCACACCCCTCATAATAATAACAACTCTTTATCTCTCTCTCATCTTTATAATATTATTATTGTTATTATCATATTTGAGATCTGATGAGTAAGAAGATGAAAGGGGTTGCTTTTGATTCATCTTCTCATGGTGATATTAGGGCAAGATTTAAGCATCAAACCCTTGTTCAAGGTTATCTTGAGTTGCAAAAGGTATACCTTTTTTGTTGATCTCATCTTTTATGCTTCAAGATTTGTGTTTTTGGGCTTGGATTGATTTGTTTCCTTGTGGGTTCTTCTTGTTTTAATCATATGTTGTGATATGTTATGTAAGAATTCTTAATATTTCTTGATCTTATGTGTTATGTTTATGAATAGATCTATGTGTTATTTCAAGATTCTTGGGAAAAATCATGTTTTTTGTTAAAGAATTGATTTTTTTTTTAAACTATTGATCTATGCTTGCACCCTTGATTATTTAGGTGTATTTAGTTACAAACTTTTGGGTATTAGGGTTTGGATTTAGAAGTGATTAGCATAATTTTCTTGGCAAATCTTTGGTGCTTTATAGAAGGGTATTTATGTAATAAATCTTTTGTGTTTGAGTCTTTTTTGAAGTTAACTCGCTTATCGTATGATTTTTAAGTTGCGGTTGCTCGTGCGCTTTTTTCGAGTTTTAGTTGTTGATTTTAGTGTCATCATGATCTTTTTAGTATAATTAGATTTACTTACGACCACGTAGGAACGCGAATAAATATTGTTACGAGCTAGGAGTTGAGTAAACGCTCGTTCATGAATATTCGTAAATTGCTCTCGTTGATTTTTTACATGAGTACCATCAGCAGATTTCCAGTTTTATGTTAAAGAATTGATTTTTTTTAATTATTGATCTATGCTTGCACCCTTGATTATTTAGATATATTTTGTTAGTTACAAACTTTTGGGTATTAGGGTTTAGATTTAGAAGTGATTAGCATAAATTTCTTGGCAAATCTTTGGTGCTTTATTCATATATAGATATATAAGGGTATTTATGTAATAAATCTTTTGTGTTTTAGAGTCTTTGTTGAAGTTAACTCGGTTATCGTATGATTTTAAGCTGCGGTTGCTAGCGTGCTTTTTCGAGTTTTAATTATTTTATTGCCATCATGATCTTTTTAGTATAATCAGATTTACTTAAGACCGCGTAGGAACGAGAATAAATATTGTTACGAGCTAGGAGTTGAGTAAACGCTCGTTCATGAATATTCGTATTTTGCTCTCGTTGAATATTCATGTACGAGCGTTTGCTCTCGTTGATTTTTTAGGACATTTGTTTTTTTAGCACCAAAATAGTTAATATTTTACTGCATTTACAGGAAACAGAGGCTGCAAGAAACAGATTGGAAGCCACGAAGCAAAAGAAACGTACTTTAGAAGCTGAAGTTAGGTATGGTATCACCTAGTTAAATAATCTACAACATACTCAATTTAGCAATCATGAGATTTAATTTTCATCAAGATTCTAATTCTTGTTCTTGATTTTCTCAGATTCTTGAGGCGACGACACAAGTTTCTAAGGAAAACCAAACTGTCAATTCCACAACAAGTGAAATCACATAATGTTGAAACACTCCAATACAGAAAAAGCAATAAGGAGAAGCTTAACCCGAAAAAGGTGGCAACTTTGCCCAATTTACCCCTGATTCCCAACCAATTCCAGAGGGGAAACGCGTACACGAAGAAGAAAAACATCATTCCGAGTCAACCACTTCCCGTGTTTGACTTGGACCGGAATGTAAATTCGCATGGAAACAACTCGTCTCCAGTGGTTGATATTAACCAAAAATCAACTGTGGTTAAAGCTAAAGCGCCTATATTCGACTTGAACCAGATATCCGTACGTTAACTAAATTTTTTAACCATAAAAAACTTGTTTTGAAACGGTTAAAACGCTCGTTAAAGATTTCTAAACGTTTTATTGTTGGTTTATTTTCAGGTCGAAGAAGAAGAATTACAAGAGAGCTTTGATGATCAAAGGATAGAAATAGAACAACAAAATGATTTGAAGCTATCGGTATGTAGAAATGTCAGTGATGGTTCGACAAACCGATCAGGAAAGAGGAAGATATCATGGCAAGATCCGGTGGCTTTAAGGGTATGAACTAATGGTTAACTGGATGGATTAGGTTAAATCTATATACTTGAAGATCAAGACTTGAAGTTAATGTTTTGATGGTAACTTTATGGTTTATAAGAAATCTATGTAAAGAAAGGTTTGTGGGATTAGTGAGTCTTTTTGTTTTGTTTTGTCATATGGAAACAAGGATGATGAAAATGATATGAATGTATATGGTTATAAAATTATGTGTTTGACCACTTTGGCTGAGTAAACAAAAACATCTTTTTGGAAGAATTTTGTTTTTTGGGTTAATGTTTTGTCTGTTTAATCTTTATGTGCTAAGTTGTTTTCTTTGAAAACAGTTTGGCATATACATTATTGACAAAATCAGTTTAGTGATGATGTTTATAACTGCTAGACTACCAAAACAGAAGCATGCGGTTGGTTCGTGATTTTAATGGTTTGGTATGACAATTAACAGCCGAGTTTGAAACTTGAATTCAGCCGTTTTAACCTTTATTAGTTATAGATATTATAATCACGAACGGTCAAACTTTAGATTGTCTGTTAAATTTACTAGTATTTTAATCACAAAATCATTCTGTTCGAACCGTAAGTGATAAAATCAGTTTGGTTGGTCGTTTTCTGAAATCGTAGTTAGCAGTTCAACCTAAAATAAAAAACCGGACCATAAAACCCTTGTAAAGTTGTAAGTTGTAGCATTCTTTAAAAAGTCAAAGTCAAAGCACAAATGCCATAAACTCAAATCAAACACCATACTTCAGAATTCAGATGGCATCTAAAATTTATATAAACATCACATTTTTCAGGTGATACAATTTCAAATTCAAGAATAGTTCATTACAATACTTCACTGCAGAGTCTAAAAATATGGGAAAAAAAGTATAAATAAAGTTAAATGTATGATATGTTAACCCAACCCATTTGGATTACTTTTTATACGGGCACAACCAGGGGTGAAGGTTACCCTCCCCCCACCCCCTGTGTTTTTTTGCGCATGGTGTAAATTTATCTGTTTTCGTCTAAAAATTTTTTTACGTAGTGTAAATTTACTCGTTTTCGACTTAAAATTTCCCCCCCAACACACACACAAACTCGTCCAAACTTCGCCACTGGGCACAACCGAATTATAATGCTCGCCAAGCCCAAAGGCATGCTTGTGATATGACAACAAAATACTTGAATCCAAAGACTCTTTTCCCATTTCCACATCAGGAAAAGATCCAGAAAATATCATAATATGTTTCTTCAAGCAATGAGTCAATGCACCGAGCTCGAGTTAACCACCCCAAGCAGCCGTTGACTCGACTTCATTACAATAACTCTCAAACCTTTTTTCAATATCATCTGTAACGGCTTCCGACAGAGAAAAAAAGGTAGAAAATCCGAAGCGTTTTTCCTCATGCAATCAGCTACCAGTTTTCTAAGTTCTTGAAATGTGCAAAAAGTCAAACTTTTAACTTTTAACTGGTCTTCAACCGCTCGGTACAGACAATGACCGTCTGGTTTAACGTCATTTATCATCAAACCGAGGGGTTCAAGTTTTCTATCTAATCTTTCGTTTTCAACCATTCGATCGCTTACAATGTTCCTCTTTTCTTCTTGTATTCTTTCTTCACGGACTGCTGCTTCTCGGGCCCATTTTTCTTTCCGGCCGTTTGCACTTTTAGTCGGCTTTGAAGGTTCAGGGTGCTTGGTAACCGAGACCCCAGCTATAGATTTTGCCAAAAATATCAATATTATATTTTTTTGTTTTTCCAGTAGCAATTGTGTTTGCATAACTGATAGAAGCGAGTTCGGTTACATGTTTTTCCTTGAGTTCAGTAGTTATAACGAAAACACAAACTATATGGTTGGTAATTTACTATGCAAGCTAAATGACCGTTTGGCGGAAAGTTCATTTATGCTCATTTGTTTAGTAAACGAATGCACATGAACAAACAATTTCGTTTGATTAACTAAACGAATGAGCACGGAAGAACATAGGCCATATTTGTCCAATTGTGTTTGTTCATGTCCATTTATGCTCGTTAACGTCTGACTTGTGACAAAATTAGATCTCTTTCCGGTTTCCATATTATGCTGACAAGTTTTAAAGGTTGCTGATCATCTGATCAAACATATTTAGTTAAATCAAATCATGAGTCATGACAAATATTATATATCCCTAACAACAAAGATAAATTAACCTAAACAAGGTGACCAACATAACTACCTATTCATCAAATTTCCTTTGCGCACGCGCTTTCGCCTTCATTCGACGGTTTTTCAAATGCTTTTTGCCTTTCTTATGATCCCTCATGACCACCTCATCATAAGCTCCAGTCTTACACATCTTACACCAAAACTTGTACTTTTTTCTCATCTTTCCACCATCACTTTTCTTCACATTTGAAACACTCTTAGTTACCCCTAAGCCAATGTCACCACCACCACCACTGTTGTTGCCTTTCAAACTCTTGACCTCAAGTGTTTGTTTCTTTGTAGATGTCTTCATCACTCCAAGCCCAATGTCACCACCACTACCAGTGGTGTTGGATTTCAAAGAGTCCACTTTTGACTGATGCTTTTTGCCTGCTAAATGGTCATTCAGACCGTGCTCGGATGTGGCAGTAATGCCACATACCGAGCATCTCCACTCCTCGGTTAACTTTTTCGAACCAAGCCTGCTTGAACTTGCAACAGGCGGTGGTGAATGTGGTAACGACACTTGGCGTTTTGATCCTAACGCATTCGCACCAGTTGGCTTTGGCTGTAACAGATTATAATTAACTAGTGATGTAACAATACTATCATTCTGAATATCTTTTATCTAGACAAGATTGAGTATATGTATAGAAGATTACATGCATTGATATGACATTAAATAGCATGACATCAAGTATATATAACTTGGTACATTTATATGATCATAACAAACAGTACTTGCTAACTAGAGAATATTTTCTTGGTATCCTAGAACATATATAGGACCAGACACATGTCACATACTCAGTTTAGAAATTCAAAATTAAGACTTTAGGGTTTTAACTTAGAGAAAATTCTCAAAATTGGTATTTTTAAAAACAAGTTTCGAGTTTTAGGTATCATTTGTAAAAAAATTCAAAATAGGTATATTAAACTAGTAGTGACGACTGTCAACGAGTAGTTTATAAAACTAGTCGCGACGACTATTTTAGGCTAAGAAAACGAGTTTTTAAGAATTTTTTGTACTTTTCTTAATATTATATTATTATATTTAATTTTACTCCTAATTAGTTTTTCTTTTATAACATTTTAAAAATATTAAGTTTCACTAAAATCCAAATACACCATCGAGACTTTTTTTTATCTACGTACTGACGTAAGATTTATTCAAAATCGCTCTTTTAGAAATTTGTTAAGAAAGACAGGCGTCGTGGTTTTTTTTTTTTTTTTTTTTTTTGTAATTTTCCATTATTGTCTGGCCTCTAGCGTCTTGCTATGTGTTTAAATGAATTCTCCTATATTTAGATAAACAACTAACCAACATAATAAGCTCAGGTGATGGAGGCATCCGATGGAACGAAACCGGAGCCTTAGCAGCCTCAAGCGCCCGAACGTCACGATAGTACTGATATCCACCGCCACCATATCTCTCCTCACACGCCACCGGGACTGTTACACCGTACTGTGCGAACTGTTCAACATGCAACCGCATATCCGACTCATACGGGTGGTAGGAACGCAGCGGTTGCACCAGCATCAACGCCGCCGGCGCCTCTCTCATCAGTACCACGCCGTGTAACCCGTCTGTTAAAACATTCAAATCAGATTTTTAGGTTTTGCAAACCACTACACCATGAAAACTTTAACTTAAAACTATATAACTTAAATAATAACAATGATAATAATAATAAAAAAACATATATACACATTGTCTTACATCTAAGCCTACATCATTAAACAATATCTAGAAATTGGCTACACGTCTGCAGTGGCGGAACTTGAATAGTTACATTGGAGGAGCCAAAAATTTTAAACTAGTCATAAGTTTATACATATATAAAGCAACCAAATTTTTTTTCATCAAATAAAAAACATAAATCCCAAAAAAATAGCATGTTGTTTCACATAAATGAACATGAGCTTTCGGATAGTAGAGACAAAATATAAAACACAGCATAATTACAAAGACATGGGTTATGTATTCTACTTCTGAACCGAAAACCCAAGGGGCCACAACCCCTCCCCGCCCTTAATAAGGTCCGCCCATGCACGTCTGACCAATATTTTTTAAAGTTTTACCGCTTATGATCAAAACGGCTGTCTGGATATTGTTCAAGTTCAAACAAATATTTATCAAACTATGGCATAACCCTAATAATAATAATAATAATAATGGTGAATGCGCACGTACGGATCATGGGTTGGTTGGACAAGTATGAGTAGTTTAAAGAAGAAGATGACGTGGGGATGACGTAATTGTAGTGCTTGTGCGTATCAGATCTTCGATTGTTGAACTCCATTGTTGTTGTCAGAGAGAGTGAAGTGAGAAGAAGATTAGGGTTTTAGAAGAAGGCAGCCAGACCAAGTCTTGTTTCATACGTTTGGTACAAGATGGTTAAATTAAATAATAATTAATATATTGCTTCGTCTTCCATTAATGTATAAAAATTAATCAATAGATATTTATATTGGGTTTAAATAATCTTAATTGTTATCTTTTGGTCGTAGACGGTTTCAACTAATGGAATGACTGGTAACGTTTCTAACTTTTAACTAACATGTTTGTTCCCAACGATCTATGACTAACGGAAGTGTAACTCTGTTAGTCTCCTGTTGGCGGAAAAACGTTTTCAGACGGAAAACTCCTTTTTCAGGTGGAAACCATTGGTGGTGGTGGTGTTCGTGTGGTGGTTGTTGGTTGGCGGAAGTAGTGGTGTTCACGTGGTGGTGGTCAGCGATGTTGTTCAGGTGGTGGTGTTCGGGTTGAGTTTTCCGGCTAAAAGACGTATTTCTAGCAGTCAGAGGCTAACGGAGTTACGCTTCCTTTAGTCGTGGATATTTGGAAAAAAAGATGTTAAATGTGAGTAATTCACCTAGGTATTCCCAAACCCATACCGTTTATTAAAGGGCGTCCCAAACCCATCCCAAACCCGTCGGGTATTTATCGGGTAATTACCCATCGGGTTTCGGGATACCCATCGGGTTTCGGGTTTCTTATCGGGTTTAAAATATTAATTAACACAAGTGCATCGGGTTTCGGGTTTCTTATCGGATTTAAAATATTAATTAACACAAGTGATAACCATTGTTATGAAGTAAAACAAAATGTCCAATTCTATTCAGATATGATCCAAAACTTATGAAAGATTTCTTATAGGTTGTTCTATGGTGTTTTTTTTACGAATAAGTTAATTAACAATAGCAGCCTGTTAAGAGTATAACTTGCTGAGTCTTTTGAAAACTATGAGATAAAATAAGTTAATGCCAAAGAGAACTAGATATAGTCAGACAACAGAACTAAATGGAGATAAAATTGGAAAAAAATATTTAAAAATGAGATCTACGTATTCTAATTAAGTAAAATAATTGTACATACGTTTCAGTTTATGGTTAAACCTTATAACTTTTTTCCCTCCAAACAAATAATTATGTCATATATCAACAATTATTCACTTTCCTTTTACACTCCATTTATATTATATCTATAACATGATTAAATCATTCACTTTCCTTTAAACTCTATTTTATTACTATACATTTTTATAAAAATAAATATTTTTATAAATTATAAATATATGTTTTAAATATATCCATTTATTTTTTCAGTTAATTCACTAATTTATCGAAGCAAACAACTTCAGCACGGCGTAAAGATAACCAATCCATGCCTACTATGACATCGAAACTTCCCATTTGCATCGGGATGAGATCGATGGAGAATTTGTGGTTAGCAAGAACGAGAGTACAATCGCGGACGACGGAATTTATGGTGATGGAGTTCCCATTGGTGACTTCAACAAAAAACGATCGGGAAAGCTTGGTTCGAGACACGGCAATTTTCGACTCAAATTTCAAAGAAATGAAACTTCTATCGGCACCGGTATCAAATAAAATGGAAGCCAAATGTTGGTTCACTAAAAACATACCGTTCACAACATCGTTTGCCGCTTGAGCTTGATTAACATTCATCATGAAAGCTCGTTCTTGATTGCGTTGGTTGACTTGAGGTGCTTGCGGTGGTGGAGGAGGTGGTGCTTGTATGGCTTGGATGGGTTGGATGAGTGGTGCATTGAGTTGGGAAAGTTGAGGTTGGTAGGTTTGAACTTGGTAAGCTTGAGTTTGGTAGTAAGGTGCGGTCATGGTTTGGTTAGTAAGGATGAGGCGAGGACAATTGTTGCAGAAATGGTTAGGGTCACCGCAATTGTATCAAGCTCGGGATTGTTGAGGTTGTTTGGTGGGTAGGGTGCATATCGGTGTTGAGTATTTTGGGGAAAAGTTCTTGGTTGGTTAGGTTGGGTTCGTTGTGCGGATCGGCATGTGGTGTTGAGATGACCAAGTTAGTTACAAATGGTACAATGGCGACAAGGCATGTTTGGTGGGTGATGGAGTTGGCAAATGTTGCATAGTGGGGCGGTACCGGTATAGGGTTTTCGGATTTGGGGTGGAAGTTGGGTTTGTTGTTGAGGTTGGGGTTGGGTAACGACATAGTTTCGGTAGTTGGTTTTGGGTTTCTTCTTGTTGTTGTTATTGTTGTGACGGGAAGAGTTGGAGTAGTTAATGGCTTGTGGTGCGGGTTCAACCTTGGCTTGTGGTGCAGGCTCGGGTTTGGCTTTTTCGTTTGGTTTCTTGAGGGTTAGGGTACCCGCTTTCACATGATTCTCCGATAGCGCACCGGCTAGAGTAATGGCATCCTCAAGATTCACGGGTTTGCTACTCATGACTGAGTCCCGGATTTGCATAGGTAAACCCCCAATGTATTTGTCAAGCTCACGCTCAACCGGGGTAACCAAATGAGGGACGAGAATGCTCAACTCGTGGAAACAGAGTGAGTAAGCGGCGTTATCACCACTATCTTGCTTGAGGTTCCATAATTCCTCCTCAAGCTTTTGAAGTTCGTGTTTGGGACAAAACTTCTTCATCATGAGTGCCTTGAGGTCTGACCATGAAAAAGCCATAGCCATTTCCGACCCTTGGAGATGCAGACACTACCCCACCATGTTAGAGTGGTTTTTCTAAACATGCTTGAAGCGAAATTTGTCTTTTTCGCTTCGGGGCACTCGCTATATCTAAACACATTCTCCATAGACTCGAACCATTGCAACAAGGTAGTCGCACAGTTCGTACCCCAGAATTCGGTTGGGTTGGCACTAGTAAATTGCTTATATGGGTAGGATACGGGTTTGGGTTCAACGGGTGCAACAACGGGTGGAGGAGGTTGGGTAGCTTGGATTTGAGTTACAAGTTCAGGAATCACAGCGGCCATTTGCTTGACGATAAAAACAGCCATACGTCGGTTGGTGCTTTTTCGCGGTCTTAGTGGAGGCATGCTAAAAGATTATAAAGAAATGGAATAAGTTTTAGGTAAAAAGAAATGGATATGAGAGTGTATAAAATAAGAATAAGATGAAGTTAAATTTTCTTTTTGATTGTGAATCCTAGAGTTAGTGAGGAGTAGATGTTAGTGTTAGATAAAATATAAATCTTTGTATATGAACAACAAACCGGAAACAATCGTAAATGATTTTGAGATTTTGAGGGGTTAAAGCTTAAAATTTTGAGATTTTGAGGTTTATAGAGTCGAAAAAATCGTACATGAACCATCATGATTTGATATTCCAACTCAAAAAAAAAAAAATTTATAAAACACAACGTTGGATTCTAAACATGTGCACGAATCACCACAACCTTTTCATGTATTTGACTCAAATAACGATAATAACACCATAAATCGGGATACGTCATGTCAAAGCACTAGTCCACGAATCACCGTAGTTCTATTGTTTTGACACCGAAAAATTAGGATGGCGACCGGAACGCTCGCATTCGACTACTTAAAGTATTGACATGTATAACATGGTTTGTGGCCTAGAAAACGAGCACTATAATCCCACCATTCCAGGTAAGTAAATCACTTTCGATTCTTGGAATCTTTTTATCAAATGGTCGTTTTATAATGTCTCGCTTCCTATAAGGGCTACGAACCCGATATAAATGCAACCTTTAAGGGATTATAAACAACGGGATCCAAGTTAATCTTGTAATCCATAAAACACAATGAAAATCTACTTTTTGCGTTTTAAGGTAAGGATACATTGGAAATACTATGAAAGTGTGTGTATGTGAACATTTGGGATATTGGTGAATTTTAAACAATTTTATAAATAATATGCGATATGAACAATCAAAATAGAGTAAACACGTATGAGCACACGTATAGGACCCTAAACATAACAATACTAGGTCGTTACGTCTAACCACCTATCCTATTGTCAGGGCTCTGATACCAATCTGTCACATCCTGACCAAAGGCGGCGGAACATGTCGAGGTGTAACGATTGTCCATAAGCACATGACACTAATTAAAGTGAGAGTATTTAATAAACTCATTTCATTTCACAACATCGAAAATGTCACATACCAATTATCCATAAAATAACCATAAACAAGATATCACAAAATATGAAAATTTTGATATTGTTCATTTTTACTAATATCTTAAGGTCTTTGATGTCGTTTTCTTCAAAATCATAAATCAGCCAAGATGCAAGCCTGCAACATTTCATAAAATAAAGTTTATCAACACAAAGGTTGGTGAGCAATTCATAAGTTTAATCATATTAGTATATAATAAAGATAGCCACAAAACTTGCATACGAAACGATAAATAAAAGTGGTAATTTGGATAAATAGATATTGCTACACACATTAGCGACACTTAGCTATAAGGGGATGCCAAATAGTCTAGGATTTTATAGTTATCATTAATTGCATTACGTTAACGACACTTTGCTATAAGGGGATGTCAAATAGTCTAGGATTTTATAGTTCCACCAACCAAAAGCGATAAACACATAGGCATATAAGCATAGAACACCAAATCGAGCAATTATTTAGGTAAAGTATACAACTACGTTTGTGGTTTAAGATTCAAATATAAAGCATTTTGTTGAATAAGTATGAAATGTCACTCCCAAAATAAAAGATGGAAAATGGGGTATGAAGTACTCACCTTCAAGTAGTAAACTTGAAAGATGATAATTTGGAGATTTGTCGGAACGACGAGTTTAACGCACAATGCCTAAAAAGAAAAGAAGTCTTGAATTTAGAAAGGTTGTCTTGAAGATCTTTAAACAAAATAAATGTTGAGAAATGTAAATAATTAAAGTTCAAGGTTTTAAAATGTAACTATTTAAGAATTTATAATAATAACCCTTTAAAAATATAAGTTTGCTCGAAACCGGGTTAAAGTATCTAACCCTAATATTTACTCAACCTATGTTAAGTAATAAGGTGGGTAAAATGTAAGAATGCAAATCCCTTTGGAATAAAGATACTAAAACGGTTTTTTTTATCGAGTGTTCGGGTTGTCGGTTCGGGTCTTGATAATTGGTCAAACCCAAAGTCAACTTTCCAAAATATTGAATGTTATGAGATAACTCAATAAAATTTAATAAGACTTAACCAAGTATGTAGTTCCATTGTTTTAGAACTAACAACGCACGTTAAGCGAGTGTTCGGTTTTGTCGGTCCAAACTTTGTTATGAGATCAAATTGGATCCAACATTTCTAAGTACTTAAGAAAATATTTAAAAATCAATTTGTAACTATTTTTAAAGAAATATACAAGTCTTGATGGCTAAAAAAAAACACTTGTGTGTCTTAAGCGAGTAAGAATCGGTTTGGTTCGGTTTCCATCTCACAACAAGTTCATAGATGGTTTCCACATGTCCAAACACTAAAGAACGTGTATAATAATGTACAAATAAAAAATACCAAAAGTTAACAATAAAGTCTTTAAACAAAAGTTCAGTTTTCGGTTCAGATCGTGTTTCGGGTTAAGACCGAGGTAAGATTCTACAAACCCATAACCATAGAATTTGTAAAAATGATTTTAGAAACTTAGATCTAACAATAAGTATGTTTAAACAATTATTTAACAAAACTGGTAACAAAGTTCGGTTTACGGTTTAGAGCTATTTACGGTTAAACCGAAGCATAGACTCTTAAAAACCCATAACCATGAAACTTGTAAACATGACCAACAAACTAAAATAAGCAAGATTAATATGTATGAACAAGTTATATAGATGTATATATATCAAGGACACGAAGTCCTCCATGAAGCCTTGCCTTATGAGGTCCGAAACCTCACCGACCGGAATCGGAGAAGTACCTACCAAAGGTAAACAAGGGGTGTATATTATATATATGTTGCACAACCATAAACAAGTATTAATAAGGCTACATAAACTAATTAAGATGAAAGACTAAAAACCTTTAAGAACACTTAAGAAGATAACCTTGAATCTTTGATGTTTGAGAGAGTTTTTTTTTTTTTTTGGAGTTGTAGCAAGGGAAAATGAAGAGAAAATGTGGTGTATATATAGGGTAATGTTGGTGGTCAAATATGGGTGTGAGACACAAGAGTTTTCATGCAAAATGGATCAAGACAAAAACACAAAACAACAAAATAAATAAATAAATAAATAAAAATAAAAATAAAAATAGGATGTTTTCAAGACCTAACAAGTGTGAAACAATATTGTAATATAAATCCATCATTTTGATTATAACATAAGCTTTGGTTTACAAATCGGGTCGGTTTACATAATAAACAAATACAAAAACGAATACAAACAAGACCCGAAATTGACGAATGTCACAAGCATGAGGATTAAAATTAATTGATTAATTATGTGGAAATTATAAGTATGAAAAGTGGATGACATGGAACATTAGGTGGACACCATAGGAGAAGGACGTGGACAAATTGGTTTTCCCTTAATATATTAGTTAGATTATTATTATTATTATTATTATTAGTATTATTATTATTATTATAATGTAGCACATTTTTATTTTAATTAAAAGAACTCGACATAAAAAGACAAATAGAGAAAAATTACAATTTAAAACAAAATTCTAAGTTATATCACATATTTCTAACTTATACCATGAAACAAAAAAGACATATTATATGTTCTAAACTATGAAGCGTAAACATGTAGATGCTGTAACATAAGTTGTGTGTTACAAAGACTATTTTTATTGAAATTATAAAACATTTATGTACACAATATAAAAAATGCTAAAAATATGAATATAGCATGAGATGTAATTATAATTTTATTAAACCGCGTGTTTAATAAAGCAACATTATAATCCAAACCTCGTGACTTAAACCACCATTTCAATCTAAATATCCATACATCCAGTCTAAACGTTCATAAATAATTTCTCAAAATACAAAAAAAAATAAAAAAAAAATAAAATAAAATAACAAAGTCTCAAAATTTAAAAAAATAACAATGAAAACAATTAATTGTCTTTATTATTCAATTAATGATAATTATAACAATTTATTTTGAAACTTTCTTCAACTTAGGAGTTAATGTTTAAAATTAATGTTCAAATTAACACGTTAAAATTATATAAATAGAAAATTGATGAGTTGGAAGCCTATGTGGACATGCTAGTTGAATGCCATGTAAAAACATTGTATTGTTTTAATAGTATAGTAAGAAGTAAGATTATATTTAATTGTTAACATTTTCATAATTCACAATATCACATTGTCTTCTCATATCTCTTTAACACAATCATTTAAGATTGTTTATCTTTTCTCTCTTTATTTTAAAATATAATATATTTTTATTTATTTTCTTTTACAACAAAACTTTAGTCATCGTAAATTTAGTTTTTAAATATATGACAACATTTTGTTATAAATATCATTTTTATACACAAAATATTTAATATAGCAATATCGGGATGAATGTTTTATCTTAAATAAACCAAACATAAATATTTGATTTTCAACTTAAAATTATAGTGGATAATATATCAAAAACTTAATAGAAAAAGTCATAAATAAAAATTATTATATGAAACAATTGAATTTACGTATTACATATAATAATTTTTTATTTTTATTATATTTTTCACCCGTGTAAAAAACACGGGTTCTAACCTAGTTTATTAATAATTCAATAAGTTAGTGCATGTCTTTTTTATAGACTTTTTTCAAAATAGGTAAGATCTGATGAATCAGAAAGCTCAGATGAATCTGATGACTATTGGTATGCTTAGTCTGAATATCACGGAATTGGAGTATGCTTATATTTTCTAATAATACTGTATTTTATATAATAAGTTAAAAGGTACAAATATAAATTGACATGGTTCAAAGAGAATTGCTTAAAAAGAAAAAAATAAAAATAAAAAATTTAGTAACAATCTTTGTTAAGCACTTCGAGCATGTGTCAATTTACAAATACTTGTGTTGTTTTAAGATTTAAGAGTTTGACACCATTTATGGATTAATCATTTTGGTTTCGTGTCGGGTTTGACCCGTCAACCCAAAAGTAAAAAGCCCAGCCCATTTTGCAATTCTAGCTATATGAGAAGTATAATGTACAAAACTCACTGTTCATGGGCTAGAATTACAAATTATTATTACAAAAATAACCAAGAAATCAAGCAAAAAACCAACAATGAACAAACTGCCTACATCTTGTTTGGTTCCAAAACCTCACAATTCATACAAATACTTCTCAAAAGGTGGTTGTTCACTTGCATCTAAACACACTGCCAAAGTCACGCTTCTGTCGTTGTTCGGGCTTGGTAGAACATATACGGTCCCCTCGTACAAAATGATCGCGGGCCCCATAAAAATGGGCCGACCCCACCCGAAATCTGCATCGTGTACAGGAAGCCTGGTCCACGCGTTTATATTAAGGTTCGGGCTAGCAAAGTAACTCGGTCCACGTATTAGAGCCGATAGGTCGGGGTTGTATCTCGAGGTAATCAATAGCCGATCTTAAATAATCGTTGTCCATTTTGGTCAACGTGTTGTGTGAATCAATTTCACAGCGTTGACCAATGGTTCGGAAGTAAGAGTACCCGACTCAGCTACCGGGGTGGCGGTAAAGACCACGTTCCCGAGGTAGCCCGGTGGGAGGTGCGGTCTCAACCTTGACCGCCCGTCAGTGGCTACATATAGCTTGGTCAATTGGTCAACCGGGAGTCCACGAGCCTCGCACGCGCACCGCCAAATGTGAGCCACGAGGATCTCGTACGTGCTATAGTTGGGGCCGCCTTCGGTCCTTGCTTTTGCTTTCAATGCGTTTTGTTGTTCTAGTGTGAGTTTTAGCATGGCGGTGGAGGATTCAGAACCCGTGGTGGTCATGGTGGGGGGTGGGTGGTATTCAACATGGTCATGGGTTGGGGTGGTTGGCTCGCGAGCTCGTAAGAGGGTGCGGTCAATGAAGGGTGGGATGGCTACTGAGAGCCCGCGAGCCATATCTGACCATGTGTTTATGAAATGGAGAGATGATAAACCATCTGATAATGTATGGTGTACACCACAACCTAAAGAGACTCCTCCACATTTAAAATGTGTTACCTATAGAAAATGTAAGTCAAAATTAGAATAAGATTTATAAATTGTGGTAAAACTTAAAAAGTTAGTTTACCAACTCATCTAACCAAGTTAGTTTACATACTTTTATATATCAAATTTGTTTTCTTAAAAATTAGAGAACATATGAATTGTACCATAGGCATTAAATATTATGCCATTATCATATGTGGTCTGAAAACTTTATGGGCATTCATACTGCCTTAATATAGATATTTGGCCCACGCACATACATCTTTGAATATTCATATGTCGGCCTCACATGCCTTTTTAACGCACTATCCACGCAAATGGCATGAGTTGGGTAACAAGAATACAATTTGAGTTTGACAAAACATCTTTTTTATCATGAAACTAGGAAAACTACAAAATTTTCAATTGTTCTAGAAACCATATATATTTAGCCATTAAAAAAGGTCAAAGTTATACTTATATTTAAATCACTAAATAAACTGAGTTTCACATTAATTTAACATTCATATAAAAGTTTCTGCATTATTATAGACGTCTAAGAGCATTCTCATCCAACCTCTCATTTAATGTGAGGGGTATTTTTATAATTTAGGGAGTAATTTAGGGTGTTGTGAGGGAAGAGTTTTTATATTTTAGAAAAAGTAGTGATTTTTCTGTATATTTGAGAAGTTACTGTTCATCTCCTATAATTTTTTAATATATTTTGAGAGTGGTTATAAGTGAAGGAAAGAGAAAAGGTAATGATAAAAGGTATAAAAAGTATTATTTAATTGAAATAAAGAGAGAAAAAGTAGTGAGTTTTAGTGTAATTTTTGGTTTAGGGATAGAAACGTGGATCGGCTCACTGGTAGACGATCAACTTTCCTCGGGTACGAGTGTGCTATATCACCGATGGTTCTCCGGAGTATGAATTCTTCCACCTACAAAACGAGCAGCACCGTGAACTTACCCCTCAGAAAGGGACAGAGGGGTCCTCTTTGGGGTAACCCTCCGGTGTGAGAATAAGAGTTTGTAGGAGAAGATAATAATAATCTGAAAGTGAGTAAGGATTTAGAGTGTATTTTCTTGCTTACCTCCCCTTGTGGAGGTGGTGTGGTATTTATAGTGTTAGGGTTTCCAATGATTGGGCTCAGATCCAATTAGGGCCTTTTTGGCCTCCTCCTATTGCTTCGCGCCACGTGTCCTTAGGACACCTGGTGCTCTTTCATTGATTATTCTCTGACCAAGGTATTTCACCTGACCCATGTGCAATCACGTGGTAGCACATGGGTTTTGCTGAGTTGTCCACCTTTCATTGGCAGCTGTCAACATCAGCATATTCTTTATTCCTTAAAGGATACCTTCTGGAAGGTTGTCTGATGAGCACAATCAGGGTTGTCCTTATCTTGATTTGGATAAGGACGAGGTTGATTATGTGCATGTGTGATACGCGCCTATCCTGGGGATGCGCAAAGTCTTCTCTTTATTCTCACGCGCAGATGTGATATGCGCAAGCATATGTAATATGCGTGAGCATATGTGATATGCGCCACGCGCAGATGCGCCACGCGCAGATGTGATATGCGTGAGCATATATGATGCGTGAGCATGTGATATGCGCCACGCGCAGATGCGCCACGCGCAGATGTGATATGCGTGAGCATATATGGTGCGTGAGCATATGTGATACGCGTGAGCATATGTGATGCGTGAGCATATGTGATATGCGTGAGCATATGTGATGCGTGAGCATATGTGATATGCGTGAGCATATGTGATATGCGCCATGCGCATAGGTTTTGGCTTTGTGCCTTCATGACATCCTGATTTCAAGCCTCTTGTCTATATCTTGTGGGTTGACCCGCCCCGCTTGATGTTAAGGCCGGTGCATACCTCTTCAAGCCCCCCCAGTCTAATGTGTGTCTTGTCTCGCGCGAGCGAGGTAAGATAGATATTAGACTTAATAGTTTGCTCTTTTAATAGGGTTTGTCTTTTCTTTTTTGTTTCTCATATGTGCGTTGCGCGAAATTCTATCCTTTTGGTTGAAATGAATCGTCCATGTACGTGGTTGGTTGGTGCTGACATGCGTCAGAGATGGAGACATGTGTCAGACTTTTCGTGTGCTCGAGGTGCTACAGTTGCCTTTCATGTCTCCTCACACAGTGTCAGGAACACGTGTCGCGCTCGTGTTGGCCTGCACCTGCGAGTGGGGGCGCGTGAACTCTGATCAGTACATGTTTCTTTCTCTCTCCTGGGCCTATAAAAGCAAGCCTTTTGAGTGGTTTTTCTTCATCTTCATTGTTATTTCAGAGCTTTTTCTTTCCTTCAATTTTCATTCCGGTTAAGAGCCTGTCTTTTGCTTCCAGATTTCCGTTCTTGAAGTAACCGCTGTTTGATTCACAGTTGTATGTCCGATAACCCAGACACCACAATCTCCCCCAGCAAACGCCGTGTAAAATCATTAGTTATGTCCACTTTGAAGAAGACCGGTAAGGGAAAACGGGCTGCCGAGGCCTCGTCGGAGGAGGTGGGAAAGAGCAAAACAGTGAAGAGATGGGATGAGATTCCCTGCAAACTGAAACAGTCTGATTTCGACAGTCTCATCGCCTCTCAGGGTTTTCTCCCTGAGTACGGCTGTCTGCTTCCGGCGGCCGGGCAAACGGCGGCAGATCCGCCCACCGGCTATATCTCCTTATACTGTCACTTTTTCACTCACTGTAACCTTCGTCTCCCGATGACAAGGTTTATGGGTGCGCTGCTTCAGTTTCATGGGATTCACATATCCCAAGTCCATCCTTGTGGACTAGTGCGCATGACTCATTTTGAGTTCATGTGCAAAGCTCAGCGCGAGGAGCCCACCCCTCGGCGCTTTCAATATTTTTACAAGCCAAAAATCCAAGATTCTTGGTTCTCATTCATACCTCGCAGTCAGAAGGTTAATTGCTGCACTGTTTCCTTCAAAAGCCTTCATGACTGGTCTGAGAAATTTTTTTATATTAAGGCTGGTGTGATTCCCATCCGCATGACCATGCGCGCGATCACTTCTGCGCCCGCGGATGAGAATGTTCTTAAGAACCCCACGGGCACGTGGGTTAACAAGTTAATTGCTGAACCATCCCCCGCCAAGAATATTTGCGAGGAGGCGCTGGTGGGGGTTGGTATGAGCAAGAGGTGGACCGAAAGCGCGACTGAGCCTGTCATTCAAGTTGATGGCTTAGGTGAGTTATTAGCTCATTGCATTATTTCTGCGCGAATATAATTCGTTTTGCTGATATCATTTGTCTTGTTTTATGCAGTAAGCAAGGAATACGTCCACGCCGCCTATGATGAGCATATGGAGGGTGGCTCTGTCGCGCTGGGCGCTGGGGAAGTTGCTTTCCCCGATCGCTTCGATGATATGTTCATCCCTGTTGATTTGGGATTTTGCTTTGACAGCGATGCGCCTGGTAAGCCTTTGTACTTATGCTTATGCCTTTAGAATACCAAATTTGGTTAACATTTCTGTTGCACGTATTGTAGATGCGCTCGAGAACTATGAGCTGGAGCTCGCGGAAGAAGAGGTGGAGGAAGAAGCTGAGGCGCCACAACTTAAGCGCAAAGCTAAGGGCAAAACTGGCGCAGGGGCCAGTAAAAAACAGAAGAAAAATGATGCCCCTGTTGCCCAGGATCCTCCTACCCAAGCAAAGGGATTTGAGAAAACCAAGGGGTTTACCTCCAAGTTTTCCTCATCTTCTTTGCCTCGGGGTGTGGGCAATCCTCCTGTCCACACGAGGTATGGTGCTGCCACCTCCTCTCTTCGAGCGGCGGACAAGGGAAGCGGCGCTGCGCCTGCTGTTTCATCTTCTCCAACAGGTATACTTTGTTTATATTTTGTGGTTTTATGAGCGTGATTCTGATAGAGTTATTAATGAATCTTTGCTCACCCAAATGTTTGCAGAGCCGGCGACTTTTGTGGCTCAACCTCAGGCGCAGCAAGGTACCGAGGCTGCGCCGCAGGTTGCTTTGAAGTCCCTTGTTTTACCCTCGAAAAGGGGGAAAATGGACTTCATGGCGATGCTCAATTCACGGACGGCGGTGCGCCAAGGTATTTATTGCGCTTTGATTTTCTGACGTTTTTTTTTTTTTTTAGATCAAGTCATGAATCATTTCTCTTTGGTTTTTTCATAGGAATTATGGCTGGCACACAAGCTGCTGGTGGCACTGCTGGCGCCGGCGCCGGCGCCGTTAGTTCTGCTCCTGCTCCAACAAGCACTGAATCTCCTCTCATTGGGATTACTAAGGAGCAGGAGACTATTTTACGCGCTGATCTAGCGGCATCGAGACCTCCCTCACCTCCTCCTGCGCGCAGCCCTCCTCGCGAGACTGGTTTTGATTTTTCCAAGTCGCAGGAGAAAAGACCTGTTACAGAGGATGATGAGGAGGTCAATTTTGAAGATTCTGATGGCGGCCGCGCAAGTCCTGTAGCGCCACGAGATTTCGTGGCGCAGCCTTCTCGTGGGGCTGGCGCTGACTTTTCTGCTTGCTCTCCGCAGGTATAAGTTCGTTTTGCTCCGCTGTGCGGACTTCCATATTAGTGTTTAGATGACTAAAACGTTGCTTTTGCGTTGCTTTGTGTTTGCAGGAAGCCGATCACATATACCGCCCGAGATGGAATATTACTAAGGATAGCTCATTTCAATCCATGGGTGTGTGTGAAGACTTCTGGGCTCACTCTGTGCCTCCGGCTGAAAGGAGGTTTCAGGAGGACCGCGCTCGCGTGGACTTGCTCAATGACCACCTTTTTGCTGGGTCTGCGTTCTTTGCTGCCTCCCAAGAGCTTCGCAATGATTATATAAAAGTGCGTGATGCCCTTGTGGAGGCCAAGCAAGAGGCTAAGGTTTCTGCTTGGAATCTTTCTGACGCTCGGGAGAGAGCTGAGAAACTCCAAGCAGAACTTAGCGAGAACCGAGCAAGTGCCAACGCTGCCTTTGTGAAGCGCGGGCATGAGCTGCAGGCTGCGTGGGAGAAGCTGCAGGCAGCAGAGGCGGATGCGGCCAGGTACGCGCGCCGAGCGCGTGACTTGGAGTTGGAGGCAGAGGCGCGTGATCAAACTCTTGTGTAGCCTATCACTGACAAATCTTTATTAGAGAGTGAGGTTGCGCGCCTGAAGAAAGAGCTCGAAGCTGCGCGGGCAGAAAAGGATGAAGCCCTGGCGGCAGTAGCGTCTAACAGGGAAGAGCTCGATGCTGCGCGAGCGGAAAGGAATGAGGCCTTGGCGGCAGCAGCGTCCGACAGAGAAGAGCTAAAACAGACCAAGGAAACTGTTGAGTTGTTAAACTCTCAGATTCCTGCTCTTGAGACGTCTGTTTCTTCCCTCGCGCAGGATCGCCAATGGCTAGTCTCACAGGGTATGACTCGTTGCGCTTATGCGATGAAATACTCAGACGAGTTTCAGACCCTTGTGATGGATTGCAATGCTGCGTCGCGCTTGGTGGGTCGAGCTGAAGGGTTTAAGGATGGCTATGAATATGGCATGCTGAAGAAGAATCCATTCGACTACCCTTATCAGCTCGACGTTGTCTGCGCTAACATGGCCGAGGTGGGGGAGAAGTATTTGAATACTCCCATTCCCATCCTTGAGCAGGTATTTTAACCTTAATGAGTTTATCTTGACTTATTTTCCTAGTCTTTTGTACTCATACTTTTCCTTATGACTTGCAGATAGCCGCGCTTGCTGACCAGCCCGATCTCGGCGCGCTAAAGAAATTACTTGACGAGTGTGAAGGGACTGGTGGCAGCGATGATGGCGCGGGCAATGCTGCCTCTGCTGGCGGCTCTGGCGTGGCCAAAGGACCTACTCCTGACACTATCGTGATAGAAAACGACTCCATTCAAGATGAACAGCTTGATTATGGTAAGTTTGGAGATGACGAGGAGCGGGCTGCGCCAGATGCTGAGGGAGGGGGTAATGATGAGGACGGTGAAGAGGCTGATGTTGATATAGAGACTTGAAGAGCCCTTCATGTTTTTTTTTTGTTTGTAGTTTTTATCTCATCATTTTGTAAATTTGTAAACTTCTATGTTTTGGAATGAAATTTTGTTTTTCCCTTATTTGCATCTTGCGCTTTCCCAATTCATCTCTTTATATTGCGTGTGTTTGCTTGTTGAATATAAGATATGCTTGCACATTGAAACTTGAATAAGGTTGTAAGGAAATTATTTTACTTAGTCCTTGTCATATTTCAAATTATTTTGCAATATTCCGAATATGTTGACACGTGCTTTGGCATTTCATTATTCATCTTTTGCGCGACGTTATCGCGCATTTATTATAGGGAATTATGAGTTTTTTAGCCTTTACGTGTCAGTATGTGTTACTCTGATATCCATTACAATCTCATGCGCGACCTCGACCTGAGACCTTAATAACTATGTTTTGGCATGCGCTTTGCCTTAGCTGTGCTTAGGTATTTTTATGGTCTAGCTGTGCAGCATGTAGGATGAATGTTGTGAGTAATTTGAGCTAAGGCTCATATTATTGGGCTAAGGCCCTGAGCTAAGGCTCATATTATTGGGCTAAGGCCCTGACGTTTTAGAGTTAAAACTCGTTAACGCGTTTGAGCTTGGAGCTCGCGCATGTATGTTTTACTTCGTTTTATTTTTAGTTTTGATGCCAATACAATGTTGTCATATTGCTCAAAATTAATAAAGGGAAGTGTGAAACATGTATGCAAAAGGTAATAGAACACACATTAAGAGAAAATAGCACGTTGTAGGTTCCCGGACGGATCGTACACGGGATGTCGCTAACAACGCAGGTGCGGAATCCCTGCGTAGGTAGATACGAGTGTAGAATATGTAGAGATCGAACACACAAGCAATAAACCAACCACGTTATATTGATAACAAACACGTGACCCGAGGTCACTATTACAGACAATGACTCGTAACTCGTTTACTGAACAACTGAAACAAAACCCTAAACGACCAACACAAACTGTTTCGCTGAAACAGTATATAAACACGACAACTTCGCCATAGGCGAAGTTGTCAATAACTTCGCTGATTCAACAAGTTCGCCAGAGCGAACTTGTTGACAACTTCGCGTATTACAAAAACATAAATATAATCATAAACATAATTACATTACAGACTCGATTACAAATGCTAGACTATGAACTACTGACACACATGTACCAACAGACTCCCCCTTGGCAGTAGCTTCATATCTTGATCTTCAAATCTTGAGTCTTGTAATCTTGCATCTCTACGCATGCGCCCCTTCTCTAACACATACCGACACCACCCGTTGATATTTCCTAGCTTGATCCTTCCAAGCAGGAATGTAGAAGATCTTCTTCTCGTTGAGCACTTTCAGATCAGCCTTCGATAGATTAACAAGATGCATCGGGTCGTAAACCCGAAGTACTTCTTGTTCATCCTCATCTTCCATTACAGCCTCAGCTGTCTCACAATCCATGTACCACCATTTTAGATCTTTGAGCACGTCCTTGGGCATGAACTTCATCGGTACTTCTTTAAGGCACCGGATCGGTTTGTATTTCATGACCATCCAAGGTTTTCCATCAACTCTCAGACCTCTATCCTTGTCTTCGACAAGTTTTCCCTTTTGTGGTTTCAGTAGCTCAAACTTTTTCTCTTTAACGCACTCTTTCCACACGATCTTCGCAATGATTCTAGCCATGTTGTCTTCACTTCTGTTTATCAATCCCAATCTGGCTAAATCTTTTACTTCACATTCTGGCAGTGTGTTTAGAGATCTCAACTTTCTCTGGAAGTACTGAATGCCATCGTATCTCTTGATCACGAAGAGCCGCAGCTGCTCGTCGTATAACCAGCAGATAATACCTTTCTTGGCTTCCGCGTATCCCTTAATATTGTAACTTTTTCTGAACATCTTAGGGACCGCCGGCTTCTTCGTCTTTACGAACCAGTGGGCACAACCCTCCTTCCATTTCGGTTGTTCCTCCCACTCAGCATCTTCCTCCGCGTTCTCATCACCCAAACCTGGTCTCTCAACCTCCGGAATCTCGTGTTCCACGGAGTCATCTACAATCTCACCTTCTTCTAACACGTTTTCAACCGTAATCTGCTCTCCAATCCTCTCGATCTCATCAACTGGCAGCACATCATCTTCCATCATAAACTCATCATCCTCCACATCCAACTCTTTCAATGCGTCGATAACATCTTCAACATCAGCATCATCATCAACTGCTACCACGTCGTCACCAGCTGCATTTGTAGACTCCCCTTCAGCTGTGGAAGCCCCAAGAGCCTGAGAGGTTCTTGGCAGCTCACCACCTGCACCTTCCGGTGCATTGGGATCATCGTCATGATCTTCTCTCCGTTTCGTCCTCAACTCATCACCCCTACACGTCTTCTCCCCCTAGGCGAAGTTAAGAATAACTTCGCTTGAAAGTTAACTTCGCTGAACAGAGAACTTCGCTGGGTCTTAAATTCGCTAGACTTGGCGAAGTTAAAAATAACTTCGCTTAGAATGAGTGAACTTAGGAGATAAGCGAACTTGGGTGGAAAGCGAAGTTGCGGATAACTTCGCTAAGGCGAACTTATGAGGTAAGCGAAGTTGTGGTTAACTTCGCTAATCCTTATATCTTCGCCGAAACCCTAATTCCAGTGATGGCAACTTCGCCTGAAGAATAGTAACTTCGCCCGAAGAACGGTAACTTCGCCCGATGAACAAGGAAACTGTTCAGATCTGTTTTCGTCAATCCAGCAGTTTCCGATCAATGCAATGGCTTGAAAATGACTGTCAAGCACGAGCAAAACACAATCCCAACAAAAACACGTCCCGCGAATAGGTCAAACGAGACGTTTTCTACACCCGCGTGAAATCCCGAACCTCACAATCGAGCCGATAGCTCTGATACCAATTGTAGGTTCCCGGACGGATCGTACACGGGATGTCGCTAACAACGCAGGTGCGGAATCCCTGCGTAGGTAGATACGAGTGTAGAATATGTAGAGATCGAACACACAAGCAATAAACCAACCACGTTATATTGATAACAAACACGTGACCCGAGGTCACTATTACAGACAATGACTCGTAACTCGTTTACTGAACAACTGAAACAAAACCCTAAACGACCAACACAAACTGTTTCGCTGAAACAGTATATAAACACGACAACTTCGCCATAGGCGAAGTTGTCAATAACTTCGCTGATTCAACAAGTTCGCCAGAGCGAACTTGTTGACAACTTCGCGTATTACAAAAACATAAATATAATCATAAACATAATTACATTACAGACTCGATTACAAATGCTAGACTATGAACTACTGACACACATGTACCAACACACGTATCATTATTCATAATGGCTTAAAAAGCCTTGATTACAAACTTGACAATTTTTACATGAAACATTTTCTAAGCTGTGCTGCGTTCCATGCGCGCGGGATCTTCTTTCCATTCAAATCTTTTAAAGCGTATGCGCCTTTTTCCAATTCTTCCGAGACTTGATAAGGTCCCTCCCAGTTGGGGGACATCTTTCCCGGGGGTATCGCGGGACTAGCTTCGTTGTTCCGAAGGACAAAATCATTCTTCTTGAAGTGGCATTCTTTCACGCGTTGATTGTAACATTTTTCTAGTTTTTTCTTGTATTTGGCTTCACTGATGATAGCCGCCTCTCTGCGCCCTTCAAGTAAGTTGAGATCCAACCTCCTTTCGCGCTCGTTATCCATCTTACTCATTATGAGCACTCTATGGGATGGACATCCAATTTCTGCTGGGATCATTGCCTCCGTTCCATAGGTTAGGCTGAACGGGGATTCGCCATTGCTGGTTTTGCTTAATGTCCTGTGCGCCCACAGGACATTAGGTAGCTACTCGACCCATGAATGGGATTCTCCCTCCAACCTTTTCTTCAGCCCATTCAGCAAGCTTTGGTTCGCGCGCTCCACTTGGCCATTCCCTTGAGGGTGGTATACTGAAGTGAAGACTTGGTTGATGCGCAATTCCTTGAGCCAACTGTATATCTTCCTGTCAGTGAATTGTTTGCCATTGTCGCTCACAATTTCCATTGGCAGGCCAAAACGGCATATGATGTGGCTCCAAATGAACTGCTTCATTGCCTCGGCTGTGATTTTTGCTAGTGGCTTGGCTTCAACCCATTTTGTGAAATAGTCTACTGCCACTACCAAAAACTTTACTCGCCCTTGCGCTTGTGGTAAGGGACCCACAATATCGATTGCCCATTTGTGGAAAGGCCATGCGGAGGTCACCGGAATCAAGTTGTTCTTTGGCCGCATGGTGTTTGGCGCATAGCTCTGACACGCTTTGCATTTTTGGATCTCTTTTAACGCGTCCAAGTACATGCCTGGCCAATAGTAACATGCGTTCATTGCTTTGGCAACCACCATGCGCGGGCCAGCATGTATTCCACATATTCCTTCGTGTATCTCTCTGATCACATAGCTTGCTTCCTCGGCATCCAGGCATTTCATGAGCGGTCCAAGATAAGAGCGTCGATATAACGTACCATTCAGCAGTTCATAGTTTTGCGACTTGTGTCTTATCTTCCTCGCCTGTGCGCGATCGTCCGGTACCTTTCCCTCCTTCAAGAATTCCATTATTGGAGTTATCCATGATGAAGGTGTTGTATGAATTACAAGGACAGACTTCGCTCCCACCGACGGGTTGCTCATTACTTCTACCCTGACATCTTTGCCAAGGTGATCGAAGCTGGTTGATGCCATCTTGCTCAGCGCGTCGGCAGACTTGTTTTCACTGCGCGGAATATGTATGATTCTGAAGAAGTCAAATTGCTCGGTGAGTTTCTTCGCCTGCTCTAAATACAGAGGCATGGTGTTCTCCTTGGCATCATAAAGGCCATTGACCTGTGCGCTGCTACCAAGTATGAATCGACATGAGCCTCTAGCTTTTTAACTCCGAACTTGTGCGCGATGCGCAGACCAGCCAGCAGGGCTTCATACTCAGCTTCATTGTTGGTGCTTTTGAAATCCAACCTGATTGCGTAAGTATACTCATGATTTTCTGGATCCACCAGTTTGAGGCCTGCGCCGGATCCTTCGTTGTTTGAAGCTCCATCAGTGAATAATCTCCAAACATTTTCTTCATTATTGGCTTGCGGAGGGTCTACCTCGCGCTGAGCCTCTTCAATTTTTCCTTCAGGGATTTCTGCGATGAAATCAGTTAAGACTTGTCCCTTTATTGCTGGACGGGGCTTATAGGCGATCGTGTGCTCTCCTAATTCCAGCGCCCATTTTGTCAGCCTTCCTGAGAGCGCGGGACGCCGCAAGACTTGCTGGATGTTGTAACCAATCAGGACTTCAATAGGATGACCATTGAAATATCTGTGAAGCTTGCGTGACGCATGGGTTAGTGATAAAACTAACTTTTCCATGATGGAGAAGCGCGTCTCAGGATCTGTCAGCACCCGACTTAAATAATAGATTGGTGTTTGGATTCCCTTGCGATCCACCAACAACACTGCGCCGATGGCGCGCTCTCCTGCTGACAGGTACAACGTTAGAGTTTCGCCAGGTAGTGGAGCTGTGAGCGCGGGCAGATTTATCAGACATTCTTTTATCTCATTGAAAGCTTGCTCGGCCTCAGGCGTCCACTTGAATTGGCTTTTCTTTAAGCAATTTCTCAATGTGTTAACGAATGGGGTAGATTTGCTTGCATGGTTCGCTAGGAACCTGTTAATTGATACCAATCTACCATTCAACTTTTGAACTTCCTTCATGGTGGATGGTGAGGGCATGTCAAGGATAGCCTCCACCTTCTCTGGGTTCACCATGAAACCATCCTTGGTGACCATTACACCGAGAAATTTCCCTTCTTCTACGCCGAATGTGCATTTGCTCGGGTTGAGCTTCATGTTTACTTCCTTTAGGCGCCAAAGGGTTTCTTCGATGTCTTTGAGCATTTGTTTTTCCTCCCTGCTTTTAGTCACCAAATCATCCACGTAGACTTCTAAGTTTCTTCCAATTTGCTCGTTGAAAACCGCATCCATGAGTCTTTGGTAAGTGGCTCCTGCATTCTTCAAACCAAAGGGCATTTTTGTGTAACAGAAAACACCCTTGTCAGTTCTGAAGGCAGTCTTGTCCTCATCTTGTGGTGCCATTTGAATTTGGTGATAGCCCTTATAGGCGTCCAGGAAACATTTGAGCTTAAATGGCGCCACAGAGTCCACCTTCGCGTCAATGTTTGGGAGGGGGTAACAATCTTTTGGACATGCTTTGTTGAGGTCCTTGAAATCAATGCACATCCTCCATGACCCGTTGCTCTTCTTTACCATCACAGGATTGGCTACCCATGTTTTGTATCGTATTGGGCGGATGATATTTGCGCGCAGTAGATCTTCTACTTGCTCATTCATGGCCTTTGCCTTCTCATCCCCCATGACTCTCTTCTTTTGAGCAATTGGCTCTACAGACTTGAACGTGTTGAGAGAATGTTGCGCCAGGTCTCGCGGAACCCCAGTCATATCAGAATGTTGCCACGCGAAGACCGACATATACGTTGTGAGCAATCTTTTCATTCTCAACCTTGTGTCGTCTGATATCGTAGCTCCAATTGTGATTATTTGCTCTGGGAATTTTGGGTTGAGAATCCATTCCTCCGGCGCGTTGTTTGCCATTGGAAGTCTCATTCTTCCCTCTCGCGGTATACTTGTCACTGCGCACAAATGATCTCGATATACAAATGTTACACCTGTTGGTGTTGGGAACCCCAACGCGCCGTGCGCTGGTGACGGTATGGCGTTGAATTGGGCAATCGTTCCTCTACCCAAGATCATATTATGGCATGAAGTGGTGGGCAAGACCAAGAAGTTGACAATTTTAGCTCGCTTGTGTTTCTCATCCCCCATAGTTAGTTCGAATTGTATCTGACCTAGGGGGTGAATAATTTCATTTGAGACAGCCGAGATTGGTGCATTCACAATTTCGAGCCTTGCTTGGTCTGCTGGATCCAACTTCCTGAAACATTGCTCATACATGATGTTTGATTCACTGCCGGTGTCCACCAGGACTTTTGACACCTCGTAATGAGCAATGTGTGTAGTGATGACTAGAGGGCTGCTGATAGACGGGCCTCCTCTGATTCTTGGGAAGATTACTTGTTGCTCGCGCCAATCTCCTTGGACTTGCGCGCTTCTCTTTCTCGATCTTTGCCCTTGCCTTCCTCCCTCGGCTACACAGATTCTTTTGAATTTTTTACTGGCTGAGGCTCCATCCGGTTGTTCATTCTCTGGTCTTGGGATTTTCACCAGGTGAGCCAACTTGCCTGATTTCACATCTCTTTCAATCGCATCCTTCAAATGGTGGCATGCATCGGTGTTGTGCCCTGTGGACTTGTGAAACTCACAATACTTGCCACTGTTTGGTGGTCCCTTATGGAGTAATGGCTTGGGGCTTTTAAACTGGACATTCTCTGTGCTTAACACTTGCGAAGGCGTTTTGGTGAGGGGAGTCCATATTCTTGGTAGAGGTCTGTTAGGCTCTCTGCCGCCTTCCCTCTTGTCACCTTCTCCGCGATTACGAATGTCTTTTTGGGGCTGGGGTGAACTTTGTTGCGCTTGCTTTTCTGCGGGAGAAAAACTGGTTTGTTGCAACCTGGACCATACGGAGTTTTGTTTGCCCCTCCTTTCATTGTTGCGTGGTGCTTCTGTTTGATGCCCTCTGTCTCTTGCTCTATCTTGGGCAATTTGTTTTTCATTTCGCGCGAAGACTCGCGACGCTTCCATAAGCTTAGCCCAAGTGGTTGGCATGCCATCTCTGCTCACGAGAGCTCTGCGGAGTTGATCACTGCGCGCACCTTGTATAAAGGCCACGCGCAAGAGTTGTTCAATGATACCTCCAATTGCAAGAGATCTTGATTGAAACGAGTTATGTAGTCTTCAATGGTTTCATCATTCCTGCGCACGCAGTGCATGATGTCATCGGGGTCGCGCGTGTGTCTGCGCTGCTGTACAAAGTGAGCCTGGAACTTCTCCAATAGCTCTTCGAACCTATCGATTTGTCCAGTCGGCAAGCTTTCGAACCAGACACGCGCTGCGCCCGTGAGGCAGCGAGCAAACATGTGACACCATGTTGGCATCGTCCAGCTTTCTAGGTTTCCAGTGTTGTAAAAACCTTGTAAGAAATCGTCTGGATCTGTTGTGCCATCGTACTTGCCCAAACCACTTGGCATCTTGGTTTTGTGTTGAATGGGAGCCTTCGCGATGCGCTCAGTGAATTTTGAATGCTTCACCAAGATGGCTGGCCTATATGGTGTGGTTACGTCCACTTGCCCTCTCGCTGGTGGGTTGTACGGTGTGTATAGATCCATATCGGCTTTGGCTCCAGGCGCTATATTCATGTTCGCGCGGAGCTGTGAGCCTCCTGCATGAGTATCTCGCGTCTTCCTCATGCTGTGCACTTCTTCATCACTAAAATCAGCGTGTTCGGTGTGAACAGAGTGACCATCTTCCGGCGCGCGCGCCCTTTTTGTTGTTCCCTGAATGGTTTGCTTATCAAATGCGAGCCTTTGTGTTAAGTCGGCTAACTTTTTATGTTTGACCAGCTCAGTGTATTTGTCCATTAAACGCCGTTGTTCGTTTATGAACCATTCTTTAGGGTCATTGGTTTCAACTTCTGGACCCATTGGTCCTTTTTGTTTTGCACCAGTCAGATTTTGGAACGTGAGATCGTCTGGAGGAGTTTCAGTCTGGCTATGAGGAGTTGTGATGAAGTGATGGTTACTGGTGGTGCGCGCAGAATCACGCGGCGCCCTCAGAAACTGCTGTCCCTCATTAACATCCTCAAGCTCATTATCCTCCAGAACTTGATCGCTGTTTCGAACACCGGAAACCATGGTGAAGATTTTTAGAGAGAACTGATGAGATAGTGGTTTTATTGCCATTGTAACAGGTGATGGCGCCAATGAAGAAACGTGGATCGGCTCGCTGGTAGACGATCAACTTTCTTCGGGTACGAGTGTGCTATATCACCAATGGTTCTCCGGAGTATGAATTCTTCCACCTACAAAACGAGCAGCACCGTGAACTTACCCCTCAGAAAGGGACAGAGGGGTCCTCTTTGGGGTAACCCTCCGGTATGAGAATAAGAGTTTGTAGGAGAAGATAATAATAATCTGAAAGTGAGTAAGGATTTAGAGTGTATTTTCTTGCTTACCTCCCCTTGTGGAGGTGGTGTGGTATTTATAGTGTTAGGGTTTCCAATGATTGGGCTCAGATCCCATTAGGGCCTTTTTGGCCTCCTCCTATTGCTTCGCGCCACGTGTCCTTAGGACACCTGGTGCTCTTTCATTGATTATTCGCTGACCAAGGTATTTCACCTGACCCATGTGCAATCACGTGGTAGCACATGGGTTTTGCTGAGTTGTCCACCTTTCATTGGCAGCTGTCAACATCAGCATATTCTTTATTCCTTAAAGGATACCTTCTGGAAGGTTGTCTGATGAGCACAATCAGGGTTGTCCTGGATAAGGACGAGGTTGATTATGTGCATGTGTGATACGCGCCTATCCTGGGGATGCGCAAAGTCTTCTCTTTATTCTCACGCGCAGATGTTTCATGCGCAGATGTGATATGCGCAAGCATATGTAATATGCGTGAGCATATGTGATATGCGCCACGCGCAGATGCGCCACGCGCAGATGTGATATGCGTGAGCATATATGATGCGTGAGCATGTGATATGCGCCACGCGCAGATGTGATATGCGTGAGCATATATGGTGCGTGAGCATATGTGATGCGTGAGCATATGTGATATGTGTGAGCATATGTGATGCGTGAGCATATGTGATATGCGCCATGCGCATAGGTTTTGGCTTTGTGCCTTCATGACATCCTGATTTCAAGCCTCTTGTCTATATCTTGTGGGTTGACCCGCCCCGCTCGATGTTAAGGCGGATGCATACCTCTTCAGATCCATTTCCAAAATAAATGTATGTCTGGTATAAAAAGGATGTAATGTCAACGACACTCCCCGCACCGCTTTCGCATAACAATCTGTCTCGCACCCAGTCTGTTAAGTCGGTCATCATAAATTCGAAGCTACACTCCAGATAGAAAGTTATTGAAGTGATAACAGAATTAAAAGCTATACTATGTGATAAGTTTGAAGATAGTATTTTTACAAGTTGCACAATAATACAATATCATATAAGCTTCTAGAAAGTCTTCTAAAAATATCATGTAAATTATAAAGCTAAATAGTTGATGGCTGGTCCCCACTTAAGGCGGTTCTCAAATCTCACACGTGTTATTTTTTTCCGGTCACAAATTGCAATGTCTCAAGTTTGAATCAGATCTCTATATGATTTTATCGTCGTGAATCTTTATACGACAGGTTTTCTGCTGAACAGAAAAATGATAAATTTGGATTACCCGACGCTTTCTATAGTCACAAACATGTGGGCTACCTTGAAAATATGGCTTATATATTTGCCAACATTATTATTATTATATATGTCACTATCATATGGAGAAAATGAAGTTGGAGACGTGATGATCATTTATGTTTATTGTGATTCCAACTCGTCTATATTATCACAAAATGAAAAAAAATAATAATAATAATAGCATGGGAAACCCCTACATAACCGCTCTTTATTTAAATTGAATCCTTCTAGAAGGTCATGCTATTTTTATGAAACTTGACCAATTTACTTTGAGAAAATTTACCATTTATGATTATTTTATTATTTATATGAGATTAACTTAACCAGTAAAATAATTATAAAAAAAACTAGTTTTCTACTCAGTGTGTTGCGTCAATACAGTTGGCAAAACCCTTGTATTGAAACCCGGAAGTTGATAAAACCCGAGCGTTTGAGGCTACACGAATTCGGTTGATATCGGGTATGTTCATTACGTTGTACACATCTTTCATAAAATTTGAGCGTTAAAACTCAAAAAATTGATTCGTCAAATTAACATATAAAAATAAAATATTAAAGTGATAGTTTATTTGGTTGGAAAACCCAAGAGATGGTAAAATCCAAGCGTTGTCGATCATGGTTGTAACTTGATACAAATTCAGTAGCTTTTGATTACGTTCGTTACGTTATCGGAGCTAACAAACTAAAAAATATAGAAATCCGAACATTGTCGGTCACGGGCGTTGAGACGGCGAGTCTAAGGGAATTCGGTCGGTTTCCGTCAGGTTAGTTATGATACTGAAACTAAAACAAAAAAATGACGTTTTGTCGGTTTTTATTACGTTCTTTATGGTAATTAAACACATAAAACAAAATTCACACCAAGTGATCTAACAGGGTACTTGCGACATCATTAGTTCGTCCAATTAATACTTATTTATTTATTTACTAGGCTATAACCCGTGTGATACACGGGTGGTTAAAAAAATACAAAAGAAAAATTAAATTTAATAATATACATAATAACATACATTGCTGTCTCAAAAGCATATTAAAATATATGTATATGTCTACAAACATGTTTAATATAACATATTTTTATCTTATGGATTAATTTATAAATAGATTAAAATTAAATAGCTTATTAGGTGTAAATTATAATTTTGAAAATTGTTGAGATAAAATCTTATATGGATAACATAATTAAAGGCCATGTGAAAACCATATTGCTTTAATATAATAATTAGTATATTGACTCTTAAATGTTTTATTTTTATTTTCATCTATCAACTTTGTTCTAGTTCAATTATACTATTCATCCGTCCTCTAATTATAGATTTCACAAAGTTGATTTTAACTCCTTTTTACCTTAGGTAAATGTGTTGAGAAAAATTGGTGGAATAAATAAAACATGAAATAAACAGTCTTAACATTAGGAATTATAAAACGATATTTGAAGGTAAAAAAATGTTTTTTAACACTATTCACTCACCATAAGCGGATTTTACAGTTAATATGACCAATGTGTCAAATTAAGCAAAAATTACGGCATCATTATTAACGGGTTATTCGACCTTTAAAACTTTAGCCCATGAGTTAAGATACGAATAAACTAATAGAGGTAATATGTTGGGATGTTTTTTTCTCTTTTTTTCCAAAAACAACTTTACAATTAATCTTGAATAAGAAAGTTAGGTGAAGAAAATGTAAGGAAACTTTTGAATTCAAACTTAGGGTTCTAACTTAAATAAAAACAAGAAGAATATAAGATGATGAATAAGGTGTTCCAAGTTTATTTTGGTTATTCCTAGCACTTTTAATTCTTCTTTCAAATTGGACATAAAAAGTAAAGTTGTTTTTCTTTTGCATGATACACGTTTGTTGTTTTACACATTCTTATTAATAAACTACTAACCAGGGGTGACCAAAAAAAAAATAATAACTTTGTGTCATTCACCCGCTCATGTACATGACAGATGTGGAGTTTACGGGGAAATGTTCGTCTCATATATCATAGAGACAAAACGAAAAAATATTTTCTCATAGACTATCGATTGATGTGTGATGTTGGATTTTATAAATTTCATATGTCGTATACTTTTTAGAAAGTTTGTAGTCGGAAATCAATAGTTTATTAAAAAAAGGTTTAACAAGGAAACTGGGTTCATTTATGTTCGCTCCTTCTCAAGCAAATTTAGATTCTATTACCATCGGTTCATTCCTGTTCTGTTCCTTGACAAACGGTTCAAAAACGGACATACATAACTATATAGTTGAACGAACTAGTTAAATGTAACATAAAGAACAACATGCTGTACATAAAAAGTTATAAAAATCTACCAAATTGTGATTGGCTTAAAAGTTTAAATGAATATTCACAAACATAAACGAAAGAACTTAAACGAACGTAAACTAACAAACATAAATGCACATAAACTAATCTAAATGAATGAACGAGACAAGTGATGTTCGTCCTTTAACAATAAAATGTCACATTGTCACAAACATTTACATGTTACAAACGTCAACATAAAATGGACACATAAGTTTTAACAAGGAAAAAAGTTATCACATTTATTTTTCCACATCATTGAATGTAAATATTTTTTGAATCCAAACCGATTTTTTGGTGAAGTGGTCGGGTTATAATTTATAAACTGAGTGGGCAGGCCAAAACCGGAGAGTACAACATGACAGTTATAACTGTTTGTACTTGTTTGTTACATCAGTGACAATATGACAATAAAATCTTTTCACGTTAGATCACGTCATCTAACGTCAAGAGCGTTAATCCCTTGGACCGATCGAGGCGTCACCCAGACCCTCGATAAGCGAGCTTAGCTAGCAACGCTTTTATAAAGTAGACGTCTCAATACTGTCTTAAAATTATACTCCAAAAATTACAAAAATAGTTTAAAAAGTCCTTAAAAAAAGTCACCTTTCGACAACCCAAAGATGTCAAAATTCATGGTAATGAGTCCACCATTTTGCTTTCAAACACCACCACATAAACTATGTCTATAATAATAATAATAATAAACCTCAACAAAAACAAGAAATTATACAACGTCGCTAAAACTCACCGTAACACGTTTCAAGACCGAGCACCTTGTCAAAACAAGCTTTCGCACGCACCCACATCGGCTGCTTGCGACTCCAAAATGTCCTCCCCGACGACCTTTTTAGCACCCCCAAAAACCGCCTTCTGATAATAATCATCCTCCATTTTCTTCAAAACATCATGCACAATCTTGAAATCCAAACCACCAGAAACCACCAAATACCCCATAATCTCACCGAAGTTGTTTGGCGCTTTTGGTAAATCGATTGCAATATCATCCAGCAACGAGCCGTATGAGATGCACCCGGTTATCAAATTGGTTCGAGTCAAAACCTTTTTGGTCAGAAGGTGGTCCAGAAGCTTAGCTAGCGGCTCGACACACGGTGGGCTTTTCTCCAAAGCCAGTGAAACCGCTTCCTTCACAAACTCGGAATGGTATTCCGGTGCTTTCAGTTCCTCCAAACATTGCAAAGCCTCGTCTAGTATACGAACACTGAAATACTCCTCGAGTAAAGAAACCGTTTTCCGTTTGAGTTCAGCGGGATTTTTCGCCTTCACAGGAGACGGTGTTGGAACAGGGTTAGGAGCCGCCACAGGCACCGCCTGAGAGGCGGGGATAGAAGCGGCCCCACCGGGTCCACCAACCAAGGCACTTGGCTTACCGCTAACAAACCCGCCGCTACCTTGAGGAAGCAGCCTCTGGCTCGGTGACGGTGTCTTGTTTGGCACCTGGGATTGAACGCCCCGAGGCATCGAGCGAGACCTCTGGACCTCCCAATTATCGTTATCCAATCCCGGTGCACCCGGCATCATGCGGGCCCCAGGCATCCCGGGCATCATGCCACCTGTACCTGGTCGGTTGAAACTCGGGCTTACACTCCCTTGTGTTCTGCTGTTTCTTATGCTAGCAGTGGACCCCACACGCAGCCCCATGTTCTTTTCAGCTTCATTATGAATCTCCGTGATTGTCTTCGCTTTCACCTTTTAGCAAAAAAATAAAGATAGTAAAATCATCATCATCATCATCGTACTCAGTATATCCCACCAATAGCAAAGCTATGGTAGGGTCTGAGGAGGGTAAGATGTAGACAGCCTTACCTCTACCCTATAAGGATAGAGAGGCTGCTTTCGGTGAGACCCCCGGCTCGATAGTAGTTTTGCATCAAGCGTTGGACATAAGGCACATAGCACTCAATCATCGGGACACCGGCTGATCGGTGCATGTACCCTTGTCTTTCGGCTATCAACGCCACTACATGATGCCTGATTAACCGTCCGTCACTTTTAACGTTATTTTCACGAGATTAGTAAAATAACGTCAAAATTAGTGCAATTTCACTTTTGCCCACCCGAGGGTTCACACATATATACATCATATGTGCGCACCACAAGCAGGGCTAAAAATAGTAAAATATAAGAAATTAAAAAAAAGATAAAAAATTAAAATTAACTAAAAGAAAAATAGAAAATAATAAACTACCTCTTGCATCCTTGGAATCCATTTCTTCGATCTGAGATCAATAACATCGCGCACCATAAACCTCATGCGTGTTGCCAGCTGTTGATTTGTTGATAATTCCTTAAGCCGGCTAAAATAAAAATCATTAATCCGCCTCGATTTCGGACTCTCGTCGAGTTGCTTTCCAATCGTGTTAAAAAACTGGCAAATCGCCTCGACATTTTCCTCCTCAGGACAAACCTTGTTGTCAGGTCCCAAAAGTTCCTATATAAATTATCATAACTCAAGTAACAAAAGTTTACATTGTTGTTATTATTATTATTATCCAAACAATCATGAATCAAACCTGAACAATGTGATGAACGATTTTCTCGGGGACCATTTTCTGCTTCAAAAGCTCACCGATTAACCGAATGTTTCCAAGAGTACGAAGTTTAGTTAATCTTTCTTTATCTCTACGTTCGGATTCTTGTTCGGGTGTGGTCATCTGCCTTATTTCTGCCCGTAAGTTGTCGGCACCTTCAAACGCCTCTTGACAGTTATTTAATAACACACCCTTAAAAGTAATCTCCTTCCCATCGGGTTCATCAGATGGGAATGGAGGAAGCTTTGTGTTGAGATCAGAGCACAGTTGAGCATACATCGGGCAAAACGTCGGCTCAACAACAGCTTTGTCAAATATTAACGAGATGACACCCTAATTTCATAACAAATAAACATATTATTAATAAACTTTTATTTAAAATAACATTTTGATGAATAAAAATGGATGATTTATAACCTTAAGAATATCAGCTGTGTTGATCCCTGAGTCAATGAGTTGACCCTTGAGAAGGTCAAACTTTTCTGGAGTCAACTTGTTCAAGATACTGAAAATAAAAAAATAAAAACACTCGTTATTTATTACAATATTCCAATAATCTTAAGTATGTAACTATTTTAGCAAATTACTAATTTACCCTTTTACTGTCTTCAAGACACGGTCTTTTTCAGAAAGAGCACCTCTTTGAACAGACCATGGCACCTCGGCTTTGACCAGCGCAGGAACAGGGCCACCCGTCTGTCCAAAATATTTAAAAAAAATTATTTACATTATAATCAAAAGTTCGATAAAATAATAAAGTAGCCCCTTTTGGCATTGTCAAATATATATAAATTATTAAAAAAAACTGACCCCTTGGTTAGAGAAGCCTTGTGGTCTACCAAATTGTGAATTCGGGTCTTGTCGGCCCGCATCCCAAGACCGCTCATCCGCTGATGGTGGAGCTCTTCCACGCCAGTCCCGATTGTCAGGCTCAGAGTAGCGTGTCTGGGACTGATTTGGCAACTGCAATTAATAATATCATTGTATATGAGTATAAACTATGAGATGTGGTAAAGATAAAGTAAAGAATACTTACACTTCCTTCAGATCTGGTCCAGTTTTGCGACTCACCGAAAAACTCAGTTTCAACTTCTTGTTTGACTTTAAGTATCACCTCAGGGATGTCTACAACCTACAAAAAAATTACTTTTTAATCTTTGGATAAAATAACTAACAAGCCAACATAAAAACTCTTGGGCGAATCAAGGTTAGCACAATCAGGTGAAATACGAAAGCGCAAACGCGTACATAAAACTATCACCTCCCTAAGTTGCAGCAGTTGGTCTCTGGTGTAGCGAACATGCTCGCCAAGCTCAAAGCGAGAATCATTGCTCTGAAAAAAGATTAAAATTTTGCTAAAATTATTCACGCGGACAAGTAAGAAAAACTAAAGATAAATCTTTGCATGTACAACAAACATAATGTTCAAAAAGCAACCAATATCATAGAACTACAAATGCTAAACATGTGTGTTCATTGTTCTTTCACCAACTTGCTATGTTACACTATACACGACTAACAACAATATGTACAGAATTACGCTTACATAACTTGAAGAACGTGTTTATTATTTAAAAGCTAAAATAAAACTTCTGAAATAGCTAAACCACACATACTATCAAATTAAAAAATGTACGATGAGTCGATGAGCTAATCTGACTTTATGATACTTTTGAATAAATACAATACTACCAAGCATCTAATCTAAAAATAACATCAATCATACGAATCAAGTGAAAAAAAAACATTACTTTGGTGGATTACACGGAACCTAACTCTACCGAAAACTTGCACGCCACATCTAATAGCATCCATAATTCCATATTCACCTCTAGGAGTGCAAACAAGCCGAGCTGCTCACGAGCTACTCAAGATTGGCTAGTTAAAAAGCTCGGTCGACCCGAGCTTCATCGAGCCCGAGCCCGAGCCTAAAGGTAAGCCCGTTTAATAAATGAGCCCAAGCTTCATTTATCGAGCTCGAGCTAGCTCGCGAGCCTAAACAAGCCTTTCATTTATATAATTTTTAAAAAAATATATTACATAAGTATTAATTAATATATATATATATATAATGTTGTGAAAAAATAAATAAAAACTAAATACTATATATTATTTTAAAAATAAAATTATAATAGAAAAAATATATAAAAATAATAATTATAATTATATAAAAAGAAATTGAGAAATTGTAAATGAGCCGAGCCCAAGCCGAGCTCGAGCTTGAAAATCTACTCACGAACCGAGCTCAAGCTTTGAAAATAAAGCTCAAAACGAGCTGAGCTCTGTGCTAGTTTGCACATCATCAAATCTCCTCCATAATTCCCATCCAACATTATCTTTTTCAAAAACCTCAAATCCTATAATATTATTGTTTTGCAACTGAATAAAGCTCACTAATTCTAAAGTAACAGCAAATACAGAAAATACATCTTCAATCTTGTGCATCAGAATCATAATAACAATTATAATAGCATACAGAAACTTAAACATCATCACATAACTTAACAACCCAAATAAATACAAAAAAATTAGCAACAGCTAAATTACTCACAATCATCAAAAACCAACACAAACCCAGATCCAAGATTAGGGTTTACACCCACCACCCACCTTAAACACGGCGGCGGCGCCGCCGCCGGAGTTCGGCCGGAGCACCGGAATATCCGAAGACCCAAAAGCTAAGGAATCAAAACGTGGGCCAGTAGTAGTTCTTCCTCGATTACCACCACCAGGTCTTAAGCTCAACACTGTCTGATCAGCCTGCATACCTTAATTGATTAAACTTTGAATTGAATTGAATTGAATTGAATCGAATGAAACGAAACCCTAATCGGCGATTGAACAAGAATCAGAGAAAGATAGGGTTTTGATTCTCTCTCTAGTAGGGTTAGAGAGAGAAACTTATACTGCGGGTTGTGGGTTTTGTGTTTTGTTTTATAGGTGGAAGTTTGGGGTGGGTTTTGGAGTTTGGTGGTTCTTCAGGGGGGGTATTTGTACTTTTGTGTTTGATGGTCTAAACTAGAAATCGGTTTATAATTCAAAACCAGTTTGGGTTTTTTTAAATTGGTTTGGTTTGATCAACAAAAATCAAAACCAGTTTATGGTTAGTTTTGGTTTGGGTTAAAACTAGTTTTTTATCGGGTTACGATTGGTTTCAGTTCGGGTCTTATCCGGTTTTTGCCCGGTTTGGGTTCGGTTAGCCGGGTTTGAAGTGGTTTTGGTGAAGAATATTGCCTAACTTACGGTTTCAATTGGTTTCTCATAATCAATTTCAAATCAGTTTGGTTTTGGTTTGATTTTCGTGCCAGTTCAATTAGCTGGTTTTTTGTTTCCAAACTCTAGTTTTAAGTGTGCTTGGGGTTTTATTTAAGTGGAGTATGGGATAGTCCTTTGAGTTTGGAAAAGTGTTAGTTTTGACCCTAACTTTTTATGTGCTGGTTGTTTTTTATATTTGGGTTTTTTTTTGTTTTTGTTTTTGTTTTTGTTTTTTTGGGTGAAAGAGATAGGCTGTGCATGTATTACATAATACATGCTTTTATTATTTGCTTTAATATGTTTTTTTTATTGTTTTAATGTGTTTGAATAAATGATTCATATATTTAAGCAATGTATTTTCATATAATAATATTATTATCCTAAAGAATAAATATTATTATATGAGACGTGATTTGGAACACAAAATTGTTATTGTTATTCATGTATAAAAAACAACATACTCAAGTTAAAAAGAATAAAATACATGTTTTTTTTGTAATTTAATATAAAAAGTTATTAACATAGACAATTTATAAATCTTGAGAACATATTGGTTTAAAAGTCAATAATGTGTTTAAAAATTTTGTATGGTATGTTATTAAAGTTGTAATTGTTTAAACTCTTAAAAATTTATGTAAGATTATATTATTGTTCTTCTCGTATATATTATAAGATTATACTACGACTTGCAGAATATGATACAACTGAAATATTCATAAAACCAATAGTACAATCGTGTTTTATTCTTTTATCTTTTCTAACGGCAATAACGTTTTATTTATATTATACGCCCGTCTATAACGATGTTAGAATAAAGTAATCCTTAATAGTTATGCAATTTGTGACATTAAATTGAGTATCCATTTTATTGTCATGTCTTAAATTTCATTAATGGTGACTTAAAGTCACTTGAAACCCAAACTTTACATTGACATAACATCATGAAACATATATTGGTGGCATACTTGCACTAATATGAGATAAATGAGTCATAAAACCATGATGTGCGCGAATGAATATGCTAAACTTTTTTGTTTCTCTCATCATATCACTTTAATGTCATGTGTAATGAGGTGTTATAGAAGCATTATATGAGTGGATAAAGCCCTACACATCCCCTGAGGCATTATGAAGCGTTATAAGGGCATGAACTTTTTACAATAAAACTTATATGTGTCTTGATATGATAATAATTGAATGAACATTATGGGTCATTAACCATTACGCATGGCCTGACGATACAACTTTTCATAGCGTTACACATGTTTAAGAAGTGAGACAATTTGAGTAAATACTCCAACTTGGTGGTATTCTATACATGGAAACCATATAAGAGTTTTTCAAGAACCACAACGTTATTCATTGTTAATGATTGCCTTGCATTAGTTGTGATTTACTATTTATGGAAGCGGATATATCACAAGTTAAAATTTGTTACTAGACATATTACACTTCTTGATAGTCATCAAATAATCATTGTAGCCTTGTAGGTGTGGGACTAGTAAAAATTTGTTGTTCTACTGGCTGCATTATATCTTTGACGGATGTTATTCATGTTCAAGTATTCTTATATGATGTAAATACTAGAGTAAGTTAGTTGAGGCGTGTAGATTATAAATTCAAATGCACGCTCATGATTATGGTCAATGAATGCCATACCCAATAGTCAGTCATATGACTGTCGTTAGCAACACACGTAGCCGTCAAAAGATTTGCCTAGATAGTTATACACGAAACCTTTGGGCTTTAGGCTTTGAAAGACTGGGGCCTCTTTTACCTATAAGAAAACAGATAATATTATTTGTAGCCAAAAGGAAATTAGCATGAGAAAAGAGAATGGGACAATTTGCGACTAAACTCAAGAAGAGATTAATAGCGATAAATCAAAGCGATTGTTCCGACTTATGAGAACCTAATCGATGATTCCCTTTCTTAATATCAAATCAATGAACCAATACTCACATCACCAAAAGATTTGGTAATTTGATTTTTCTACATCGGCATTGCTTTTATGGACAAGTTGCTCATATCACCAAAAACTTAATGACATTGTCAAACATCAATTTTAAATTAAGAATATCATATGTATATTGATAATCTTTTGGTTTATAAGGAACACCCTATATCTATTTACTGTATTTTTTTGTGAGTGAAAAATTGGAAAAAAAATAGTAATTTAATAAATTAATATTAAAGAAGTTTTGTTTAATTGAGTAAAGATACATATTATGAATCGTATGTGAATAATATCTGAAATGCAAAGTGACTAAAGTAAAATGTGTTTTTAGCTGAATTACTTTTAGACCGAATTTATATCAAAAATGTCATTGTAAACAAGAGCCATTATTTTGGGTGACTCAAAATGTTTGTTATGTGGTCTTAATGATGAAACTTTACAACATCTATTCGTAAATTGTAAGGTTGCCAAATGGGTATGGTCGATTATAAATGACTTGGTTAAATTACCAAATCTTGTTTATTTCGATTCGGTGAAAGATATCCTCGATTTTCCAAGAATGCATGAAAACAATGAGGAATGTCTATCTATTTAATATATATCGGTGATCACGTGTTGGATGATTTGGAAATTGAGAAATGATTTTAGTTTTAATGATGTTCCCCTTTCGGTGTTGAAGGTGGTAAATGACATAAAATTAACATCATTTATGGGTGCAGAGCAAAAGTAAACACCCAAGATTTGAATGAGAGAAATTGTGCAAGTTTAGAGCATGTTTGGGATTGAGTTTGAAAAATGTTTATTGGCTTATTGGTGTTTTCAAAAAGTCAATAAATGTCCCATAGGTTTGATCCCTTAGAATTAGACTCATTTTCTCATTGAGCGAAGGGTACGAAATAAATCAGATTGATTAAAAGCACTATGTGAAATATTCGGTTTTGGGATTGAGTTTGAAAAATGCTTATTGGCTTATTGGTTTTTTCAAAAAGCCATTTTGAAAAGCCAGGATTTGGGGCTTTTGGAAAAATGCTTTTCAACCTTTTGAAAAATCAAAAATAAGAAAGTTTTTTGTAATTGCCAAAAACATTTTAATTTTTTAGCCTTTTATAAATACCAATAAGCCAATATGCATTTTTCAAACTCAATCCCAAACATGCTCGTTTTGTGAATTTTCCATTATAGTTTGGTTTATGTTTCCGCCTTGTAATTCTTGCGTCTTGTAAGTTGCCCCTTTCTAATACCTTTAACCTTTCAAAAAAAGAAGCAAAATTACATGTATTAGAATGAGGATTTTAATGTAATCGCTTTCACAGCTAAGCCTAATTTAAACAAGTAAACTAAAGACCATGCTTCGTGTGAGGAACATGGGCACAACTTAGTTAGGGCCAGTGGTGGCCCCATCCCCCTTCATTTGTTTTTGTATATTATTCTTTTTCGGTCGAAAATTTTTACACAGTGTAAATTTACACGTTTTGATTGAAATTGTGAGCCTTGCCCCCTCTCATTTATGAACTTTTGTATACATATTGACTCAGCCCCCTCAGCTTATATACCCGAGCTTTGCCACTGGTAAGGAAAAATGTTACTCCCAATGGCACTGAGAGTTCAAGTCTCAACGTCTCATAATCGACACATGTTTAGCTTTAAGAGTAGAATTAAAAAAGGAGTGTACTAACTAGGGGTGCAAACGAGTTGAGTTGAGCCCGAGCTCGATTAGGATTTAGCTTGGCCCGTTTAACTTACAAAGAGCTCGGCTCGTTTAGAGCTCTATTTTCAAAACACGAGCTCAGCTCGTAAATAGATTTTGAAGCTCGAGTTCGGCTCGTTTACTATTTATCAGTTACTTTTTATATAATTAATAATTATTTTTATATATTTTTTCTATTATAATTTTATGTACAAAATAGGATATATTATATGGTTAATTTTATTTATTTGTCATAACATTATATCAAGTAATAATTATTAAATATAAATTTTAAAAAATTATATAAATGACAGGTTCGTTGTTCGTTTAGGTTCGCGAGCCAGCCTGAGCTCTACAAGTGAAGCTCATGCCCGAGCTCGTTTATTAAACAAGCTTACTTTTAGGCTCGAGTTCGGGCTCGATTAAACTCGACTCGATCGAGCCTTTTATCGAGCTGATCTCGAGTAGCTCGCAAGCAGCTTGGCTCGTTTACACCCCTAGCAATAACCATAGAAATAAAAACAAAAAAATTAAACGAGTCAAACAAAGGGGGTGTTTGGGATTTCTTATTTTTGCCTTCTTATGACTTATGAAAAAGTCATAAGTTACAACCTTGACTTTTCCTCTCACGTATTAAGCAAACCCAAACACTTTTTTAACTTTTTAATAAGTTATAAGTCTACGAAAGCAAAAATAAGGAATCCCAAACACCCTCAAAGAAGTCAAAATTAGGCGTTGTTCGTTTTTTTAGAGGTAAAATGTTTGCACTCTGCGAACCACATTTGCAAACATCTGTTGAAAAAGAGGCGAACCAAACCTCTGCAGTATGCAAGAAGAAGATTGTTTGTTTTTTAACGTCTGTAGATGGTGATAGTCGTAGTGGTGGGTGGTGGCGGCAGACGGTGGGTGGTGGATGGTGGTTGTAGAAGGTGGTGGTGGTGGTGGTGGAGGATGGTGGTGGACAGAGGTGGTGGCGGACGATGGGTGGTGGTGGATGATGGTGGTGGCGGATGGTGGTGGTGGACGGTGGTGGCAAACAGTGGTGGTGGACGATGGTGGCGGCGAACGGTGGGTGGCGGTGGTGGACGGTGGGTGGATGGTGGTTGGTGGCGAACGTGGGTGGTGGTGGTGGGCAGTGGGTGTGGTGTTTTAACCATAAAAAGAGATTGTGCAGACGTTTTTTTTAATAAAACATTTTAAAAAAACAAATAGTCTGCAGATCACAATGTCTGTGCGTAGTCTGAACGTGGCGCAAAGACACCCAAACCTTTCACCTTAGCCTACTTAGAAACCGAGCCAACTCAACTCAACTCAACTCAACTCAACCTGTCCACAAACAAAAACATCACAAAATCATTAAACCCCTCATTATCCCCTCCATATCCCAAACCATGTTCCTCTACTCTTCCAATTTCCATTTCACAAAAAACCCAAACCCCAAGATCCAATTCTCACCCAAAACTCACTTCTTCAATCACACCCACAAAAAACCCTTAATTCAATGCTCCAAAACAAGGTCCAAAAGAACAGGTAAGTCCAGGTACCCATCAGAGAAACGAAAGCTTAAATCAATCCAACAAACACACACCCAGTTTGACAAATTCAAAGGCTTTTGGAGGCTTTTTAAGCTCTCTGTGTCTGTTGATAAAGACCCGGGTAAAGATTGTCTTGATGTTAATCATGCTTTGCTTGAACAAGTTGCTAAAGTTCTTGAATTCCCGGTAATTGGTTTGTTTCATAGAATTTACATTTAAGTGTATAACCAAATGTTAGTTATTATAAGTTTATAACATGTTTTGTTAGTTAAAAAAATATGGGCTTTTTTTTTTTTAAATGAAAAGATGTTGTTAATGACATGATGTTTTAGGATAAAAAGCTCGAAAAAAACCTGAGCTCGTTTAGTTATTGAGCCTGGGCTCTAGCCTTGTATGGGAAGATTGTGTAGGCTTGTCGAGCGTAAACGAGCCTAGTATATATTTTTAAGTTTTAACTGTTTTGGACTTCTATATATTATTTTTACGATGCACAACTGAGCTCGAGCCGAGCTTAGGCTCGTTCAGGTTTTTATCAAAATATATAAAAACAATTAAAATATGTATAAATCAATTAATAAATAATAAATGAGCCTAAGGTGAGCTTGAGTAAACGACTCATGAGCGGAGCACAAGCTCTCATAAGTCAAAACGAGCCGTGCTCGAGCCACATAAATTACCTAGGTTACACCCCTAGTTATGCATTGAACTTGATTTATAAATTGCGTAGGTTATAAATTCTGCACTATGTGTATGTTAAAAATATTAACTTTAATATATTAATATGTGCAAAAAAATAACATTTTTAAATAGTGGAGCTGGCTTGAGCTCAAAATTTAGCTCGTGAAGATAAATAATTGGCTTGTCTCGGCTCGCATAAAACCTTGATCTATTTTATGTTTTTGTGCAGGTTGCTTCAATGTTACCTCCAGAAGCATTTACTGTTCTAAGGAAATCATTTGATGCAAGAAAGGTCTTCACTTCATTTCAAAACATAATCTTGAAACATGACATGATGTTAAAAAGTTTTCAACTTTCAGAGTCAAAAAGGAGCCTAAATTTGTGTACACAGTGGAGTTGGATGTCGAAAAGATTCTGAATTTAGAACCAAGAACTTTGGACTTCATATCACGTTTAGAGCCCAAAATTGGATTAATAGAGCACACACCTCGTGAACGAGTTGTTGGAGATTTAGTCAACGTAATACACAGTAACAAGAAAGTCAACCATGTTAATAAAAGGCCAAAAATTGCAGTTGTGGGTAGCGGTCCAGCTGGCTTGTTTGCAGCTCTTGTTCTTGCGGAATTTGGTGTTGATGTTACTTTAATAGAAAGGGGGCAGCCCGTGGAGACACGTGGGCGTGATATTGGTGCTTTGGTGGTTAGAAAAATACTCCAATCAGAAAGCAACTTTTGTTTTGGCGAGGTTACAGTTACCGCATTATATTCTTGTTGCATATTATTGTAAAATGAAAAAAATGTTATCTTTGTTATTTATGAAAGACTTATGGTTAACAGGGTGGTGCAGGTACTTGGAGTGATGGGAAGTTGGTTACTAGAATCGGGAGGAACAGCGGAAGTGTTTTGTCGGTTAGTTTATTTTCAAATGATTATTATGATTTTATATCTTTTCATCCTTTACCTGGATTAATTGTATTGTGAAAACTTAGGTTATGAAAACGTTAGTTCGGTTTGGAGCTCCCGAAAGCATCTTGATTGATGGAAAACCACATTTAGGAACCGATAGATTAATCCCACTTCTGCGCAACTTTCGACAGCATTTACAGGATTTAGGGGTGAGTTATATATTTACATGTCCAAATTTTGTTTAAAAGTGATTAACAAAATTGTTAATCTTTTTGGGTGTGTTTTTTAAGGTTAATATTAGATTTGGAACGAGGGTGGATGACTTGATTGTAGAAAACGGTCATGTTGTTGGTGTCAGTGTATCTGATTCAAGTGGAAGATTGCAGTTTAGTAGTGAGAAACTGGGATTTGATGCGGTTGTGCTTGCAGTTGGGCATTCTGCACGCGATGTATATCAAATGCTTCTTTCGCATAATATGGAGTTAATTCCAAAAGATTTTGCCGTAAGTTCGGTTAAAGTCTGTCACATTTTCCATGTATTATCCGTACCTTTTTTCTAATCTTTTGTTTCTGATGAACAGGTTGGCTTACGAGTCGAGCATCCGCAAGAATTGATAAACATTATTCAGTACTCTAAATTGGCCAACGAGGTTCGAAGCGGGAGAGGGAAAATACCGGTTGCAGATTACAAGGTTGTTGAGTATGTTCAACAAGACGATAATAATGATAATGTACCGTTTGCTTCACAAAGGAGTTGCTATTCTTTCTGCATGTGTCCTGGTGGACAGGTAATTTATTATTTTATTTTCTCAATGCTCTACTTTTTAGAAACATGATTTAAAGCATTTATTTGTGTTTCCGTTGCATTTTTTACAGGTCGTTGTGACGAGCATAAATCCATCAGAATTATGTATAAATGGCATGTCGTTTTCTCGAAGAGCATCGAAATGGGCTAATGCTGCACTTGCTGTCACGGTTTCATTAAAGGATTTCAACGCTCTTAATTTTCATGGACCTCTTGCAGGTGTCGAGTTTCAGGTACTTTCTTACAAAAATCAGTTTCTGTCACTCGTTATTTTGTTTCTTACCTTTTCATTCCCAAAATGTATATTTTTTGTGGTTTGTGACTGTTGACTTTTTTAAGAGAGAATTCGAACAAACAGCCGCTACCATGGGAGGTGGAAATTTTGTTGTGCCCGTGCAAACTGTCAAAGATTTCATGAACAATAAATTATCCGGTAAATTCTTGATTCACTTCACATTCTTAACTACTAAATGTTGCAATATCGGCCCGTTTACTTATTAACGGGTCAACTGGGTCGAAGCCCAAAGTGCATTATTAATGCGTAGAACCTTCTAAATCATTTTATTTGTAAAATCAGGACTATTGTTTTGTAATCATATTTGACGTACTAATTATAATAATAATCAAAAACCAAAATTACCATTTTGACCCGTTGTTGCTCAACGAGTCAACGCAACCATTTTTACCCGTTAATCACTGATCAATGATTGTACTCACGGCTCGTTTTTATGTTAGCAGCTACTATACCGTCATCAAGTTATCGATTAGGAGTGAAGGCAGCAAATCTTCATGAGTTATTTCCCGTTCATATAACTGAAGCGTTGCAGCAGTCAATCTCAACGTTTGACCAAGAGGTTTTTTTCTGTTTGACCTCACTTATTTAACTGTAAAAAACATTCTTTTTTTCACTAATTTGCATTTCTTGTCTTCAGTTACCGGGATTTATCTCCAATGACGCCCTTCTGCATGGAGTCGAGGTAACTTCTGTTAATTTATCTTTTCCTTTAAACTAAACGGGACCCACAAAACCGACTTTTTCAGATTTAAACTAATTGTGATTTTTTCTCCAGACAAGAACTAGTTCTCCAGTCCAGATTCCTAGAAATCCCGACACTTATGAGAGCACATCGTTAGGAGGTTTGTATCCGGTAGGTGAAGGCGCAGGCTATGCAGGGGGGATCGTAAGTGCAGCCGTTGATGGCATGTATGCTGGTTTTGCTTTGGCAAAAAGTCTTAATCTTTACGAGGATGACATCGAATCCATTTTCGGAAGGACTCAGAATTCTGGATTTGTGAAATACTAGATGTAGAATATCATTTTTATGATACAAAATTTTGATTCTTAGAAACATATTCTCTTATGTAATATACTAATATGAGGTAGTTGTGATATAATAATTATAAAAATACTGAATTAATATTCCTCACCATAGTACTTCTCATGATGTAATTACCCTAACACAATAATAAGCTAGATGTGATTACGCACGCATCGGATGCCTTGATAAATCACATCCATGGTCCCTTAAACTCTGGCGAGGGTAACATTCGTGGTCCATATAAGGTTGTAATTAAGGAGCAAACATAACGACATGCACCCAAAGGACCACGAATGCTACCTACATCAAAGGTTTTTTTTGGAGACATGAATGTAATTTATCAAATTAAAACGTGAAATACTGAAATCAGTGCAAACTACATGGGGCATTTGCGCAATTCAATAAGTTATTTTTTCAATTGACTATGTGTCAATTTTGTAATCATTTGAACAATAAGTTATTTTTTCAATGGACTGTGTATCACTTTTGTAATTATTTGAGTAATGTTAATTCCATCCATTTATGTAATGTAATACACTAATACCTTAGTTTGGTGTGATGAAGGTCTAATTTTCATTGATATGGGTGTGGGTAAAAATAATTATTGTAGGCATCATGATAAAGATATGGTAGAGGTCAATATTGTAAATTAAGGATGCTAAAGTTGTTAGGCTGAGGGGTGCGGAGCGCTAGTCAGGACGCGAGAGGGAGTTCGCTCGCGCCCCGGGGCGCGAGAGCCACACCACCGGGGCGCTAGAGGGGCGCGAGAGGGGCGCGAGAGCGGAAAACGAGGCTGGCGCCAGGAGGCTCGCGGGACAGGTTGAGCGTGAGGGGTGTCTTGGGATGCAAAATAGAGCCGTTGGGGTTTAAGCTGGGTGTCTTGGGAATGTTTCAGCATATATATATATATATATATATATATATATATATATATATATATATATCGTGCAGAAAAGCTTCAATTCAACCACCGAGTGTAGGTGACGCCGATGGTGGTGGAGGTTACGGTGGTGGTGAGGAGGAGGAGAGAGAGTGAAGGTGCCATGGTTTTGACCGGATTCCGGTGGAGGTTACGGTGGTGGTGAGGAGGAGGAGAGAGAGTGAAGGTGCCATGGTTTTGACCGGATTCCGGTGGAGGTTACGGTGGTGGTGAGGAGGAGGAGGAGAGAGAGTGAAGGTGCCATGGTTTTGACCGGATTCCGGGTTGAGAAATTCCGGTTTTGACCGGATTCCGATTGAGTTTTTGAAGACCGGATTCGTTGAGGTTTTGACCGGATTCCGATTGAGTTTTTGAGAAATTCCGGATTCGTTGGGTAATACATTTATAAAAAAAAAAAAAAAACCGCTCGCGCCCCCTCTCGCGCCCCTCCACACCATGCCCCGGGGCGCTATCACCACTACCAATACCCATCTTATCAAGTTTCTCTCTCTGCCACACGTCACAATATTATTGGATGGCGCCCCCACTCACGCCCCCTCTCGCGCCCCCCACACCCCTCAGCCTTAGGATTACTTTAGTTGCTTTTTAAATACATAATAGACCTTATTATTTGATCCTATAACGTGCTACATGTAATGATGAATTAATATAATATGTTTAGGGCTTTGATATTCAATTATTCATAACCCTTGACTTATCTTCATAACTAAGTTATGATTTAACCTTTTTTCCCCTGTTTTCTATGAGTGTGATATTATTATTAACCAAATTGTGGTTATAATTTAATAGTAAAAAGCAATCATAAAAATAATGCTTATCATAATCTTAAGGGTGTTAGATCTAACCAATAATTTTTTTTTAATTTTACTGTTTAGTTTAAAATATTTTTTTAACAGTGTACACAAAGATGTCATTTAGATGCCATTTACACATGTACACAAAGATGTATATAGAAACGTGTTCAATGCATAACTAATTTAAAATAGAAACCTACGCAAATCGCGTAAGCACTTTTACACATTGCATGAAAGATACTCGTATATAATAAGAGAGAAAAACATGAAGTTATAATAATGTCTAATGTATCGTATCCTAAATATGTATACATGTATATACGATTTCTATAATTGCTTATTTAAAATTGGTTAAGGTGATTGCTTTTTAAAATTTGATTGTATTATTATCTACACATAGAGCTTCTATATAAGCACAACAAACAAATACACATGAATAAAACAATAAAAATCTATTGAAAAAGAAAATTCTAAAAGTGCATGACAAATAATTTGACATATTATTCAACCACAAGAAATTATTTAATTTATGCTTATTTGATATAATTATTCTGTTCTTTTCCACCGAAAAGAGTATACACATATTATATCCCATAAGTTTAAAATTATAATAAGCAGTTAGGCACGAAGCTCGCTAGTAGGACCATCTCAAGTATGTTAAACAATTGTTACTTTTTATATTCATATTTTTAATAATTATATCTTATTTGTGTTTTAGTTGCATTAATCAATAAATTATAGAGAACAATCTCTTAACTTTTTACCCTAGTAATTTAAAGTCTAATGATATCATTTTTTTTTCTAGACTCAAATAAGTGACACAACCTTTTGGTTTACCGAACCCACTCATTTTTTGTTTTTTACTAATGATTCAAATTTTAATATTACCTTTATATTATGAATCCTTTAATAAAAAATTAAAAACCATCCCAATATGTACTTGACTATTTCCATTTAATGAAGAGATAACTGTTTTATAATATATTTACGTATGATAGTTAAAAAAAAATAAATTATCGATTATGTCATTATAGTGTGGCACATACTTTGTATTTAACTAAAGAAAAATATTTTTAACGACATATTTAGCTCTACTCCTAAACTATTACAATTCTTTTTATTACCAAATGCCCTTATAAGCCTAACACATAATATATGTGTACATATGATTTCGCTTGTATATATTTCTATACATTAAGGTTGCTCAACACATAATCAATTTTACGCTTGCAAAGGGAAAGCAAGCTCTAAAATTTAAATTTATTTATAAACTCACATTTTAGGTGTTGTAATACGTTTGATACATTAAAAGTCACGCATACATTACTTTTTAATGATTATTATTCTTAAAAGGATTAAAGTGCATGTCTCGTTGGCGCCAAAACATTCTTCTCTAAGCTCCCTCGATTCTCAACTAACTTCACTCTCTTCATATATTTTTGAACGTGCAGTTTGGATCATTCATGGGACGGCCACTGACGCACCTGTTCATCTTCATAGAAAGTGGATCTATTGTCATCTGCATCTTCACATTGGCACAAACCTTATAATATAAAACTATTAAACCAAGCTAATTAAACAGTGAAACCTTAATCATAATTAGTTAGCATACATCTAACAGCATAACTATAACACATTAATAATTTATTTTCAAAGCTATTCTTAAAAGGATTAAAGTGCATGTCTCGTTGGCGCCAAAACATTCTTCTCTAAGCTCCCTCGATTCTCAACTAACTTCACTCTCTTCATATATTTTTGAACGTGCAGTTTGGATCATTGATGGGACGGCCACTGACGCACCTGTTCATCTCCATAGGTGACGTGCTACTATTAATTATATTGTTATGTGTATGAGCTTTGAAAATAAATTATTAATGTGTTATAGTTATGCTGTTAGATGTATGCTAACTAATTATGATTAAGGTTTCACTGTTTAATTAGCTTGGTTTAATAGTTTTATATTATAAGGTTTGTGCCAATGTGAAGATGCAGATGACAATAGATCCACTTTCTATGAAGATCTTTTATTTATTATTATTTTTTTATTTTCTTATGATATTATTGTAATAATAATAATTGTGAAGAATAATGTATTTACTCCTATTTCTGAGAATTTGTCACTGTTCTGGGAATCAGGGACACCGATCTGCAAAATCCAACATTACATCATGTATTGTTCATGAATATGCTACAACTAGTACATAGTACATAATTAACAAATTATTATATCAGGTTTTTACACTAGTGATGCTATTTTTTTACCGTATAACGGCACCAAACCTAGGGCTGGCAATTTCTGACACGAATCTGTTAATACAACACGGCACATATGTTAACAGGTTTGGGTTTGAGTTTAATAAGTTTCGTGTCATAAACATGTCTGTTTAAATTCGTGTCCTAATAGTTAACATGTTAGTAACTTGTTTTATATTTTTAAATCAAGACTTTTATGGATTTTTGGAAAATGTTGTTTCAGTACATAAATATTATTTATCGTGTCCCTAAACTGGTCATTTTGTATAAACCTGTTTTTAAACTTGTTCGTGTTTGGAAAAAAATGAAACGGTTAGTCATCATGTGGTGTTCGTGTCTAACACAACAGGTAATCAATTGTGTCTTATCGTATCGCGTCTCACATGCTATGCCAGCTCTAACCGAACCGATATCATAGGCATTCGTTTTTCATGTATTTTAACTACTATCATAACTAGTTAATGTCTTATCATGTCGTGATATTGTACTGAGACATGAAATATATGAACTAGTTATGATAGTAGTTATCCATAAATTGCTTAATTAGTTAAAATATTTTCAAATCTGATAGTGAGACATGAAATATATGAATTTGTGACAAAATTCTGACCTTGGTTTGTATGTATTATAAACTTATGTTTCAATCAGATTCAATGCATTGATGGGATGGACAATGATCTTCTTCTGCACATGGTCTTCCATGTTTGTTTCCATAATTCATATTATTATATATATTATTACCTTCAATCAGCTGACTTAGAGTTATTAATTAATTTAATTCAACTACTTGTCTGTTTCTGTATACTTAAACTCACTGTAAAAATATAAAAAAAACATACTTCAGTTTAAAATCTTAAATGTTATATACACTCATATGCTAGTAGACAGTTGTTCATTTAATGTTATATTCTTAACTCTAGCATGAAGTCTGTGAAAGTGACTGCAGGTTAATATATTGAAATATATTCTATATATATATATGATTATATCTTATCTTTGTAGCTCTCTTTCTTTCATTTTCCTCCAAATATTGATCATTCATATTCAGTAATGAGCTGTAAGTGTGGTCTGTAAAGTGCATATTATGATATTAATACTCTTTAAGCTTCAATATATTCTTAGATTTATATATTTTTATTTTTTTTGATAATGCTAGGATTTAGGCATCAAAGTGTTAAATTCTTGAGAATTAATACTTATTTTCAGATCTGTGTGTGACTGTAAAGACTAAAGAGTATGCTTTTGATCAGCTTTATACTTTTTTGATCATAATATTATATCTTTATCTATGTGTAACAGTATCAAGATTTATGATAAAGGAAGCATATAGCATCTGATCCTATAATAAACTGATTTAAAGACTCTGTATTGATCATATTGTCATATGATCTAAGGCATCAATGTGGTCAAATTCAAATCAAAAGATTGAGAAGAATGTCAGTTCTAGATATAGATCACTTACACCGAGGCGTTGTGCTTCGCCAAACACACGAGGTACATTTACCAAAACGTCCTTATCAACGAGAGCGGTGTCCACAGAAAGAAAACGGCCCGTCACACCGCAATCACCATCAATATCGTCGTCGTCGTACTCGTCATCGCACCCGTCCACCCCGGTCCATGACACGCTGGCCAACGTTGACCTGGCGGCCCGGAAGGCTGCAGTTGGTGGTAAATTACCAGAAACGTTATGGCCTTCATGAACGCGTAGTCTAAGTGTTTCTTTCATGTCAAATGCATTTTCTATTTCTACTAGTAAAAGAGAGAAACCGCCACCTCAGGCTCTTACCGACTGCACGCTGAAGCCGTCATCAAACGTGTCACAAAAACGAGTCTCTACACCCGAGAGAAAAAAAAGTCCACTTAAAGGAAAAAACGCCATTGTCCAGACAGAAAACCGGTGGCCTAGCAAAACAAGCTCTAAAGGTTTGACCAAAGGCGTTGACTTTCCCGATAAGCCGACGAAAAGTTTAACTGCACCAAATATAAATGTTAGAACACACTTGGAAAAATCTGCAAATATTTCTTCAAGTTTACCAGCTAATGGATCAGCCCGGTTGCCTTCACCTAGTAAGCAACCGGGCCTTGGCTCAAAATCAAGGCCCATAAGCCCGGTCCATTCTAAACGGGCTAGTGCTAGCCCTTCTCGCATTAGGCCATCTAGCCCGTTGAGACAACCCTGCAGCTCAAACAGAGTTTCTGTACTTACATTTGTTGCTGACATTAAAAAAGGTAAAAAAGTGAATGATCAGATTGAAGATGCTCATTATTTACGGTTACTTTATAACCGACAACTTCAATGGCGATACATTAATGCCAGTGCAGAAGCCGCCTTCAAGTCTCAAAGATCAACAGCTCAGGTTTGTACTTATTTTTCCTATCTACATTTTGAATTTATTAGTGTGTTACATTTTAAGTTTTTAACTATCAAAATATTATATTTCATAATACAGACATCTCTATATAATGTGTGTAGAAGTACTTCAGAACTGCACGCTTCGGTAGCTGCGAAGAAGATCGAGCTAAGTCAGTTGAGAGTGAAGTTAAAGCTTTACTCGTGTTTAAACCAACAAGTAAGCCATTTTATTTTTAAGTTAAAAAAAAATTCTTTTGGCTTAAATATTTAACCGTGACGTCTTTGGTTCAGACGGACTACCTTAACGAATGGGCTAAAATCGAAAAAGATCATAATCTTGCTTTATTGGGTGCTATTGAAGATCTAAAGTCAAGCACTCTTAGACTTCCTGTAACCGGAGGTGCAACGGTATGCATTTGTTGGAAAAATGTTTACATATGTAACAATTTTACGCTAAATTTTATATATTAATAGTTGAAGTTTATAAATTTCCAGGTGGATAGTCAAACTATGAAGTCGTCTCTTTGGTCAGCGCTCGAAGTAATGCAGACAATGGAGTCAACTATGCAGCCTACTCTATTAAGGGTATACAAGTTTGTGTGTGAATATTGCTAATTTGTAGCATAAAATAATAAAATAATATTAAATTATTTATTAACAATGCTTAATATCTGTATACAGTTGGAGGAAAGTAATTGTTTGGCATATGAACTTGCTAATGTAGTGGCACATGAAAGAGCTCTTATTAATGAATGTGAAGCACTCTTGAATTCTGCAGCTTCTTTACAGGTAAAAAATATTCATTGTGTTAAATATGATTATAATTTATAAATAAGGTTAATACTATAAAAAAAAAAAATTTTAAAAAAACAACAAAGTTTATTTTTTTTCTTTAATGTTTGTTATATGCAGGAAAAGGAGTACAGCCTTAGGACACATCTAGTACAAATGAAACAAGAGTAAAGACTCAACAAAGCAACGAGTAATGTTACTTAACGATAAAGAGTTATATTGGTGAACCCCAGATTACCCTTTTGTCATCTCGTGCGTGACGAAAAATATCGACACACGTCGTAGTATAAGACATGCTGAGTGTATAGGTTTCCTAAGAAGCGGAAATTTGTAATATGACCATGAATGTCATAGTTATATACTTATAAAGAGTACATATTAATTACATTAGAAATCAAATGTTTTTAGTTTATCAGTTAAGCTAGCCGAATACCGGAAGCGCACAGATAAATAATGCTTTAAGTTAAGAGAACACATCAGATCAGCAGTCCCATCTACGTGCTTGACCGGTTAAACCAAAAGTCTAAACCCGGATTTATTATAATTAATTTAATTTAAATATTGAAAATATTAAAAGTTACAATAATAACTAATTTATTATAGTAATAATAACAAATGTAACAAAAAGATATTCAAGCACAATAGTACGGTCACATACTCTGGTACTCATATTAGGTCTCATCTTTAATACATCAAAAATCTTCGTTCGGCCTAGATACAGGCTTGCCTAAAAAGTTTAGCCCAGATCCAGGCCCATTTTATAAACCATAAAACTTTGGTTAAAAAACGGTATAACGGATTGTATCAGGTGATTCAACGGGGTTGACTAGTTAATTCTATAATTCCATAAAAACGTTACAATGTCGCCACTAATACTTAACACGATGACGTTCACTGGCGAAGAATGATGAGGGCCAGGGGTGGCCCTGGCCCCTTGTTTTTTTCGTAGTAGTATAAATTTACCCCAACGTCTGAAAATTTGTATACATAGTGTAAAGTTACCTGTTTTCAACTGAAAATTTGAAGCCGACCCCCCTCGTTTATGAAATTTTGTATACATTTTGAGTCCCCCAGCGTCCTCGTCCAAGCTTCACCACTAATGACGTTAGCATTAGACTTTTCGCGACGCTAGTTGATTGCGTGGGCACGTGGCATTAGGTTTTGGGGCGACAATTGATGACGTGTCATGTGAGCTTTAGCGACACCTTTTTTTAGCTTCAATGAAGATTTGTTTGTAATAAAGGCGAAGCTTTACCAACGGCATTTTAGTGGCGACATATCGTCGCTATTGCCTTTAGCGGTGAATCTTATGGTTATTAGCAGCGACAACTATCGCTGCTATTGCTCCTAAACCTTGCAGTGATATACAAGTTCAACTAAAAAATTATCCAAAAGTACATGATTTTATGGTATAGGAAAGGTAGCTAGGTTATAACTAATCAATTGGATAGTATAGGAAATGCCGCTAGGTTAATACTTTTAGTCGGAGGTAAATATGGGCCGCTAAAAGTCTAAGCAAGAAAATTTACCTATTGCTTGAACTGGTATGGTGGTAGAAGCCAGTATTATTGGTAATATCGACGGTTCAAATTACAAACCGTTCTCCCTGGGCTAAAACATACCGACCACTTGCCCGGTATCCGGTATAAACCGGTTTTTAAAACATTGTTTACTTCAATTAAAAATATGCTTAAATTAAAAAGATATTCCAAATTATACTTGTGGATGTCTAAATAAACTATTTGTTGGTAATTCTGGATCGTAGTGAATATTGAAGGACTTAAGTTGACAAACCGATCAAGTTAGTTTAGTGTTTTAATTGTAACTAGGTTAGATCTCGTGTTTCACACGGGTGGAAATTATAATAAAAATAAAAATTATTATATGTAATACGTAAATTCAATTATTTCATATAATAATTTTTATTTATGACCTATATTTTATATTCATTTAAATCAAATTATGACTTAAAGTGTTAAAATTAAAATACATGAATATTAAAAAAATTAAAAATTTTGTCCATGATTTTCACCATTTAATAATTTTCCAATATTTTAGCCACTGTATTGATTTATATAGTCGAACTTTTGTTATTGATTTAAATGATTATAAAATAAAATTAATGAAAAATTTTATATTGAATCGTAAAAGGTTAAAGATTAGTCTTTTCAATATATATAAATAACTTAATATAATTTAAGAATGGTAATTAAATGAAAAATAATGGATAAAGGATTTTATGCATTTAATGAATTGTTATACATTTTAATAAATGCTAATTAGGTGGAAAATGTATTTAAGGGAATTGTGTATGTGGAATCCAATATGAACACTCTATAATGGTGTCATATGGAAAAATTATCTTGCTTTAATAGTATAGTTAGATTAGATTAGATTAGATTAGATTAGATTAGATTAGGTAGTTAGATTTGATTAGATATGGTTTATATGGTAATAATGCCTTGATCATCAAGTAACTTACGGTTAAATATTGAAATACATGGCTTCAACTTAAACATCACAAGTATTCAAAAAAGAAGTCGGTGGATTTTTAAAAGACTATTTAATCAGTCATTCATTCAAGAAACGGTACTTTGTTTTCTTGATCTTGAACCAGCATTCAACTTTTGTTTTGATCAACATCGACACCGTACGTAACACTAACACAATGTCTGCCTATATCTGTGATGATTTGTTGGTTCAAATCTTTGAAAGACTACCACCCAAATCCATCATCCGGTTTCGATCACTCTCCAAATACTGGCACGCTTGACTTCTTAGCCCCGAATTCCTCCACCTTCACCGCCTTCGGTGTTTTAAAAACCCTCCAAAAGTCAGGCTCAAAGAAATCTATACATTACACTCAGGCGACCAGTTGCCGTTAGATAAAGAATCTGGCTACTTTGACATACCAGGAGTCGAGTTCCCTTGTCAATATCGTACTACTGAAGTTGTCGGTTCATGTAACGGCATTCTGTGTCTACATGGTAAAGATATTAGTCTATGGAATTTTTCGATAAGGCGCAATCTAATCGTGCCACGTCATCCTTGTTTAAAATCTAGTGAGGTGGTATTAGGGTTTCGTTTCGACCCGATCACCGATGATTATAAGATTGTTGCAAATATCTTACGACAAATATGGATTAAAAGGAAGTGATGGCGCATTTATATACTCGTTGAAAACAGACTCGTGGAGAGCGACCCCTGCCCCGACTACTTGGTTTTACAATGTACATTCGAAGGCATGTTTTCTCAATGGAATATGGCATTGGTTGGTCCACGGTCATATAAACGAACCATCGCCTGAAGAGCGCATGAACCCAATTCGTTTTATATTGACATTCGACATGAATTGACATGTTTGTGGCCACATTTTGTTGCCTAGGCGTTGGAGAATCAAACATCTAGCAATCACCAATGGTTGTCTAGCTGTGGCTTGTCGGGAAGGTAATGACACTTGGAAGATTTGGGTGATGAAAGAGTATAATAATACTGATCAATCTTGGTCTATGCTGTTTAAATTTAAAGCAGGGTTATAATGGTGCAATGAGAGTTTTTCAAGGTGTAAATAATGGTGATATAGTGGCATACTATGATGGATGGAAAGTTTATAATCCTCAAACAAGGTTGTTGACCAAACTTATGAAATTTGGACCTTGTTGTTGACCAAACTTATGAAATTTGGACCTTCTTGTTTTAACCTTGAGATGGTAACATATGTGGAAAGCTTTGAATTGTTAGACCAACAAAGAGCGACAACTTACGGGAAAACTGTATTCGCTAATTGGACGGAAGAGGATAATCGCAAAAGAATCCGTTTATGCAGGTATAATTAGACGATGAGTTTTTGATTTTGAATCATGCCTTTTAGTATTTTCGTAGTCGTTGAAAATTCGTGTTTTAATCTAAGATGTTGATTAAATTTTAAACCATGTATGCTTTGTTTAATCTTTTCTTCTTATTAATTTGAACCATTTGCTAACCCACAAAGGCTTTGTCTATGTTGATAATATAAGGTTAACATGTGAAATGCTAGTTATCAATGCATTTGTCACATTTGTATCCCATTTAACAATGCTTGCTTTGTAGAAACGGCGTCTACTTTGGATCGTTTGTTGTGTTGTCGGTATGGAATGGTTGTGATTGACGATAATGACATTGAAGAGATTTGAAAGGATTCATGATGATAAATAAAAGAAGCTTGGCGTTGGGGATCTTGAAGCAGGGGATCACGAAACAAACAATAGGAGAAAAAGAACTAACAATTATTATCAAAATATTCTACAAAAATATCATCTTCTCACGTCAAAATAATAATAATAATAATAAATAAATATTTTTTTTTTGTTATAATATAACCAATATTATAACAAAATTGATGTTTTAACCTAACTACAACTTAGAAAGAATATAAAGAGGAGTAGATTTTATCTCTTGTACAAACGGTGTGTACAAAATCCATCAAGAAGCATTCTAGGCATATACGGATGTTTGAAAAAGAGTTCATCCACATAGTCTATGGTAGTGATTCATCACAACTATGGTGGCGATTCATATCACTTATGGTGGTGATTCATATAACCTGTGTACTAACTCATAACACTCCCTCTTGAATGACGTTTTTTCAAAACTTCCGGGTTATGAAATGTTGCTTCACTAAAACAATGCTAAAGAAAACCGCATATGAAGTTGCTAATGTAGTGGCACATGAAAGAGCTCTTCTAAATGAATGTGAAGTTCTCTTGAGTTCTATAGCTTCTTTGCAGGTAAAAAATATTCATTGTGTTAAATATGATTATAAATAAGGTTAATACTATTGAAGTTAAAGGAAAAAAAATACAAGTGAGAAGTATAAGAAGTATTTGTGGCCTCAAATAAAACTCCTAAAAAATATCAAGAAAGAAAAAAATATAAACTCAAAATATAACTAATAAACAAAAAATAAAAAAACTAAGATGTTAGAGCACTCGATCAATTGAAAAGTAAAATATGCTTAAAGAGATGTTCACATTATTGATGCCTAAATTAAACTAGTTAGAGTGTGTGTAGTGGGGCGATAAGTTGGGATTTTTTTTGCGTGATAAAGGCCTACAACACCGCCCCCTAGGCTATAAATGGACGATAGAAACGGGGGTGGGGTTGGGGGGGGGGGATTTTTTGCACTATAACACCACTACACCTCTAAAATGAAAATCGCCCCTCTGCTGATGTGGCGTCACGTGTCAAAAATCTCTCTTATTTTATAGTCCTTCAGTACATATAGCACATTTAATTAATTAGTGGGCTAGTCTCCAAATTCAAGTTGGGCTAGATGAATAATAATTCGGTGGACTTGAGGGTTTTCTAATTAGGAGATGACCTAACGCCATTCATTCAAGAAACGTACTGCCTTTGTTTTCTTGATCTTGAACCATTATTCGATACCTTAACAGTTAACACAATGTCCAATGATGTCTGCAATGATATGTTGGTTCAAATCTTCGAAAGAGTACCACCCAAATCCATCATCCGGTTTCGATCACTCTCCAAATACTGGCATTCTCGTCTTCTCAGCCCCGAATTCCTCCATGATCACTGCCTTTGATGTTCTCAAAACCCTCCAAAAGTCATCATCAAACACCTCACTTATCGCGGTAAACACCGGCCGAAAGAAATCTATACTTACACTCGAGTGACCAGTTACGGCTAGATAAAGAATCTGACTATATTGGCATACCAGGAGTCGAGTTCCCTTATCAAGATAGAACTACTGAATTTGTCGGTTTGTGTAACGGCATTCTGTGTCTACATGATAAAGATATTACTCTATGGAATTTTTCGATAAGGCGCAAGCTAATTGTGCCATGCCATCCTTGTTTCAAATCTCGTGAGGTGGTATTAGGGTTTTGTTTCGACCCAATCACTGATGATTACAATATTGTGGCTATATCATATGTCAAATATGGATTAATAGGAAGTATGCATATATATATATACTAGTTGAAAACAGACTCGTGGAGGGTGGCCCCTTCTTTGTTTACTCGGTTTTATAATGTGCATTCGAAGGCATGTTTTCTCAATGGAATATTGCATTGGTTGGTCGACGGTCATCTAAACATGCCATCACCCGAAGAGCGCTTTATATTGACATTTGATATGAATAGACATGTTTGTGGCCACATTTTGTTGCCTAGGCAATGGAGAATGAGAATCACTAGGCAACTAACAACCATAAATGGTTGGCTGGCTGTGGTTACTAGAGAAGGTGGTGACAGTTGGAATATTTGGGTGATGAAAGAGTACAATAATATTGAATCTTGGTCTATGTTATTTAAAGTTGAAGCAGAGTTATCTTTTAGTGTAATGAGAGTTTTCCAAGGCGTTAATAATGGTGATGTGGTGGCATACCATGATTTTTCAACAATTTATAATCTTCAAACAAAGTTGTTGACAAAGCTTTTGAAATTTGGACCTTATTGTATGAACGTGGAGATGAAAACATATGTAGAAAGCCTTGAATTATTAGACAAACAAAGAGCAACAACTTGCGGAAAACTGCATTAGCTGATAGGGGATAATCGAAAAAGAATCTGTTTATCACTGGTGTTAACGATGAGTATTTGATTTTGAATTATACATTTTTAGTATTTTTCTCGTTGAAAGTTGTGTTTCAATCTAAATGTTCGGTAGCTTTTTAATGATTTCTGCAAGTGAACCTTTTCTTTTTTGGTGATTGTTTTGTGTAACAGCTTTGTTTAAAACCAATGCCAAGGTTATGTTTCTGTCTATATAAGCTTTTTCTCTCCTTATAAAAGGCCAATTGCAAAGAACAAATAACAGAAAGATAGGTTAATTATTCTTATTATTATTTACATTTTATTATTTTGATGTTATTTAAACATTTAATGAAACTATTATTATTTAAATTTGTTATTAATAAAATTATAAGATTTAATGTAATCAACTCAAACTTATGACGGTGATGTGTCTTAACTCTTAAGAAAACATCAACATATATCATATATGTTGTTGTCTTCTAAATTTTAATGCTAAAGTCCTCATCAAACACCCCACTTATTGTGATATATATACGTTAGGCCCTATTTTGTATATTAAGTCTTTTGTATTATCGTGTTTATTTATGTTTATAAGTAATCGTCTTTTGTCATAACTTGTATGTTTGGGCGTAAGGTCACTTGTAAACAAGCCTATTAGGCCCAATAAAATAAAACAAAGTGCATAAGACTTGCACTATGAATATTGCAAGCTTGAAGCCTCACATGCAACTAAAACCTTTGCCATACTTAATATCTTATCCATCCAATAACTTTCCCACTTTCTTTCTTCACTTCCCTTCTCGGTAAATAACGAATCCACAACAAGATCCGAGATCTCGATTACTTAGAGGTGATTTCCGCTAGCCTCTAAGAAGACTGATCCAAGAACTTAGTTGTTTGATCTCGATCATAGGACACAATATATTACACCCATTATACTTGAGGGTAAACGATCAAATCTACCTATTCTAATAAAGTAAAATAAATAGAGACACTTGTCATGTTTTGGTTAATTATCATAATTTTTTTCCCTCCAAAACTAATATACCCTAATATATGTAATAAATCAATAATTATCCACTTTCCTTTTACACTATATTTATATAATATCTATATATTTTTAAAATATAAATATTAATATATTATTTTACTATATATTTCAAAATACTTAGTGAATTCCAAAAATCAGCAACAAATCATGTTTCTTAAATAAAAGTTGTTTTGGCTTTTTTGTGGATGTTAAATTTGATTTTATGGGTCAAAAATTGGTAAATAGATTGTTTGGTACAAGTTAACTAGATTTAGGTCAAATTTTGTTATGGGTTAAAAATGAAAATTTTGAGTATTTTTAAAAGTTTGAGAATCCAAAATAGATTTATCGTCAAATTTGTTATGGGTTCAAAGTGTTGACTTTAAAATGTCAAAAGTAAGAACGTTAGAATTTTAAACATGATTCGGGTTTCAAGTTTATTTTTATGGGCATTTTTTGAAATAATCAAAATGTTCGGGATTTGGCAAATTAACTATTTTTTCCTCAACTATTAACACTTAAGAAAAGATTGCGAACACTTTCGACATGTCACCCCCATGTCTATCAATGCTTTTAACTTTTATCAAATTTCAAATATTTATGTCAACATTAATTTTTCCTTCAATGGTGATCAGAACGGTATATAAAAAGCATGTCATGCAAAACTATACTCAATTGAAACAAAATATTTACAAAATTGAATGGGTTAACATGTTATTTTTTATGTTGTCATTATGACAAAGTCGAGAAGCCCTCTGAAACTTATCAAAATCTTTTTTATGGTGTAGCTCAGAACAACATAGTTCTTGAAGAACATTCAGTGTTACAATTTAATATCCTACTTTCTTTTGATGGGTGGTAAATTGATAAATATATCAATAAAGGTAACGCCTCTTTTGTATTTAGGCTAAGTGGTTAGAACTACTATCGTATGAGAAATCTTATTTTCGAAATTTGTTCATAACCAAAATTCTTTCAACCATACATATATGACCCCGAGAATGAATTTTTTAATACAAAGAAGCATTATCGGATACGATTTTGCACGGACATTTTTTTATTAAGTTCATTTAAAAAAACCATTTTGTAATATAAATAAAATCAATTTATGTACACGTTGTATAGATACAAGCATAGATGTAATGCATTTTTTTTCATATACGTCATTTAATTATTTGTTTTACTTATAATTTTATAATTTGAATTATCCCGTGTGTAATACGGATTCTAAAACTAGTATATATATAGTTAAAAAACCGTGGTTTGATGTCACAAAGCCATTTTTCTAAATATTTTATTAATTAGTGTTTTATATATATCTATATCTATACTATATAAGTAAATGATAAATTAAGACGCCCGTTTTTAAGTATTTTACAACCATTAAAGCATATAGTAATATCTTCATTAAGGGTATAAGGGTCATTTTAACCTTAAATCTCACGTGCATTTTTTGTTTATTTAAATAGTTACAATTTTAATTCTTTAAATTTTGTAAATTTAAATAATAGTTACAACATTGGTCCTTTATCTTTTACCTATATATATTTTTATAATTTCATTTTTAACCCAACTTCTCCCACGATTATTAAACGATCATAACTTTTTCATATGCTAATATTTTTTTAAAAAAATTTACACCATAAAAACGAGAATTTTATTTTCTTTAATTTGATTACCATATTGCTATAGTTTTCGAAGTTAACAAAAATTGCATTGGGGAGTGTTGTGGTCCGATTTTGATGGTTTTAAAGTAAACCATGAGCCAAAACGTTAGTAGCGTTTTTCTCAACAAAAATCAAAATTGAATCGTTGAAAATTGAAACCCGACCAAGGCAAACCATTACCAATAGTTAGGTTCCGATTTGGTTTGTACTTCGATAATAAATTGAGTTTAAAATAAGAATTATTAATACTATCTACACATTCATTTCAAATTAAGCACTAACTAATTAATAAACTATTTAAGAGAATCATAATCTAAACAAAGATAATTTTGGTCACGTAAATGATAAACCTTATTGGAATAGATAGAAGACAAAATCATAACAATAATAAAACCAACAAAAAATCATACCAGAATTTAGGCTAAACTAAAGTTATAATAAACAGGCTTACTCGTATTAAATAAAATTTGCTTAGTTGTATTTTAACTATATATATATATGTATTTATATATAATAGAACATATCTAACACCACATAACTAAATAATTAAAATTTCAAAATGCCTTCAATATTTACAGTTAGCTTCAGTTCAACCGTGAAACCGAACCAGCGAACGGTTTCACAATTTCAAGCGAAACAATGAACACCCATAAATTTGTTACGTGATTACTAAAGTATATGTTTCCCGCTGTATCGCGCGGGCACCCGCCATATATATATATATATTATATATATATATATCTTTGAAAGATGAGATATAAGCAATAGTTTAACGGTAGTCTGGTGTTAAGTATAGCTTGTTGTCATTCTTTTGATCCGGGTTTGATTCTTAAACGCTTCCATATATTTTTGAGTTGCTTATTTTTAGTTATTTTTTTCTTTTTTATTATTTTTTTCAGTTGTTTTATAATTTGACTAAATGATTATTCCAATGCTAAAATTTTAAATTGCTAAAGTAATTTTTAACATCATTTTTTTAAATATGTTGAGTTTTTAGTATTTAGGCCTTTACAAATTTATTTTTTGGGTTAAGTGCCGATATCGTCATGAACCCAACTGATACCGATCGAATCAAATATACGTTGTTTCAAATATGCCTTTTCAAGCCATTAACTGGATAAGTGATATGCCATTTTGTTTTTTTCGTTTATTTTTGTTATGGTCACTTATAGCAATCCGTGACGCAATGTGAAACATAGATACAAAGTTAGCCTTGCACAACGCTCGGGTAAGCTACCTAGTTGAGCTTAATTGTTTTAAACAAGCCTAAACTACAACCATTTTGGCTCTCAAAAATAGCTATGGATCTTAAATTTACATATATAATTTAATTAATAAAAATCAATCAAACCCGTGTTATTAATTTTTTAAAGTTATTAATATTTAATAGTTAAATTAGGTATATCTTTATCCAGCTTAATTAGGAGATGATTCTTCTATATATATATATATACTAGTTTTAGAGTTCGTGTTACACACGGGATAATTCAAATTATAAAATTATAAGTAAAACAAATAATTAAATGACGTATATGAAAAAAAATGCATTACATCTATGCTTGTATTTATACAATGTGTACATAAATTGATTTTATTTATATCACAAAATGGTTTTTTTAAATGAATTTAATAAAAAATGTCCGTGCAAAATCGTATCCGATAATGCTTCTTTGTATTAAAAAATTCATTCTCGGGGTCATATATGTATGGTTGAAAGAATTTTGGTTATGAATCAATTTCGAAAATAAGATTTCTCATACGATAGTAGTTCTAACCACTCAGCCTAAATACAAAAGAGACGTTACCTTTATTGATATATTTATCAATTTACCACCCATCAAAAGAAAGTAGAATAATAAATTGTAACAATGAATGTTCTTCAAGAACTATGTTTTTCTGAGCTACACCATAAAAATTTTTTTGATAAGTTTCAGAGGGCTTCTCGACTTTGTCATAATGACAACATAAAAAATAACATGTTAACTCATTCAATTTTGTGAATATTTTGGTTCAATTGAGCATAGTTTTGCATGACATGCTTCCTATATAACGTTCTGATCACCATTGAAGGAAAAATTAATGTTGACATAAATATTTGAAATTTGATAAAAGTTAGAAGCATTGATAGACAAAGGGGTGGCATGTCGAAAGTGTTCGCAATCTTTTCTTAAGTGTTAATAGTTGAGGAAAAATAGTTAATTTGCCAAATCCCGAACATTTTGATTATTTCAAAAAATGCCCTTAAAAATAAACTTGAAACCCGAACCATGTTTAAAATTCTAACGTTCATACTTTTGACATTTTAAAATCAACACTTTGAACCCATAACAAATTTGACGATAAATCTATTTTGGATTCTCAAACTTTTAAAAATGCTCAAAATTTTCATTTTTGACCCATAACAAAATTTGACCTAAATGTAGTTAACTTGTACCAAACAATCTATTTACCAATTTTTGACCCATAAAATCAAATTTAACATCCACAAAAAACCCAAAACAACTTTTATTTGAGAAACATGATTTGTTGCTAATTTTTGGAATTCACTAAGTATTTTGAAATATATAGTAAAATAATATTTTAATATTTATATTTTAAAAATATATAGATATTATATAAATATAGTGTAAAAGAAAAGTGAATAATTATTGATTTATTACATATATTAGGGTATATTAGTTTTGGAGGGAAAAAATTGTGATAATTAACCAAAACATGACAATAGTCTCTATTTATTTTATTTTATTAATTAGAATAGCTAGATAACATATGCCAATATTCATTCAAGAATCTGTCATTGTTTTCTTGATCTTGAACCATCATTCGATCAACTCACAATGTCCGATGATATATGTAATGATGTGTTGGCTGATATCTTTTCAAGACTACCACCCAAATCCATCATTCGGTTAAGATCACTCTCCAAATACTGGCATTCTCGCATGAGGACTTCATCCGCAATTACCGTCTTCGATATTGTTCTAAAAACCCTAAAAAGTTCTTTATCAAACACCTTATTAACTGCGGAAACCGTGAGTTGAAAAACATCTATACATTACACCCGGTCGGCATAGACCAGTTGCCGTTGGATCCCGACTCCAGGTACTGTGTACCCGGAGTCGAGTCCCCTCATAATACCGACACTGAAGTTGTCGGTTCGTGTAACGGAATTATCTGTTTCCGTTACCACGAAATTAGTATGCTATGGAACTTGACAATTAGGCGGGAATTTATGGTGCCACGTCATCCTTGCTTGAAAAGCACTACAGGATCTTTTGGGGTTGCTTTAGGGTTTGGTTTTGATTCCATCATTGATGATTACAAGCTTGTGGTCTTCTTACTACAAAAGACACAAGTTAGATGAAACTAATGCTTATATATACTCGTTGAAAACCGACTAGTGGAAGGCGACCCCCTCCCCGTCTTCCAGGTTTTATCGTGTGAAGTTGAAGGCGTGTTTTTTTAACGGAATATTGCATTGGGTGGTTGACGGTTGTTTAACCGAACTGTCTGACTAACAACGGATTCGTTACATATTGACATTTGATATGAATACACATGTTTTCGGTCACATGTTGTTGCCTTCACATTCACATTGGAGGATCACACAGCTAACAATCATAAATGGTTGTCTAGCAGTGGTTTGCTGGGAAGAAGAAGAAGATTATAATTGGAGTATTAGGGTAATGAAAGAGTACAATAATGTTGAATCATGGTTTATGCTTTATAACTTTGAGGCAGAGGTATATAGTGATGGAGTAAGAGTTTTTTCAAGGTGTTACTAATGGTGATATAGTGGCATATTATGATGGACCAACAGTTTATAATCTTGAAACAAAGTTGTTGACAAAACTTGTGAATTTTGGGCCTTATTGTTTCAACCTTGAGATGGATACTTATGTGGAAAGCCTTGAGTTACTAGACAAAGAAAGAGTGACACATTGTGGGGAGACTGTGTTCCCTTGGACTAAAGAGGAGAATCACAAAAGAATTTGTTTAGGCTTTCGGCCCACGTTGCGACAGCCCCGAGGTGGTGTTTTCTTCGTTGTTTTCCTTACCAGGCGATGCCCTCCCCGAAGACCTCCCTTCCACATCGGGCGCTGGAAGCCAGCCGCGGCTATATACAGTATACCGGAACTTATAACAGGTATTCAATGGTGAGTGTGAGGTTTTGAATTTTAACTTTTACTATTTTTTCTAGTTAAACGTCTTGTTTGAACTATATATATTTCATATTTGGCACCTTTATGAATTACTTGTTGTGACTCGATCCTTTACTAATGGTGATTTAGTGGCTTACTATGATGCACCTTTATCGAAGAAACACTAATCGACCCCGGGCAGATTACGGATAATCTGGGGGTTAAATAGATGTTTCCCACGAGGGGTTAGACCCGGCAAAGATGGTTCTTCTGATAACCTGCAAAACAGACACCGTGAGCTCGTCACTGAGAAGGGGGGGGGGGGTACCTCCTTGTGACCACCCTCCGGCGTGAGAATCAGACTAGATTGCTCTTGAATATAAGTGTATATTAAGAGAATGACTAGAGCAGATATCAGGTAATATATCAAGATATGAGATAAGATATATGATATAAGATGAGATCATACCATTCCAAGGTGTTGGAGTATTTATAGCCGAAGGTAGGTTTCCAAGAAGGTACAGCCGGCTGAATAGTGTTCCTGTTCTGCCAACTGTGGGCTACGCACATGCCATGCTGGTGGTTGGTGGATAGGCAGCGGCTGATAGTGACCAGGCCGGTTGTGTACTATTCCTGTTCCACCAACTGCAGGCCATGCCATGCACGTCCTCCGACAGGTTGGTGAGTAGGCAGCGGCTAATAGTGACATACAGTACAAGAGCGTGCTGCTCGTCATACTGTTGTCAGTGAGCTGTCGTATCTTTGGTCAGATCTTTTGTCCATACCTCGTCAGGTACAGTACAAAAGATCCTCCAGTATCGTACGGACTGGCTCATCTGGGCGGGAGTTTTCCCGGCTTTGTGCGGGAGTATTCCCTGCTTTGCTCATTCCTTCTTCAGGTGACATTACTAAATTATTATGAGAGTTAAGTGCCTTGTGCGTGTAGCTTTGCTGCGCAGGTAGCCTTCCCTGATGGCTTGTATCCGCAGCTGCGGGAACAGGCAGAGTACTTCACCATTGGGAGGCTTTTCCTGCGGGAACAGCTTGCGTACTGCGCGTAAGGACGTCACGTCTCTGAGCATGGTGGGTCCTGCGGATCCAGTTGGTCTCGGCGCAGACGTCCCTTCAAGTTAAGTCTTGCGGGTTCAACCGCGCAGACGTCCGTTAAGGAGTCTTGCGGGTTCAACTGCGCAGACGTCCCTTTTCAAGGTGAGTCTTGCGGGTCCAACTGGGCTCTGCTGGGACCTACCTCTTCATTTATGATTCAACATTATTGATGGATCAAGGTTTTGAAATTCGGACCTGATTGTTAGAACCTTCAGATGGTAAGGTATGAAGAAAGCTTTGAACTACTAGCTAGATAACTAATGAGTGTTTGGTTTCGAATAATATCTTTTCTAGTAAATAAAGTCCTTTATATGTCATGTTTGAATTAATTGTTCATCTTTTATGGTATTCTGTTGTTTCTTATTTCTTCATTTCTGAATTTCAAAGATTTATTATTATTTGATTTATGATATTGTTTGCATTTTAAGCATCTCATGAATTTTTGGACATTTTCATGAACCCTTGTTTGTATGCAGTGGATTCTCTAGGGAAGATTTCCAAATAGTCATATCGATCAAAGAAATACTGAAAATAGTCATTGTACAGTCATAAGATGGTTGGGCTTTCATTAGGCACCATTTGGCTACGAGTTAGACCCGGCTGCCAATTCAATAGCCGAACGCTCAACAAACCATACATCAGCTGGAAACCCCTGTTCTCCTCTTACGACTTCAGTACATCGTCCGGAAGTTCATGCTCGAGTCGTTCGAGCCTGAGTTTCCGGAGCCACACCAGACGGTGTACGATGCCCCCAAGGGCAAAATAGGGGTGTATGCTGCATTCTTCGTTTATGGGAATCTCAGGTTCCCATTGACGAAGTTTGTATACCGTGTCTTGGAGAGGCACGGTGTGCATTTGACGGAGGTACATCCGATGGCGATCGCCAAGATCCGCCACTTTGAGTGGGTGTGCCTCATTCTGGGCGTGGAGCCCCATGTTGACCGCCTGATGACCTTCTATTCCTGGAGGTGCATCCAGGGGTGGTACACCTTGGTCAATCGGATCAAGGGTTTGAAGATCTGCGCTACCGAGCGCAGTCTTCGGTCGTGGAAGCGGAAGTTTTTCTTTATCTCCGCTCGCGTCGTCCCCCTTGCGATGACGTTTAAGAATGGGAGAGCACTCCCCGCCCTTCACGCCCTCAACCACCAGGAGGCGGAGTGGTTCGCCAAGATCTCCCGGATCCAGACTCCGGTGTACCGCTTTGCGGAGTCTGGGATGGTGATGCTTGGGATGAGACGGGTGTGGAAGGAGGCGTCCCAGATTCCCATCGTCCTCGAATACGGTTTGAACTCTGTCCCTTACGGTATGCTCTTTCTTCTTTATTGATATAGGTTTTTCTTCTAACTGTTTCTTTTTTTATTTCAGAGGGAAACGACTTGCAGTCTCTCCTGCAGCCGCGGGAGAGTGATGGTCCCGCACGGATGGGTACTCGTGCTCTAGATGAGAACGAGTTGCCCATCCTTGAGCAGACGGCGGATCGGTTCGTGGAGGTCTACCCGCCAGGGCACGAGATCCTGAGCGCCAGGCGGCCAGGTAAAGAGCTTTTTGACCCTCGCCCTCTCAATGCTCAAACCTCTGCGGGAATTCCTCTAATTTTGTCATCTTCTGATGAGGAATCCGCAGATGGTCCTTTATTGGCGAGGAAGAAGAAGGCTGCCGGCGGGAAGGGGAAGGCGAAGGTTGCCTCCACTGCCGATCCGGTGAATCGGTCTGATTCAGAGACCGAAAGCGAGGAGGTGGCGGGGAACCCTGGTGGTGATAAGACCACTGCTCCGGAGGCTGAGACGACTGTCACCTCCGAGCAGCCCAGGACGACGACGGTGAGCGGCGTGAAGAGGCCGGCTCCATCGGGTTCGTTCCCGCCTGTTCGCACCTTTAGGCTCAAGAAAACCCGTAAGTACAAACTTCCTTTACTTTTAACTTCATATCTTTCCGCCATTATACTTATATCTTCTTTGTACAGGCGTGGATGCTACCGCATTCCAGGGTGGAGCGGGGAGGAGCACCTCCGGACCCATGACGGTAGGCTTGGTCAACCTACCTGAGGCGATGACCCAGGCGGCTGCGCCTGCTTCAGTTGGTTCAGTTGCTCGCCCAGTTGAGCCAACTGTTCCAACTGTGACGACATCTCCGCCGGCTGTCAGTGCCATATTCACTGATTCTTTCACTGAGCCGGCGGTGAATGTTTCTGTGGATTCTTCCGCAGCCACGGCCGCGGTTGTGAGTTCACCTCTGGTGAGTTCACCTCCGCTGGTTTCTACCGCGGCGGCCTCCGCTATGCCTCCTCCGGCGCCGGCGACTACGGCCGGTCCTTCAGGTATGTCCGGGGTTGGGGCGTCAAGCCAATCTCTGCCTCCTTCCCATCTGCCTGACCTCTTGGATGGATATCCGTTAGGTTCGGGTGATGGGTTTGGCGGCTACAGGCCTGTCGTCGACCCTACAGGTGCGTAGGGTTATTTTGGCCTTTATTTTATATATATATATATATTTTTTTTATCATCTTTTCCTAACTGCTTTTTGCTTTTGCAGTGTCGGATTCCAATGAAGTGTATGTTCCATGATGGAACATCCGCGGAGGAACAACCCTTTGGACGCCTGTAGAATGCGTCGAATGGGCGCGCCACGCCGCCCCCGTCGGTGCGCTGGGGGAAGCCATGTCCAGCTACCAGGAGGGTAGGCTGTCGAATGAATTGCGGATTCTCCTTGCCCGGATGCAGCCGGGCGTCGAGTTACTTTGTCGTGAAAACGACAAGTTAAAGACGGCGCGTAGCCTGGAAGTGGCTCAGGCGCGGGCCATCCGGGAGGAGAACAAGAGGCTTGCCGCAGTGGTTGCGGAAAAGGAGAAGGCCTTCCAGGCCCTTGAAGTTGAAGTTCAGGCCCGTCTCGAGGCCCGTTCCAAGGCTGCCCAAGCTGTTAACGAACAGTTTCGGCTGGCTAAGGAAACTGCACGGAACGCAACTGAGAGGGCCACCAAGGCTGAAGCTGTTGCTGAGTTTCTACGCATTGAGAATGAGGAGCTTAAAGCCAAGCTAGAGAGGCTCCAGCAGGCTCATGATGCCTTGGCTATGGAAGACGCCAAGAAGCTCCAAGAGATCTTGGACCAGAGGGGCGTGCTTGACCATACTGAGCGGAAGCTAAAGGGCGTTGAAGAGGCTGCTGCTAAGGAAGTGTTGCTCGCCAACCTTAACAAGAGTGAAGCCGAACGCGCCCGTAACCAAGCTCAAGCTGCCCTCCAGGAGGCTCTGGTTGCCAAGGAATGGCTTCTTCGAGAAGCGTTGTCTCAGGTATGCGTAATTTCATAATATCTTTACGCTTTTCTTTGTAAATAGAAAAGGTTTTGATACTTGTATTTTTTCTTGTAGGTTGTGCATCGAGTCTTCACGGACACATCATACGACGATGCCATGAGCGCAGCCCTCAACGCTTCTCATGAGGATGGGGAAAAGGCCAGCTTCCTGCTTGGTCTAGGGTTCGTTGAGAAAGGCATCCCGCCTTCCAACTTCCCTTTATATGATGTGGATACTGAAGCTGTATATGACCAAGCAGTGAACCAGTATGCCGCCTTCCCACATCCGGTGGTGGAGAAGGTGAACGAAGTTGCTGCTGCTGATGATGGGCTAGCCATTCTAAAGACCTTCCTTGAACCGCTACAGCCAACTGATGGTGCGGGTAAAAGTGGGTTTGGAGGGAGTGGTCCTGAAGCTTGAACCTTAAGATCCCTTCCCACTGTTAGGATAGGTTTACATTGTATAGATTTGTATTCTTGTAGGCGGGTAGTTACCCGGCTATTCTTGTAATGAATTATTATGAAATATAAATCTTTGTGCGGGTAAGACCGCTATTTTCACTGGATGACTTGCTTTATAAACGTTATATGACTTGCTCATGCATACTTTAGTTTAAATTAGCAACTTTCCAAGTGTTTAGAATAAGTTAACCTTTGAACGTGGTAGATAATAGGTTGAAGTTTTGCTTCCTCCTTCGTGATTGTGCGGGTAAGACCGTCACTTGCACTTAGTAGGATGGCTAAACTTTACCTATATCTGACCTGCGTGGAGGTTTTCCTCATCTTTTCGTTAGAAATTTTCTGAGTGTTTAGAATAAGTTAACCTTTGAACGTGGTAGATAATAGGTTGAAGTTTTGCTTCCTCCTTCGTGATTGTGCGGGTAAAACCGTCACTTGCACTTGGCAGGATGGCTAAACTTCACCTATATCTGACCTGCGTGGAGGTTTTCCTCATCTTTTCGTTAGAAATTTTCTAAGTATTTTGAATAGGTTAACCGTTCGACGCGTGGTTGTCAATAGGTTAGTTCGGTTTCTTCTATCATGATTTGTGCGGTTAGGACCGACACTTTCATTTAGTGGGATCACCAAACTTTACCTATGACTGACCTGCGTGAAGGTTTGCCGTTTGCGGGTTTTGCCGCCGTCCACACGCAACGATTTCTTTACACTTATTTATGCGGTGAAAACCGGCATCAGTGTTTTGAATAAATTAACCGTTCAACGCGCGGTTGTCAATAGGTTAGTTCGGTTTCCTCTATCATGATTTGTGCGGTTAGGACCGGCACTTTCATTTAGTGGGATGACCAAACTTTACCTATGACTGACCTGCGTGAAGGTTTGCCGTTTTTTGTGTTTATGCGGGTTTTGCCGCCTTCCATAAGCAACGACTTCCCCACTTATGTATGCGGTGAAGACCGGCATATCAGTGTGGAAAGTTCATAAGTATAAATGTAAGATCATCAGCATCAATGTTCTAAGGAGAATCATTTCCATTAGAAGTGGCTCTGGGCCTTTTCTTTACAAGTTTGGAATTGATCTATATGCAAACAGTGTAATTGAGCTCCCTTCCATGTTGTTGGGATGGGAGTGCCATCGAGCCGATATGCACCTGGTTCGGGATCTCGTTGTTTACGCAGTATGTAGTCTCCAACATTGAAGCTGCAATTTTATTCGTGTTTTCCCCAGCTGGGGTTCTACACGCATCACCCTGCTCAGCGTTCGTTACGCCACGAGGTGCGCGAGCGTCCCATCTCTGACAAATGCTTCGACGATGTCCTTTACGTCTGTGCATTCTTCAGTGTTGTGGCCTTTTGTCCTGTGAAAGTCACAGTATTTGCTCCGATCAGCATTGTGACGATGTCGGATTATTGGAGCCTTTGGCCATGGGAGCTTCTCAGTGACGAATATCTCGGTGACGCTTTTAGTGAGTGGCGTCAATCTGGAGTTCTGGTTCGACTGTACGTTATCCCCTCCGCCTAACCGATGTTGCAAGCCGGATGAGGTGTCAAAGTTTACCCTTGACTGCCAAATGCCTAGCTTCCGCTTTTTGTTTAGTCGGGCGGTAAGGACGTTGTCTTCTCTTGTTTTCTGGGTGTAGAGGTTTGTGCTCTGGGGGAGATCTCTACCCAGTTGCTTCTCCGTTTCCGCGAAGCGTTTAGCTGCTGTCATGATGGCATCCCATGTGGATGGCATGCCATCTTTACCCGTTAAGGTGCGGATGAGCTCTGGGTCTTTCGCGCCCTGGATGAAAGCAGCGCGAACAAGATCTTCGCTAATATTACCCAGACTTAGCTTCTTTGAGTTGAAGCGAGTGATGAAGTCTGGCAAAGATTCATCTTCCTCTCGAATGCAATTGAGGATTGTCCATTGCTCTTCGGTATACTTTCTTTGTTGGCTGAAGTGTTGGCTAAACTTCTGTTGGAAGTCTGCCCAATCGTAGATGTGGTTGACCGGTAGACGATCGAACCACGCTCTAGCTGGCCCAACAAGCGTCATTTGGAACATGTAACACCACGTAGGTTTCGTCCAATTACTGACGGTTGCCCCCGCTATGAATCTGTTCAAATGATCGTCTGGATCAGATATACCATCGTAAGTGCCGATGTTGGACATCTGTTTGGCACTTTTCGGGGCGATTGCTTCCGCAATGTCCCTTGCAAATTTGGACGTTCCCGCATTTGCCGCAGTTGGTCTAAATGCTTTGGAGAAGTCACGTGGGTTTCCACCCGCGTTTTTTGGTTTGAAGGTTTCTCCAAAATGCCTTCTCGGTTGGGAGTCCGTTTCCTTACGCTTCCCTTTCGCCCTATGACGAGGGTTTGCGTCACTATCGGATTCCTCCGAATCATCGTCCAAGTACTCTACGAATTCATCAGCCTGTTGGAGTGAACGTAAGCGTTCATCCAACTCAGCTTGGAATTCTTTTTGACGTGCTTCCGCCCACGCTTTAACTTCATCGAGTGTTTGGCGGGGGAGCCTCGTTCGTTGTCTCTCTAACTGGGTATCGGTGAATCCCAGTGAGCGATTATTTACTGCACTTGCCCCAACTCGGGTAACTGGGGTAGTGTTCGTAAAATTTACTGCACTTGCCCCGGCTTGGGTAACCGGGGTAGTGTTCGTAAAAACTGTGTAGTCGCCGGTATTCCCCCCAGTAGCTGGGGTTGTGGTTGCCGGGGTTTCTTTAACCATCTTTCCAGAAGTTTTGAGAAAACTGAAAAAGAATTAAGTTCTAGCTTTTATGCACGGATGGCGCCAATGAAGAAACACTAATCGACCCCAGGCAGATTACGGATAATCTGGGGGTTAAATAGATGTTTCCCACTAGGGGTTAGACCCGGCAAAGATGGTTCTTCTGATAACCTGCAAAACAGACACCGTGAGCTCGTCCCTGAGAAGGGGGGGGGGGTACCTCCTTGTGACCACCCTCCGGCGTGAGAATCAGACTATATTGCTCTTGAATATAAGTGTATATTAAGAGAATGACTAGAGCATATATCAGGTAATATATCAAGATATGAGATAAGATATATGATATAAGATGAGATCATACCATTCCAAGGTGTTGGAGTATTTATAGCCGAAGGTAGGTTTCCAAGAAGGTACAGCCGGCTGAATAGTGTTCCTGTTCTGCCAACTGTGGGCTACGCACATGCCATGCTGGTGGTTGGTGGATAGGCAGCGGCTGATAGTGACCAGGCCGGTTGTGTACTATTCCTGTTCCACCAACTGCAGGCCATGCCATGCACGTCCTCCGACAGGTTGGTGAGTAGGCAGCGGCTAATAGTGACATACAGTACAAGAGCGTGCTGCTCGTCATACTATTGTCAGTGAGCTCTCGTATCTTTGGTCAGATCTTTTGTCCATACCTCGTCAGGTACAGTACAAAAGATCCTCCAGTATCGTACGGACTGGCTCATCTGGGCGGGAGTTTTCCCGGCTTTGTGCGGGAGTATTCCCGGCTTTGCTCATTCCTTCTTCAGGTGACATTACTGAATTATTATGAGAGTTAAGTGCCTTGTGCGTGTAGCTTTGCTGCGCAGGTAGCCTTCCCTGATGGCTTGTATCCGCAGCTGCGGGAACAGGCAGAGTACTTCACCATTGGGAGGCTTTTCCTGCGGGAACAGCTTGCGTACTGCGCGTAAGGACGTCACGTCTCTGAGCATGGTGGGTCCTGCGGATCCAGTTGGTCTCGGCGCAGACGTCCCTTCAAGTTAAGTCTTGCGGGTTCAACCGCGCAGACGTCCGTTAAGGAGTCTTGCGGGTTCAACTGCGCAGACGTCCCTTTTCAAGGTGAGTCTTGCGGGTCCAACTGGGCTCTGCTGGGACCTACCTCTTCATTTATGATTCAACATTATTGATGGATCAAGGTTTTGAAATTCGGACCTGATTGTTAGAACCTTCAGATGGTAAGGTATGAAGAAAGCTTTGAACTACTAGCTAGATAACTAATGAGTGTTTGGTTTCGAATAATATCTTTTCTAGTAAATAAAGTCCTTTATATGTCATGTTTGAATTAATTGTTCATCTTTTATGGTATTCTGTTGTTTCTTATTTCTTCATTTCTGAATTTCAAAGATTTATTATTATTTGATTTATGATATTGTTTGCATTTTAAGCATCTCATGAATTTTTGGACATTTTCATGAACCCTTGTTTGTATGCAGTGGATTCTCTAGGGAAGATTTCCAAATAGTCATATCGATCAAAGAAATACTGAAAATAGTCATTGTACAGTCATAAGATGGTTGGGCTTTCATTAGGCACCATTTGGCTACGAGTTAGACCCGGCTGCCAATTCAATAGCCGAACGCTCAACAAACCATACATCAGCTGGAAACCCCTGTTCTCCTCTCACGACTTCAGGTGCAGCGAAGCCATCATGCGAATCTGTTGCCAACACCTGCACCGACGATCTTTTTGCTGTCGATTCCACATCTCAATTCTTACAAAAACAACAACACTTTCCTTTTCAGTTAACCATAAAAAATGTAACCAAATACAAGGGATTTGATATTACTCATCGGCAACAAACGTGTGTATGATTTTGTTCACCAAGCATGCCACCGGTGGCACAATTTTCTACTTCGAGCATGTTTGGGATTGAGTTTAAAAAATGTTTATTGGCTTACTGGCCTTTTTAAAAAGTCATTTTGAAAAGTTAGGATTTGAGACTTTTGAAAAAGTGTTTTTTAACCCTTTTAAAAACCTAAAATAAATATGATTTTTATGATTGCCAAACACATTTTAACTTATTGGCTTTTTAAAAACACCAATAAGCCAATAAACATTTTTAAGCTCAATCGAAACATAATTTTCATCAAGAAAGTTGGAAGGTCCCTTGATTATGTTCAGTTCTTTCTACAATTTAGTGTATTGTGATATAAATGCCAAATATTTATTAATTTGGTCCCTTGTGATATCAATGAGATTTCTTTCAAGAGACTTCAAATGACCAATTAATCCAGCATATATATATTTTGGTTAAGTTATGATTATATTAATTTGGAATACCCGGGCTGGGAGGAGTGTAAATCTAGTTGGTATTGGTTCCTAACAAAGCTGTTATACTAAACGAAGCACCGAAAAGAACGAAAAGACAAGGATCCACGCATCTGCAAGCATATATAAATGATTTTGAAGGTCATGTATAGTGACACTGTGACAGTATAGTCCTTGTTTATTTCAGCCTAATTCACTTAGCAGCCATAATGAATATGCGCACGCATTGGGCAAAACATGTAATCATTAGAGTTCAAAATCAAACGTAAAAATAACAATGCGGAAAAAAAAGAAAGAAAATAATACGGAAATTATGCAGAATACATTTTTGATAAACTTGTTCACAATTTGTGATCGTCCTTTTTCTTCCAAGAGAATACGGTTTTCCCACAAGTTGTTGCGCGTTCTTTGTCAACCAGTTCGAGGCTTTCAACATACGGATCCATGCTAACTTTGAAACAACCAGGTCCAAATTGCAAAAACTTTGTAAACTTTGTTCGAGTATTATAAACTTTTGACCCTTCATTGTATGCCAGTATATCACCATTAATGGTCGGTTGGAAAACTGTCATCCCATAAATCCTTTCCACTTTAAAATGTGCAGAACAAGATTCAATATTACCATACTCTTTCATCACCCCAATCCACCTATAATCATCTTTAAAAGTGCTGTTATCATCCTGACAAACCACTGCTAGACAACCGTTTATGGTGGCTACCTGTACGATTCTCCAAGATTCAAGCAACAAAATGTAGCCAAAAACAAGGCTGCTCAAATTGTCAATATAAAATCTTGGGAGTTTTCGTGTTGGCTCAATGGTTGAATAACCACAACCCACCCAATGCAATATTCCATTGAAAAAACACGCCCTCGGCGATACATAACAGAAAGTAATCCGACTAGGTGGGGAGGGGATTGCACTCCAAGAGTTGGTTTTCAAGGAGTAAATATATGAACTAGTGTCAATTTCATCTGATTCCCGTAAGTTGTAACATACGGCCACAATGTTGTAATCATCAGTGATCGGGTCAAAACCAAATCCTAATGCTACATCGTATAAGTCTGTTGTTTTCGGACGACGTGGCACGATTAGCTTGCGTCTGATTGAAAAGTTCCATAGACTTATAATTTCCTTATCATTATCATACAGACACAGAATTCCGTTATAAGAACCAGTAACCGAAACCATAAGCCAGCCACAGCCACAGCCACAGGGGGGGAACTCAACTCCGGGTATGCAGTCAAACCCAGATCCAGATCCTGGGTCTAGCGGCAACTGGTCTCCCGAGTGCAATGTATAGATGTCTCTATACTCGTGATTTTTACAATTAAACATGTGTCTGACGATGACTTTTGGAGTGTTTTTAGAACATCGAAAGCGGTGACGGTGGAGGAATTTGGGGCTAAAAAGACCAGAATGCCAGTATTTGGAGAGTGATCGGAATCGGATGATGGATTTGGGTTTTCAAAGATTTCAACAATCAAATCATTACAAATATTGCGAGACATTATGTGCTGCAACTAATTCACAAAACTCAAACAAACGTAGATGAACGATGCATGTTATAAACGATTACAATATACGAAACTCCTCATTAGAAGGATAATAATAATCTTCTCCCAATTTAAAAATTGAATAACATAAAATATTAATAAATTTTCAAATTATATAGTCAATCGTTTCTTAAATTAATTTAAAGAATAATTATTTATCTACCCAGAGTTTTATGGGATGTGAAAATTAAGACTGATCTTTAGTGAAAATATTAAAACAATATAGCATGTATTTAAGTAATATAAATAGATGCATAAATATAAAAGGTGAATAGTCCAACTTGAATGATAAATGGTCACGTGGGTGGGTTTAATGACTTTGTCATGAGTGACGTACGTTGTCGCATCATCGTCTTTGTTTAGTATAACACATCATATATGTGACCGTATAATTTAAACAAACACCAACTTATACGACTTGTATAAACATGTCATTCGATGTGTTAGTATAACACGTTACACAACACCTTATGATTAGTTTCGCAAGTCACACAAATCCATATGATCTAGATAACATGTCAGTGATGTATTGTAATGGTTGTCTACTAGTTTATGTAATGCAATGGTTATCTACTAGTTTATGCAGTATAATTGTCAACCACCAATGTTTGCAGTGTAATTGTCGTATTTGTGTTATTTATGCATGTTTGTTTGTTGATGCAATGTGATAATTCGTTACGTGCTGCTATTTTAACGTGCTATTTTTGTATTAATAAGTTAAGTGGTTCATTTGTCAACTACTAGCTAGCAATAATAACAAATAAATGTATTAATTGAACCATAACCAAAATAGCAATAAGAATGTTATCCAATTTTTCCGCATGCAATCCTCCATATACGTCATATTAACTCCAAAACCACACCGGTGGTTTGTTCTTAAACTTTCATGTAGTACACTACTCGATCTGTTATGCTAAAATCAATGTTGATTTTTAAATAATAAAAAAATCAATAAGCAACAACGATGGAACCAGTGTTTTAGTATCATTGCATTTTGTGACATTTATCAATTTACATGTTCGGAAACCCGACCCTTTTAAAATTTCTAAAGTTGAATCTTTATCTAAATGTTGAATTTATGTCAATAATCAGGTTATTATTTTATGATTATTAAATGCGCCTGCATTTCGTTGTTCGTATGGGTTTAGTTCTTGACAAGGTTTTAATGTATAATCCGTCGTCGTCATCATCGTCGTCGTCGTCGTCGTTGTACTCAGTAAATCCCACCAATAGCAAAGCTAAGGTAGAGTTCAAGAAGGGTAAGATGCAAACAACCTGTATGAATAGAGATGCTGCTTCCATTGATACCCTTGGCTCGAAAGTAGTTTTGCATCAAGACTGGGACATAAGGCACATAACACGCAACCGTCAGGACCCCAGCTAATTGATGCATGTACCTTTGTCTTTCGGTTATTAATGCCACAACATGATGCGTGATTAACCTTCCGCCGCTTTTAACGTTATTTTCACAAAATTAATAAATAACGTTAAAATTAGTGCAACTTCACTTTTGTCCACCCGAGGGTCCACTTTTAATGTATAATCCATGTTATAATATTTCTCCTAAACTACAAGACATCTTTTAAACTCATCCCCAACTTTAAAGGCTACCATTTAAACCATTCCAAACTCTAAGGACCAATCATGCCATTCACCCAAACTTTTCAACCATTTATTTTCTTCTTCCCCCTGTTGCGTAGATGGGAACCCCATTTTTTTTTTTAATCTTTTCGAACTTTAAGAGGACGTTTGGGATTTCTTATTTTAGCTCCTTATAGCTTATAACTTATGAGTTATAAGTTATAAGATGTTTGAGAAATTAGATTTTGTGAGTGTATAAGGTATGTGTTACAACTTTATAATTTATAACTTATGCCTTAAATAAGTCAAGAAGGTAAAATAAGGAATGACAAACACCTGGGCTAACCATTATTAACACCAAATTAGTTATTACCAAACATATTCAACCGTTAATCACTCAATAAAATTATACTTGTAACGACTAACAACCTCAATCAAGTTCTATCTCGCATTATTTGGTTATAAAGCAATCAATTCAGCTTTCACTCGGGCATTAGACCTTCTGCATTAGGGTCATCCATGGCTTATATAGATGAGATTTATGAGAAGGATGGAAAAGGCAAGTATTGTACAGGTTGAAGTGGATGTCATACATCCTTGAAGATCCTTTCTCATGGATGTGGAAGAATTGTGGTTGGTGGGTCCCATATATTGATGATGTGGAAATTATGAGACTATTTCTGGAAATAATGAATATGTCATTGTTATAGGTAAAGTGTTTGTAGAAAGAATGGATGGAAAGCTGATATGACACGCTAACTAGATTGTTTGTGAAAAAAATTCGTTATGAACTGATGCAAACAATCTTAGACCCGTTCATAACATCTAAATGAATTAAGACATTTGTTAAATGAATTAAGTTATATAAACCACACAATCCTTCATTCTTGATGAATCATATTCACACACCTTATATTTTATTTTCTGTTTTCGTCTAATCGCTTTTGCAATTGCTCAAGTTCTTCTAGACGAACCGAAAACCAAAACGAGCTTTTCTCCATCGATTCAACATCGTTTATGGTAATTTTTTTATGCATTTAATTCGCTTCATCAATCTCATCAATGACCCTCTATCAATTTCGATTGACAAAGGTATTAATCTAATCAATTTCGTGGGATTAGATCCTAGGGTTTATTAGAATTTGGGGGAATTTAGAACTAGGGATGGCAGCGGGCCGGCTTCGGGCCTGGTATTGCTAATCCCATACCCGTACCGGGTTATAAAATTCAATCCCATACCCAGTCCATTACCCGTCGGGTAAGTGTCAGGTAATTACCCCTTGGGTATTGGGTAAACCCATTAGATTGCTAAAAAAAGTTTCGTTAGGAATTTTAAGTAGATTAATTTACCGTTATAGTTATCATATATATGTATATATTTATATATGAACTATTACAAACTAAAATATGGCACATTACATCTATATAAACACTATCATAAATAAGTAATAATACTATAACTTTTGTATAAACTTGATAACATACAAACATAATAATACTTTTTAATACATATCTTACATACAAAAGGATAAGAAAAAATAAAATTTATAATAAAAAATTTCTGGTTTTTATTTCGGGTATAAAGTTCAGGTAAACGGGTATGTATTTTGGCTTATCAGGTCGGGTATCACCAAATCCCATACTAGGCCCGTACCCGCGAAAAAATTTCAAAAATAATCCCATATCCGGCCCAATACCCATCGGGCTTCGGTATCCCCGTCCCGTATGCTTCGGTTTTCAGGTATACCTGTCGGGTTCGGACTATTTTGCCATCCCTATTTAGGACTATTCATTTTAGGCTTCTAAATCAGAGCATAACCAAGTAACTAGTTCGACCGGTTTGTTAGTGCATGTGTGTTAAGAGTAAGAACCGGCCTTACCCGGGTTTGAGTCTTGTAACACCCGCTTTTATTTTCAGTTTTAACTCTTGAAAGTAGTTTTAACTTCATTATTTTAGATTATGATACTAAAGTGGTTTGTGTTAAGTCATAGATAAATCGGTTCGTTAAGAATAATCGTTTAATTATTTAAATGGTTTAATTAAAAATAATCGTTTAGTTATTTAAACGGTTTAATCTTTTAATTTAGCCATTTTATAAATTTATATCGAAAGCATAACCTAATCCCCAAATTCATGTATGAACCCTAGATCCCAAATTGGTATAATATATCCGTTTTGCTTAGTTGGTATTTGATTTTAGCATATCTATATATTTGTTAGGATTGCTCGTTAAAGTTCACCGAACCGTTCGTTCAACTCACTCAAACTATCATCTATACCATCCTCGCCCCGACATATTCCGCCCCAGCATATTACACCCAAGGGGTGGGTGTTACACATCTAAGGTTTGGACCTTGATACAAAGTTGGTTGGAGGCGTGGATTTTCCTATTAACTTGGGGCCGGAAAAAATTATGAATTGGTTGGATTAGTCAGATGGCAGTTGAAGAAAAAGGATGCGATTGAGTTGATAATTTCACTTGTTGATGACTTATTTGGATAACTCGAAAAGATGCAATTTTTGGTACGAAACTAGATTATAAAGATTTCCTTTTTATAACATTGTTTCTTTTTCTTTCATACAGTTTACTTCTCAAAATTGTAATAAATTGAATCGACTAGCGTGGTTAAAAAAACCTACTACTTAGTATGTAATTTTTTTCCCAATTAGGATTTTCTATCCGGGAGTCGTGTACAACCTAGCTACTATTAAAAAAAAACAAATAAATAAAAAAAGGAGTAATTAAGAGTCACACCTCTTTTATCAAACGTCTTGGTAAAAAAAACCGGTTATGTATACACGTAACCAATTTATAGTGACTTTGTCCTAAGTATTTATATGACCTAATTATAATATTTAAATTTAGCTTAATATTTTGACATCAATCATTAGGTTAATCAGTTTTAAATTTAAAAGCTTGGTAATGGGGTCTTCATCGATGGAGAAACAAAGGTTTCTTTGATTTCCAACTGATCGAGTTCGCATGGCTGCTCTGGAACTTAAAAAGTCATGATGCTATGAGGGTAGCTAGGGAGGAAACAAAGATAATCGGGCTAATAACACCATATAAAACAACTTATTTTCAAACAACCAGTTTTTCTAAGATAAATTTAGGAAACATCAATAGGACACTCTACTCACAACACTGATATGGTATACCGGGCGTATGGTCATATTAGTCATATGGCAAGAAAATGGACATACGAGATTCTAACACATCATACATCCATATTGTTTATAAGTTGGTGTTTGATAAAATCATACGAGTAGTAAGATGCATATTGACACGGAAGTGACTGATCACTGATGTGACGCACACACTATTGACAAAGTCAAACAACTTAAATGACCATTTTTTGTTTGTCACACGACCTGTTTAGTGACATCAGATTGTATAGGTAAGTAGCACCTTTCTTTTATCTCATTGATTGATACATGAGCATTTGTTATATACAAAATGTGAGTTAAAGCGTGCTTCATAACATGAATAAAAGTTTTTGAACACTAATATTCTAGTTGGAATACTTAAAAATACTACTCATGTTTATCTTAAAAATGAGAAGTGTGAGAAGGATTTGTAGCAACACAAAAAACCTTTTAAAAAAAATTCTAAAAAATTAATAAAAAAATCATAACTCAAAATACAAATAAAAAAAAAGTTTAAAAACCAAAAATGTTTCCCTCGTCATTCTTGTTAAAAAAAACCGCCGAAAAGACACAATGGAGAGACAAAAGACAGAATTATCACTAAAAAAAGACACAATAAATCACAAAATATAACACAATGTCGAACAAAATATAACATAATGTTGAGTAATATAACACAATATCAAGAAAAAATGACACAATGTCAAGGAAAAAAGGCACAATCAATGATGAAAATAAACACAAAACAAAATGATAAACAAAAAGACACAATGGTATTTTTCACTCAATATTTTTTTTAGAACAAGGAAGACGATGGAACATTTTTGTGTTTTTATTTTTTTTTGTTTTTTTATTAAATTTAGAGTTATGAATTTTTATTTATTTATTTTTATTTTTTTTGAACGGTTTTTTTTTGTGTGTGTGACTGTAAATCTTTCTCATTTTTTTCTCCTTTTGTAGAATAACTTTACTTCAATATATATCTTAAATCTTAAATATATATAAACGATTAAAAAGCTCCTTGGTTGCTCCTTATATTTTCTTAAGCTGCCAGATTGCTTTATTTGTAAATAGAGGTTTCTCATGCATTTGACCCGAATTCACGGGTATAGTTTCACCAAACCCAGATAGCCATTAAACACGTTATAATTTCATTAAATTAGAAATTAATCTCACCAAATATTTGATATAAAAATCCTATAAAATACGGATATACTAACAATAATATCTGATTTTAAAAAAATATATATTATTTATAATTAAGAAACAATTTTATAGTAAAAAAAATAAGTGGGTTATGGCTCTCACCAGACCCAGATATCTTTTAAACTGGGTTATAACATCTCATTTATTTGTGAAACTCTTTCATCATCAAATTCTATGTATATTATTAATTTACTTACAATAAATAAAATTAGAATAAAAAAATATATAAATATTATAAAGGAATAATGTAAAACAATTCCTTAATAATAATAATAGGAATAAAAACTAGTATATTATATATTTTTTTTAAATTAATTGTAAATAAAGATTAGTATAGCATTTTCCTGTTTTTCACATCCCATAAGACTCTTGATCGGTACGTAATTGCTCTTATTAATTTAGGAAACGATTATACATCTGTATAATTTTAATATTTATTAATATTTTATGTTATTTGGTTTTAAATTAGGAGAGAATATATTATTCCTCTATTTCCTAATATGTAATCGTTTACGTGGCCTATATAAGTATATATGTAACGACTCAATCTACCATGCTTATGTTCTCTTCAGCATTCATTAATTCTGCCAGCTTTCGTTTGTTCTTCAACTTGGTTAGTTTGTGTTTGTGAAAACATAATAATGTCTTCCTATATTTGTGATGATTTAGTCGATCAAATCTTTGTAAGACTACCACCCAAATCCATCTTCCGGTTCCTATCACTCTCCAAATACTGGCATGCTCGTCTTCTTAGCCCCAAATTCCTCCACGATCACCGCCTTCAATGCTCTAAAAACCCTCCAAAAGTACTCATCGGACATCGTCGTGATACCGACTTTAGAGCCATCTATACATTGCACTCGCGGGACCAGTTGCCGTTCGGCCCAAATTCTAAATTCGTTGGCATACCCGGAGTTGAGTTCTCAAATCAAGGATACGCTGTGGGTTCTTCGGTTATTGGCTCTTGTAATGGAATTCTGATAAGGGTAACGGAGTTATGAGTCTATGGAACTTTTCAATCAGGCGCAAACCTAATCATTCCACGTCCTCCTCCTTTGAAATCAGGTACTTATACTGAGGTAGCATTAGGATTTGGTTTTGACCCGATCACTGATGATTACAACATTGTGGCTATATGTTACGATTACGAATCCGCATTAGAAGAAAACCGTACGCTTATTTACTCCTTGAAAACGCGATCCCTTCCCCGCCTAATCAGCTTTCTCGTACTGATGTAGAGCCGAAGGCATGCTTTTTCAATGGAATATTGCATTGGGAGGGTCATGGTTTTTCAACATCAACGCCCGAAGACAGTACTCGTTTTATTCTGACATTCAATTTGAGCAGTCGTGCTTTTGCCTACATTGGGTTGCCTAATTCTTGGAGAGTCGAGCAGGTAACCACCATAAATAGTTGTCTAGCAGTGGTTTCTCCGGAAAATAACAACTTTATGAAAGATGATTATAGCTTGATTCGGGTGATGAAAGAGTATAGTAACATTAAATCTTGGTCTAAACCTTTTAAACGGAAAAGATTAGCATTTTTTGGGATGAAAGTTTTCCAACCTATCATTAATGGTGATATTCTGGCATACAACAACCTTTATGTTTCTGAATGGTCAAAAGTTTATAACAAATTTTACAAAATTTTTGCAATTTGGACCTGGGTTTAGCATAGCTGACATGGATCCATATGTTGAAAGCCTCGAACTCTTGACAAAGAGCTCACAACAGCTTGTGGGAAAACCGTATTCTCTTAGAAGAAAAAAGAAATAACTTCGTTACGACGCATGTTCTGCTTTAAGATATAGGTTTTACTTATTTTCTAGTCTTTTGATAGTTATATTTTAATGTAAGATGATGGTTTGAACTTTATTAGTTACCTGTTAATTTAAGACTTTCCCAAATTTCACACTCTGAAACACGTCAAAATTACAGAAATATTTTAGGAATATTTGAAGCTTGATAAGGTTTGAGAAATTATTACAAGATTACAGGTTAACATAACGATCGTTAATATTTATCGACACTCAGCTTTTAACCATAGTGTGTAACGAATCATATCCGGACCGACTGACGGCCATAGCGTGTTCGGTTCGCGGGTTTGGCGGGCGGTAATTAAGTAACTCATGCATTATGTTCATTTTTTGTGTTATCAGTCTGTTTACCAAATTGACCAAATAGAAATTAATCATTTGACTGATAAAGTAAGCTACTTTCATCATTTGACTTTCGACTGTCAAATACATGCTTACTAAACACATAGTTATCAATTATTTCTTTTGCATTTTTAACACCGATGTTAAATAATCGATAACAAGAACGGGTGGGTACCCGTTCTTGTTCTTTTCATAGCACTTCTTGTGCTTTTTGGATTTCACTAATGGTTTTTCTCAAAATTTGGAAAGCAAACATAGCTTGTTTGACTTTTAAAAGTCAACATACTCAATATTTAATTTAGCTCAATTAAAGATATGTAAATGGACTATGCAAGCGAAATAAAAGTTATTAAAAGAACTTGGTCGGTATCACTTCGGCTCAGTACGACATTGATGTGGAACTAGCACTATGCATATAGCTTACAATACAAAAATGATGCTTATTGCGAATACAACTCCGTTTTAACGGCTTGACAAATGTTAAGGCATACTTAAAAATTTTAAAAATACCGTATGTTAAACGCTACAAAAGAATCAATAACTTAAAGAATCAAGCATACTAGATTATATTCAATACCTTCTTCTGCAGGTTCAATGTCTTAAAAACATGAAAAACAAAGAGAATATAAAGATTTTCTTCATCTGATAACTTAACTTGGTTATTTCCACACTATGAAAATTAGCTGCTGCTACTTGTCCACCGTCAACACATGTAACTTAATGTGATCAATGGTATGATGAAATGCAGGTCTTTAGGCATGTGGCATCCGTTAGATCATGCCGTGCTCCGTGATGAAGCTGGTACTCGATCTTGTGTATCTCAGCTGGAGTCGACCCAAACTCCTGCCTGACTTTCTCCATAAGTTTTTTGAATGTAGGAGAGCTTGGGATGAAAAATAGCCTGCAATCATCTTCGTCTTCGTCACCCGGTCAGCTGAGTTTGACTTTGACCCCTGGTTTCTGATGGGGAGATCTTGAAGGGTGATAAAGGGCTGTCAACATCTGAAACAAGTAACTGATCGCCAAGCTGTGCCCCGGAAGTGTACTTGAAGCTTGGCAAATGATCAGTAAGTGTGAACAACAGAGCCTCCATCTTTGCGATCTAGGGGACTGAAAGGCGTAGTCGAGTTCTCCTCAAGCGCAGGCACATTTGGCTTTGGCAGAGAGTAGGGCCGACATTCCCGTGTTACAACTCAGCTTATAGATGTTTCTGCACAGGTTTGGTTGATAAGTTTGAAGAGTCTTTGCAACAAAACCCAAGACTGCTCTGCAGCAGCAAACACAATCTGGCTAACAGCTGACCACGATGAGTCTCGTAAGGGCCCAAACTTGAGCGAGCATTATGGCATGCTTTTGAATAGCCACTTGTAATGCCTGCCTTTCCAGCTTGTTCTTTGGCAAGTTTGAAAGCATCACCCACACCAGTCACAGGCTGTTTAAGGAAAACTAAGGTACTTAAACAGGGAATGAATCATATATTATTATTATCATTTATTTACCTTGCAAGGCTTGCTAAATTTTGGTGGAACACTGATGTCTGCAAACAAGTAGGCAAGCACCATCTTAATATTATTAAAAAACCAACCAATACAATAATAATCATCATCATCATCATCATCACAAACAAATACCTACCAGTTTATAACTAATTATTAATTAAACAAGGAATGAACGAATGAATTACCGGATTGTGTTTGTGGAGGATCAAGGTTCCACATCGCCGTTCTCTCATGGCTAACATTGGGCCACTGATAGTCACCCATCATCTTCTTCTCATGGCTAACATTGGGCCACTGATAGTCACCCATCATCTTCTTCTCATGGCTAACATTGGGCCACTGATAGTCACCCATCATCTTCTCCTTCTCCTTCTCCTTCTTCGAGTTTGCGTTCTGTTCTGTAGAGTGTAAAATATACCCTAATTTCTTTCACCAGCCTCGCCTCTCTTTATTCATATTCATATTGGGCTCCAAATGGGCCATCAGTTTAATTACTTCCTAAAGTTTTTTGAATTTTTTTTTTCTTTATTTTTTTTACTCTTTGGGCTTTATTTTTTTTTACTCTTTGGGACAGTTGCATATTTCTCTTTTCTCAACTTTGAAATTACATATTTTCTCAAATCATACTTAAAAAGCATTGTATATTTTACATTAAAAACTTGTATTTCCTCCTTTACGTTTACGTGAGTGTTTGTTACTTTGTTCTTTACCATTGTAAACAATAAATGCCTGAAAATAATTGTCATCAGCAAAATCTCATATCGATTTAGTTAGCCAACAAGTACAAACTTGATCCATTTGATTTTATTACCGCTAACTTGCTGCTAGCCTTTTTGTGTCTCAAAACAAACTTGTTCCCGAACAAATTCAAACGAACTTGGAGTCTACGATCCCATTTCAAGTTAATTTTTTTGTTGCTGAGGATGGTTTTTTACTGCCGAAACACTGGGCATATTTCAAAGAAAAAAAATGCTTTTTTAATCTATATAACCGTTGTGGCAACGGTTGTTTTCTAATAAAAAAATCAAATAATTTATTAAATCATATAAATAAACCTCTTCTTTCTCAATTTTTTCCATATCAAGAAATTAAAAATCTCTCTAAACTCAAACCTTTAATTCAGTTTTTTATGGATTTTTCATCCAATGACGAGTCGAGTTCGGTCTTTCCAGTTTTTATTCACACGATTGTGTCTACTACAGCCGCTATAGTAACCGACAAGGGAAAAAATTCGGCGCTGAAAACGAGAAGGGCTGCTTTGGACAGAGACCGTGAAGCGGACCGTAAGCGCCTAGTAGCTGATTACTTTGACGACAATCTAGCTTATGACACTGGGCTCAATAATCTATTTTGAATGTTTATATGCCATATACTTAATATTAATAAATTGGGGTCGAGTCAAGATTTAAACTGTTTTTTTGTCTTTTATTAACACATGTGCCATGTATTTGAAATGAAGTTAGATAAAATGAAATGGGATTATTCGTGATTCAATTTTTTTTTCTACTTTTATGCATTTTCACAAATAACATACCCATAAACCTAATGGTAATCTCTCTTGAATTGTTTGCATGTCATACACTTAATATTCATAAACTAAATGGATTCCCAGCGCGTTGCGCCGGGTTGATGTTATGGACAATCGTACTCGTACAACTTATCAAAAACCGTTCGGTGCGACTGCGATTCGAGGTGAATTCGATCGTTCCCGGTTACGAAACCAAAAACAAAACCCAAAAAAACTGTGTTAATGTCCAAATACAACAAATTAACATAACAAAAATACGCATTACGGTTGCGAACTGGTGAAAGTTCGATTGGTAAACGGTTATGGTGCCGAAAGTAAGGCAAAACATAAATTATTCCTCACCTAAATACAACAATTTAACATATTTAAAATATGGGCAAATACCATTAAAAACCAATATACTCTCTTTTTTCTCTAATTCAAGTCCTTTAATAATTTTATTGCACGGTAAAGCCCATGCACATATTAAATTTGAACAAACATGTGACTTTTAGAAACAATATGTATCATTTTTTTTTCTTATGTGCTTGTGTTAAATTTGTATGAAGACCATTTATAATTTATATTGGTGTATTAAAACTTCATGACTTCATGTGTGTTGACTGTGATCAGTACACCACGACTTGATCATGGCTAACAATTCTGGTAGGATTAATAGAAGTTATATTGCTTCTAAGCATAAGTCATAATATCAAATGAACTAGTGTATGTACATGGGCTTTCTCGTTTTGCTATAACATTTACTACTTATTTTTTTTATCCTTTATCTTATTTATTAGTTATGTAGAAACTTAAAGAATTAAGTGTTCGCATTGCTCGAATCACATTAGAAAAAAAAAATCACTCTCATATTGTTTTTATAAGTTCTTGATGCTCAACATATTTCTTGATTATTTTTTATAGGTAAAAAGGAACGACTTCTTCAAATCTTTGGAGGCTGGTGTGATAATGTGGTGGATTTGTAGCTTGCAACTGACGAAGAAGCAATATTAAGACGGGATATATTTGACCGCACCCCTAAGTTTACATGGGGAAGGGGTCGTGTTACTCGTGTAAGCTTGCTTGGAGACTCGGTTCATGCAATGCAGCCTAATTTGGGTCAAGGAGGTTGCATGGCAATTGAGGTAATATTGTAAGTAACAATGTAAACGTTAAGTGACTCGGGTGTCATTTTCTTTTAACTTTTGTACCAAGTTTGGCGGTTCATGTTTTTACAGAATAGCTATCAACTAGCTCTTGAGCTCGATAAAGCTTGGAAACAAAGCACCGAGTCAGGATCACATGTTGATATCGTATCTTCCCTAAGGAGGTATGTGTAGCAAATACTTCATTTTAAAAATATATATATAGAAAACCGTTTTCCCATCTATAAACAACTACATGGTGTATTTTGCATTTTTCAAAAATAAATCATTTTGTGTTACAAGTTGTTAACTATTGTATCAAGAGGTTTTGGTTCATATGTTGACCATCTAAAACTAGTTATATATCATTGCTTTGACCCTTATGAATTGTGGTCTTATAAGATATGAAGATGCAAGAAGACTACGAGTTGCGGTTATACATGGGTTAGCAAGAATGGTTGCAATAATGGCATCAACTTACAAGGCCTATTTGGGTGTGGGGCTCGGTCCGTTGTCGGTAAGAGTTGCAAAACACACCCTCTAATTAGACAAATTTGACATTTTGAACCATTTATTTTTTCTGTGTGTAACATTTTTGTTTTGGCAGTTTTTAACGAATTTTAGGATACCATATCCTGGACGTGTCAGTGGGAGCACTACAAGAAAAAACACCTTTAATGACACGCATTGCGTGTCATCTAAAAGTGCAGATGACACACAAATGTGTATCAATGATAGACTAGTCATAAATAAAAGATGACACGCGGACGTGTGTCATGTTTTATGACACGCGTTTATGGCATGCATTTATGACACCCTTGCATGACTCACATTTATGACTCCAATATACGACTTACATTTATGCGTGTCATTGTATTATTTTTTTAAATATATATATATATGTATATTTATTTTTTTGCATAATTACTAATTTTTACATTAATGACAATAATTAAATCCCCATGACAAACAATATAAAATACAAATATAGCAAAACTATCCATTTCATTTCATAATTAGAGATCATAAATCAATATTACAAAGATTTCCAAATTAACAAAAATATTCGTTAAATTGTCAATACAAAAGACATCACCAGAAAATAAAGTGTTCATATAAGTCGATCGTTGTTCTCAAATTCCATCAACATCCGCCTTCTCGTATTCATCTTTGTCATCCCCAATCTGAGCAGAAAATTAAACAAACAAAATGCTAACAAAATTGGTCGGGTCAAATAACCCAAAATTCAAAACAAATCCTTATTCGATTCGAGTTTCTAAACCAAACGTGAGTCGAACTCGAACCTAGATATCTCAAACTGATTCGATTCAAATAACCCGAATTAGCATTTTAATATATACTTATTTTTTGTATAACATACTTATGGCTTATAGTGGCCTTAAAATAATATTACTTGTTAAGTTTTTTTATGGGCTAAAAGAATTGACCTCCGCTAAAATCGAAAAATTTGTTGATCAGTTTATTTTTACTTTTATACTAGCCGTTAAATAGCTAATCCTAATTCAGTTTATTCGTAAGCTTATTCGAATCAGGTTGTGTGAATTTAATTTGACTTCAAATTCATTTTTAGAAGTTTTAAATTCAAATAACCCGAATACGATTAAAAGGGTCAGAATACAACATACCCATTTTTAGATCCCGAATTTATTTCAGCCCGAAGAAGATCACCAGCACTGAGATGAGAATACCCGAAGTGCTCAACAATATTTGCACATTGTGTACCCTAGCCACTGCCTGGGCCTCCTGCTCGATGTTGAAGGGTAGTTTAGACATTTCCAGTAAAATGTTGTAAATACATACTTTATTATTCAAATATTAATTTTCTAAACATGATTATTTGGATTCTTAAACATTAAATAGAAGTCCTCACCTAGAGTAAACACAACTTTGGGCTTCTTTACACTAAGAGCACTTTTGGTTCCTTCCTGCAATCAAATAGATATATTAATTTAGCTTCTTATACAAAAACATATATATTATTCTAAAACTAAAACTGATTAAAAAATTATATAGTTACCGAATGTGCAGCATCAACGAAGGTTCCCATGACTCCGAGTTAGCGTGTGTTCAGATTAATATTACCAGAATATCCAAATCAAATTCGAGTAGAGCATATGTTGGCCAGCAGCATGCATTCAAGAATGCAGCCAATGAAAGCGGGAATGGCATGAAGTCAACACTCTTTGTAGTGATCACTTTCCACTGTTAGTATACATAAAAACACATGAATCAGTAAGTAAATGTAACTCCATATGTGACATTAGGGGTGCAAGCGAGCCGGATCGCGCGCAAGCTACTCAACCTTGGATCGATAAAAAACTCAAGTGGAGCCGAGCTTTTTCGAGCTCGAGTGGAGCCTAAGCCTCAAATAAAGCTCATTTAGTTATCAAAACTTGTATGGAGAAGCTAGTTTAGGCTCGCCAATCCTTACCGAGCTTTGCGTTTTTTTTTTCAAGTTTGACCTATTTTGGACTTCTATTTATTTATTTTACATTTCACAGCCGAGTGTTGGAACTGAGCGTTGGCTTGTTTAAGGTACTACTAGAGATGAGCTTAGGTTCGTTAAAGGTTTTTCTCAATATATATAAAAATAATTAAAAAATTGTATATAAACTAATTAACGAATAATAAACGAGCCGAGCTTGAGCTTTAGAAAATGAGCTCGAAACAAGGCGAGCTCGAGCTCGAGCTCTCGTAAGACAAAACGAGCCGAGCTTGAGCTTTAAAAAATGAGCTCGAAACAAGACGAGCTCGAGCTCTTGTAAATAAAACGAGCCGAGCTCGAGCTCTCGTAAACAAAACGAGCCGAGCTCCACACGTCTATATGAAATATATACATAAAGGAAAAGATAGAATAGACACTCGCCATGATAGTTAAAAGGAGACGCGCACATAGCAACACCAAACACGACACAAAACGCGCCCACGAAAGTGGACCGAGCTTTACAAGTGTGGAATAATCCCAAATCAAGACCCGTGACAACTCCAACAAAAGCAACTACTATAACTAATAGTTAGTGATTTCTTCTGCAAATTGAAAGCAATCAGATGTGTAATATTAACTAAAAAACAGATGGAATTTAAGATATTATGAAGAAAGTGCATACCCTGTGTGAATTACTTCTTTATGATATTCTCATATTGTAGGCCTGCAGGTATATAAAGTATGATTTAATATAATCTTAATCATCAAGTTTGTGTGTAATAATAATACAAAAAATGCATTCTCTTAACTTCTTTCCTTTCGGACTTTTTTATATATGATCTGATCTGATGCATCTACTTCTGATCTGAGGACAGCTTGGATCTGCCGTCACTGTCTTAACTTCTTTCCTTCCAGACTTTTTTTCCTTTTTTAACCGTCGACGAATCCTTCAAACGTGCTCGGTGGTTTGGTCGGTCCCGTCATAACTGACAGAATAACCGAAACTTGATTTTATAAAATAAAAATAAAAAATTGTTGGGCCAGGACCTAGAAAATTATGGAGCAGCGCCCGTTGCTACTCAAATATTAATCTATCTAATAAAATTTAATACCATACCAATTAGAAAGCTAGATCATTACTCTAATTCTTTGCACTTGTACATGTATTCTGCTGTAAACTGCAACAATTAGTAAAAACATGTTATAAATTTATAAGATAACTAACATGGAATCAAGTTTCTTTATATTACTCCATTCTTATCTTTTGTGGTTTCAGTTTTCTGATTTTTCTAAAAACAAGTTTGTGTAAGTACATGCCGTGATGCAGACCGTTTAGACCACGGGCCAAGTCTCGGATTCGCTTTGTATAAACCATTATTATTTTATATACGCAAACCGAGCTCGAGCTCTTTTATTAAACGAGCTTACTTTTAGGCTCGAGCTTAGGGTCGTAATTGTTTATTAAACCAGAGAATACACATACATAGACAATCATACACACAAATCATCATCATATCGAGCAAATCCACACAAATCACTTCAAATCAAGCAAATCCACACAATTCAGTTCATATCAAGCAATTAAACACAAATCAGTTTATATTGAGTAGATCGACACAAATCAGTTCATATCAGCAGCATAAATCAAGTATAACTTAACCTAATTAGCAAAATCAAGTGAATCTACCTAATATAAACACACATACTAATTGAATTCCGATGAAAAATAAGGTAGGGTGCTGTGGCGGCTTGGACAGAGACGTTGACGATGTAGTGCTCCGGTGTGGTGCGTCGTGGTGGACTGAACGCTAGATGGCGACGTGGTGTAAATGGGGACTGGTGGAGAAGATCGATGGCCGATGGAGACGAACCCTACATATGCGTTCCATTGGGAGAAGACACACGATGGTTATTTTGGCTAAATGGACCACACATGACACATGGTTTTAATGGAAGGTTTTTAATTTTTTATTTAGACTAAATGATGACACTCATACATGACACACGGTTTTTTTTTTTTTAAGTTATGACACTGATTTAATGACATACAGAAATAGGTGTCATAAATTTTTTAACTTTTTTAAAATATGACTTTTTTTATGACACACACATTTGCGCGTCATAAATCATGGCGTGTTATTATGCGCATGTCATTAAAGCCCTTTTTTCTAGTAGTGGAGATTTTTCATTGATATTGGAATGCTTTTGATAAACCTTTTAAAAGTTTTTTATTTGTTTAATTCTTCATGTTTTCTTTTAAATTTCAAAACTTGAAGGGAGACCCGTAGTTTTGCTGACTCACTGATAAAGTAAGCTACTTTAATCATTTGGCTTTCGACTGTCAAATATGTGTTATGTTTATTTCTTTTGCATTTTTAACACCTGTTCTTGTTCTTTTCATAGCACTTGTTGTGCCTTTTGGATTTTACTAATGGGTTTTCTCAAAATTTGTATACTTTTGAAAGCAAACATAGCTTGTTTGACTTTTAAAAGTCAACATACTAAATGTTTGATGTAGCTCAATTAAAGATATGTAAATGGATTATGTAGGCAAGCGATGAACTAAAAAAGTGGTTTAGAGACGACGATGCTTCAGAACGCGCTCTTAGTGGTGAGTGAGTAATGTTTCACCTGACACATGCCCTTATTTTGAAGAAATTTTCTATATATCATTTTGTTTTTTTTTTCTAAATTACCGTTGTGGTAACCGTTGTTTTTAATAAAAAAATAAAATAATTTATTAAACCATATAAATAAACCCCTTATTTCTCAAACTTTTCCATATCAAAAAATTTAAAATTTCTCATAACTCAAACCTTTAATTCAATTTTGTTATGGATTTTTCATCCGATGACGAGTCGAGTTCGGTCGTTCCAGTTTTTATTCACACGATTGTGTCTGCTACAGCCGTTATAGTAACCGACGAAGGCGAAATTTCGACATCGAAAATGAGAAGAGCTGCTTTCAGAGATCGTGAAGCGGGTCACGAGCCCCTAGTAGCTGATTACTTTGACGACAATCCGGTATATGACAAAAAAATGTTTAAGAGACGTTTTCGTTTGAGCAAAAAGTTAATCATAAAGATAGCTACAGATCTAGAAGCGTACCACCAGTTTTTTTGACAATCAATGGGTGCGAGAGGACGTCGAGGTTTTACAACCTACCAAAAATGCACTTGCACTACGTCAAATGGGGTAGGGGACAACACTCGACGCTTGGGATGAATATATTTGAGAATGCCTGAGAGAACCGCACAAGAAAGCATGTACAAATTTTGTAAGTGTGTCATCAAGATTTATGGGAACCGCACGAGAAAGCATGTACAATTATACGAAGCGTATGAGTCTAAACATAGTTTTCCAGAAATGCTTGATAGCTTGGATTGTATGCAATGAAAGTGGTTTAATTATTCAAATGGACAGCACATGAGAGGTGATCATTGTCACCTTATGTAACAAGTTATATGCTATATATTGTTTTACAATTAATTGTGAATAAAAATCTGTATAGCTTTTTCCTGTTTCACATCCCATAAAACTTTTGGTAGGTAATTCTTCTTATTAATTTAGGAAACGATTGTCCGTATAATTTTAAAATTTTACTAATATATTAAATCAAGATAATTCTCATCACATGTCCTTATTATAGCATATCCACATAGAACTCCATGTAATCACATTTTCATATAAATAATTTTCACATAGTCACAATTATTTTTAATCCACTAAATTAAAATAAGCATTCCAATTTAATTCAATTAATTATACAATTACATCAATTTTTTCAAATTAATTCAATTAACTCAATGATTAAGTATATTTATTCCAATTAATAACCACCTTGTCAATGATTTAATTTACTCTTGAGGAAAGAAGAAGAGCCGGTGAATGGTGATCAAACCGAATGTTCTTTAAGTTTTCTTTATTTATTTATTAAGAAATGACATGAAAAATGCTATAAAAATATAGATATCTCTGAAAATTATTTATAAAAAACACTCTAAAAGAAAAAAGAAAAAAAAGTTCTTTAGAACAATTAGGAACATCTTACTAATATATTAAAACAAAATGATTCTCTCCACATGTCCTTATTCTAGCCTATCCACATAGGATTTTATGTAATCACATTTCCATATCAATAATTTTCACATATTCATAATTATTTTTAATCCATTAAATTAAAATAAGCATTCCAATTTAATTCAATTAATTCTACAATTAAATCTAGTTATTCAAATTAATGCAATTAACTCCATGATTAAGTATATTTATTCTAATTAATAACCATCTTGTCAATGATTTAATTTACTCTAGAGGAAAGAAGAAGAGCCGGTGAATGGTGATCAAACCGAATGTTTTTTTAAGTTTTCTTTATTTATTTATTAAGAAATGACTTGAAAAATGCTATAAAAATATAGATATCTCTGAAAATTATTTATAAAAAAAATTCTAAAAGAAAAAAGAAAAAAACATTCTTTAGAACAATTAGGAACATCTTATCTTATTAATATATTAAAGCAAGATGATTTTCTTCACATGTCCTTATTCTAGCCTATCCACATAGGATTTCATGTAATCACATTTCCATATCAATAATTTCCACATATTCACAATTATTTTTAATCCACTAAATTAAAATAAGCATTCCAATTTAATTCAATTAATTCTACAATTAAATCTATTTATTCAAATTAATGCAATTAACTCCATTATTAATTCTATTTATTCCAATTAATAACCACCTTGTCAATAATTTAATTTACTTTTGAGGAAATATGAAGATCCGATGAATGGTGATCAAACCGAATGTTCTTTAAGTTTTCTTTATTTATTTATTAAGAAATGACATGAAAAATGTTATAAAAATATAGATATCTCTGAAAATTATTTATAGAAAACACTCTAAAAGAAAAAAGAAAAAAAGGTTCTTTAGAACAATTAGGAACATTTAAAAAAATTAAATAAGGCTGTTTAAAAAAAGATTTTCGGAAAATTAATGTGATACATTTTAAAGCTGGTATGTATTTGTAAACTTAGTTTTCAATTAATATTACAAAATCTTTTACTAATATGTGTTTTTTATTTTTTTTAAGTCTAATAGTTCATTTATGTTATATTATTTCTTATTTATTGCATTGTTTATTTATAAAGTATTTTCTTTTATGTTATAGATATAGTTTAACATCTTTTGTAACATCCGAGGGTAAAAAACTTATGTCAAATATTTGTGTTGACTAAATGTGTAGTTTAAATTTTATATTGTTTGTTGATATGTTTCCACCCGTGTGTAACACGGGTTATTATCCTAGTTTATTAATATTTTATGTTATTTGGTTTCCTAATGTTTGATAACCTTTCGACCTTCATTCATTCTGCCATATTCGTGTGCTGGTGAAAACATAATAACATTTAACCGCTCAAATCTTTGTAAGACTACCACCCAAATCCATCATCAGGTTTCTATCACTCTCCAAATACTGGCATGCTCGTCTTCTTAGCCCCAAATTCCTCCACGATCACCGCCTTCAATGCTCTAAAAACCCTCCAAAAGTACTCATCAGATATCGTCGATATGAAGACAATAGGGCCATCTATACACTGCACTCGCGAGACCAGTTTCCGTTCGACCTAGATACTAAATTCGTTGGCATACCCGGAGTTGAGTTCCCAGATCAAGGATATGCGGTGGTGGGTTCGTGTATTGGCTCTTGTAACGGAATTCTGTGTTTGTATGGTAACGGAATTATAAGTCTATAGAACTTTTCAATCAGGCGCAAACTAATCGTCCCACGTTGTCCTCCTTCGAAAACAAACTTTTCCAAGATAGCATTAGGATTTGGTTTTGATCCGATCACTGATGATTACAACATTGTGGCTATATGCTACAACAAATTCACGTTAGAAGAAAACCGTACACTTATTTACTCCTTGAAAACAAACTCGTGGGGTGTGATCCCTTCCCCGCCTAATCAGCTTTCTTTTACTGATGTAGCGCCGAAGGCATGCTTTTTCAATAGAATATTGCATTGGGAGGGTCATGGTTATTCAACATCAATGCCCGAAGGTTGGACTCGTTTTATACTGACATTCAATTTGAGTAGTCGTGTTTTTCGCTACATTTGGGTGTCTGAATCTTGGATGATCGAACAGGTAACCACCGTAAATGGATGTCTGGCAGTGGTTTCTCCGGAAAATAACGACATTTTCGAAGATGATTATAGTTTGATTCGGGTGATGAATGAATATGGTAACATTGAATCTTGGTCTCCACTTTGTAAACTGAAAAGATCTGCATTTATTGGGGCTGACAGTTTTCCAACCCATCATTAATGGTGATATTCTGGCATACAACGTTCATGAAGGGTCAAAAGTTTATAATACTCGAACAAATTTTACAAAATCTTTGCAATTTGGACCTGGTTTTAGCATAGTTGACATGGATCCATATGTTGAAAGCCTCGAACTGGTTGACAAAGAACGCGCAACAACTTGTGGGAAAACCGTATTCTCTTGGAAGAAAAAAGAAATAACTTCATTATTAAGCATGTTCTGCTTTAAGATATAGGTTTTACTTATTTTCTAGTCTTTTGAGAGTCATTTTTAATGTAAGATGATGATTTGAACTTTATTAATTACCTGTTATTTAACCCAGTGTGCGTATTATGGTTGCTAAGTGAAATAAACAAGAATTATATTATTGCTTCTAAGAAAGATTCATTAAGAGACTAGAGCTATACACTTGCAGGTAATTGGGTGTCGGTTCGGGTTTCGGTTGACTTTTCTTTCTTCTTTTGTGCTTCTTTTTGTGGGGTGGCACCTAATAGCATGAAAAGTTGACTTGGCAAAACCGTATTCTGACACGAGTTATTATCAGGATACATAATAGCCTAATGAGGGATGATTCGGCTATGCTTGTGGCCGGCATCTCCCTCGACAAAATTGACGCCCGATTCTAAGCGCTTAGTTAGGAATGGTGTGTGGGTTGGAACTAATCTGCATACTTTGGTTTTCAAAAATTTGGAAAAGCAAACCGGACGGGTTGGTTGGGTTGCCAGAACAACCAAAATGGTTTGGATTGGTGATTGGAATGTCTTTGTTTTTAATAATTCATAACCGCTTTCTTTAAAATATTCATGCATATTCCAAAGATACACAATGGCTCGGTTTACATGGTCGATTCCAAACCAGGAACCGAACTGTCAAACCCAATATTTCAATCTGTGAACCAAACAGTATAAACCTTGAGTGTTGACCCGAACATTGCCCTATTTTAAATATACCAATTACATTTTAAATATAACATATTTTTATCAACTTCTCAACCAATTTAGTTTAATACATAAACACAACTTAAAAATAAAATAAAAAAGTAAATGTGTTAAACTTGTGTACCCATCAAGTTGATCCGAACACGACCCGGTTTATCATTTGTCACACAACCCGTATGATAACATCATATCGTGGGCCATAGTCCATTTATATTTATGCACCGGTTTATATTTAAATACAAGTTATTATATTGTTTTAAAATAAAAATATTCAGTGGCAGATAGTTGTTCTTTTTAGTAATTTGGGAAACCATCATCTATTTAATTTTAAAATTTATTATTTTTATATGTTACGTTATTTAGTTTTAAATTAGGAGATGAATACTTTCCTAGTTGTGATCCTAAGCCATTAAATATTAAATATTTGTATGTTCTTCATCTATGCTTGTTTGCGTTTTGTGAATTAGTTTTAGTTTCAGCACATAATGTCTGGCTATAACATCGGTGATGATTTGTTGGTTGAAATCTTTGAAAGGCTCCCACCCAAATCTATCATCCGGTTCCGATCATTCTCCCAATACTGGCATTCTCGTCTTCTTAGCCCTGAATTCCTCAACAGTCACCGCCTTCGATGCTCTAAAAACCCTCCAAAAGTCATCGTCAGACACGTCACTGGTCGTGAATATTACAAGCGTAGAGAAATCTATACATTGCACTCACCAGACCAGTTGCCATTCGTCGATCCAGTTTCTAGGCTCGCCTGCATACCCGGAGTTGAGTTCCCCTATGTGCGGAAGGTTTCTGTTATTGGTTCTTATAATGGAATTTTGTGTATGTGTCTGTATGATAATGATGAGGAAGTTATAAGTCTATGGAACTTTTCAATCAGGCGCAAACTAATCGTGCCACGTCGTCCTCCTTCAAAAACAAACTTTTCCAAGGTAGCATTAGGATTTGGTTTTGACTCGATCACTGATGATTACAACATTGTGGCTATATGCTACAACGAATACGCATTAGAAGAAAATCGTACACTTATTTACTCCTTGAAAACAGACTCGTGGGGTGCGATCCCTTCCCCGCCTAATCGGCTTTCTCATACTTATGTAATGCCGAAGGCATGCTTTTTCAATGGAATATTGCATTGGGTGGGTCATGGTTATTCAACACTAACACACGAAGGCTGTACTCGTTTTATACTGGCATTCAATTTGAGCAGTCGTGTTTTTGGCTACATTTTGTTGCCTAAATCTTGGAGAGTCGAGCACGTAACCACCATAAATAGTTGTCTAGCAGTGGTTCATCCGGAAAATAACAGCTTTTGGGAAGATGGTTATACTTGGATTCGGGTGATGAAAGAGTATGGTACCATTGAATCTTGGTCTTCACTTTTTAAACTGAAAAATGATGCGTTTAATGGGTTGATGACAGTTTTTCAACCTATCATTAATGGTGATATATTGGCATACATCGATGTGGAATGCTCAAAAGTTTATAATTATAATGCACAAACAAATGTAACAAAACATTTGGAATTTGGAACTGATTGTTGCAAATATGAGATGGATATACGTATGTTGAAAGCCTCGAATTGGTTGACAATAAACGCGCGACAACTTGTGGGAAAACCGTATTCATTTGGACCAAAGAGGATGATCACAAATGAACAAGTTTATCGCGAATGTATTCTTGATGTCGGGTCGCGAGCACGGTTTCATGATTGAGTCCAGACGCAAGCTATGGGTAATGGTGTTTCAATTTGAATTTCGAAAGCCTTGCATAATCCATTTTTATTACTTATGTTTGCATTTTTGTGGTGTTTATCTTTTGATTTGAATTTCGCATTATCCATTTCGAAACATTATATGTACTTCGTTATTTGCGTTATGTTAGGGAGATCGGTTTTTGGTTGAATATTGTTCTTGGAATATATGGTTAGGTTTATCAATCTTTAGTTAACTAAAGTGTCATGAGCCATTTGAATGCTTTCGTTCCTGCATCAATTATGCTTTCCGCGTTGTTTCTTTATTCTTCTTTTTCCGTAGTATGTTCTTTCGTCTTATAAAAGTGCTGCTTGAATATTATAATATGTTGATTTAAACTTTACTAATTACCTCTTTGACCCAATGTGCATGTATTATGGTTGCTAAGACCATCCGCTGTGGGCGTCTTGAGGGGGGGGGAGTGGGGCCCGCATCTTCTCTCTCACACATACACACACATACATATATATGCATATGTATCACAAAGGGGTGACAAACCACAATGGAGTGTGATGGAGAGGGGTTTCGAAGTCCAGTTTCCTACGTAATGATGACGTGGATGAGCTATGTTGCCACAACATAGAGAACAACCCAAGTGAAGAAGCTGAAATAAACAACTATACTTATATTGCTTTACATGTCCTTAAGAATCATTTATACATATGAGGAATTAATAAAATCAATGTTTTCATAACCCGATTGGGCATTGAACCGGGCGGTCTACCAATTGGACTGGTCAAACAAATTCTGTCTCAAAAATTCTGAAAAAAAATGTTAAATGAAAATATATATAAATAACCGGTTCAAACAGTCCGGTTCTCCGGTGAACCGGTTCGGACCCGTCTGGTTTTTTAAGAAGCGAGTGAACCACATAGAACTGGACCGGTCGGGTGACCGAATCCAATAGGCTTAGGATCATCTTTCATTCAGAATTAAAAAAAAGTATCGTAACAAGTTATCTGTTTTAACACATTGCAATACAATAGTAACATCATCATCATCATCATCATCATCATCAATTCTTCTATTATTATTATTTCCTGATTTAGAAGAATTTTCCATTTGAATGCCAGCCAAATCCAATAATTTTTCCAGAATTAAAAAAAAGTATCGTAACAACTGAATCTTGGTCTGAACTTTTTAAACTGAAAAGAGGGCCATTTGATGACATCAAAGTTTTCCAGCCCATCATTAATGGTGATATACTGGCATACTAAGAAGACGGGTCAAAAGTTTATAATACTCGAACAAAGTTTACAAAATCTTTGCAATTTGGACCTGATTGTTGCAAAGTTGAGATGGATACATATGTTGAAAGCCTCGAACTGGTTGACAAAGAGCGCGCGACAGCTTGTGGGAAAACCGTATTCCCTTGGACAGAAGAGGAATATGATTTCCACCCGAATTTTTCTAGTTTTTTGAAAGTCGTGTATTAATATAAGATTATGAGTTATAACTTTATTAGTTACCTGTTTATGTTTAACCAGATGGCTGCTAAGTGAAATAAACAAGAATTATATAGATTTAGGAGATTAGAAGTTAGAACTATGCATGACTTCAAACTCTGTTAAAATTCTAAGAAATAAATAAAAATAAAGTTAGCTTAGCTCATACACTTGCAGATACTTGGGTCTCGAGTTGGTTCCAGTTGACTTCTCTTTCTGTTATTTGTTATAATACTGGAACAAAGTGTTTTTTTTTTTTTTTTTTTTTTTTTTGCAATTTAGACCTGGTTGTTGCAAAGTTCAGATGGATACTTATGTTGAAAGCCTCGAACTGGTAGACGAAGAACGCGTAACTTGTGGGAAACCGTATTCTCCTGGGCATAATTAGCCCATTGCGAATGTGTGGTTTTACTATATTTCTAGTTTTTCGAATGTCCAGTTTTAATATTGTTGAACTAAATATTACACTATTAATTATGGTTGCTAAGCGAAGAAGCTGAAATAAACAAGAATTAAACTCTATTGCTACAAAGAAAGATTTAGGACATTAGAACTATACACGGCTTCAAACATCTGTCAAAACTATGAGAAATATGTAAAAATAAAGCTACCTTAGTGAAGAAACACGAAACGTACCAGGCATAGTTCGGATCGTCTTCTACGGGATGATGTAACCAAATCTCGCTCTCCTCCGTTCAGATCTGCAATGGTTTTTGGGGATGTGGAGGTGACTGTTAAGAAATCTCGAGGATCTCTTGTTTACAGACACAAAAATGGTTATGGTGGTGGCTCTTATTGAGAACAACCCTTAATAAGGAGTTGGAGACCTCCTTATATAGGGAACCTCATGGCCACCATCATGGTACCCTAATGGGCCTAGCCCAGTTAGGGTTACCTCCACAAAACCCCCTCAGCCCAATAATAATGTATTAGTTCATATAATAAAATAAGCCAAACATAATAAATTAAGGTCGTAAGCCGGGTTTAGTACCATACCCCTACAGGCCCCCCAAGTCCAGTGTTGCTCCTAGGCGTGCAAGCGTTTAGGTGGAGCGCTAGACTTCATAAGGTGTGTTAGGATATGCGGCAGTTTTTTCCCTTTTCTTCGGCCTTGTCTTTATTGTCTTTGAGTTTTGAGAGGTTTTTTCCATGATGGTGACATGTTGTGATCCTTATGATAATAATGGTGCACAGGCATGAATAAGATATATCACGCATCATAACAATAGTGCGCGGGTCGAGCTATAAAATAATGAAGCATGCGCGAGTTGCGGCTTATGAGCTATAATATGATGATAATGATTGGCCCACAAGGGCCTCTTCTACGCAGGATGACTATCCCGGCTTGTCTTTCAAAATAATAATGGAGGCACAAACGGCCAGATAATAATAATAATGTCATAGGTGCTTGTGCGACTCGTAGCCGAACCTGCAAAAACATATCAACTAAAAGTGGATGTATTACAAGGTTTCCATCCTCGGGCAAATTATGAGGTGTGCCCAACCTACGTTGGCGCGTGGCCGTTTGGGATATTATTAGGCTCCCGACCTTTATGTTTGGCGCGTGGCCATGTGGGATATTATTAGGCTCCCGACCCTTATGTTTGACGCGTGGCCGTTTGGGATATTATTAGGCTCCCGACCTTTATGTTTGGCGCGTGGCCATGTGGGATATTATTAGGCTCCCGACCTTTATGTTTGGCGTGTGGCCGTTTGGGATATTATTAGGCTCCCGACCTTTATGTTTGGCGCGTGGCCGTTTGGGATATTATTAGGCTCCCGACCTTTATGTCTGGTCGCGGGTCGCAGAAGCCAGAAACGATACCCGTAGCTTTGTTTGAAATTTACCCGTCCACAGCTTTTCTTGCTACCATCAGAGGCAGGCGGCGCTTTGGTCGCTGCCCGCGGCGCGTGCATGTGGTCAGTGGTGACGGGAGTGAATGTCATTTCGTAGGGTCCATAATTGATACGCCGGATGTTTCACGTGGCCACAGATGCTGGAGCTTTCATGAGGTTGCAGAGGCGACCCGCGTCGTTTTGATCCACTGACTTGCATTAGTGACCTGCGAATGTTCATAGGTGACCCGCGGCGTTCATAATGATCCGCGGTGATCGGTGTTCGTCTAACGGAGTGTTGATCTGCGGTGCGCGCATGCATGGAGGCGGAGTGGTGATCCAAGGTCGCGTATGCATGGCGGCGGAGTGGTGATCCACGGGCGCTCATGCATAGCGGCTGAAAGTTGAGCGCGCATGCATGGCGGAGAGTTGAGTGCGCATGCATGGCGAAGAGTTGAGCGCGCATGCATAGCGGCGAGTTGCGCACAAGCATGGTAGAGGGTTGCGTGCACATGCATGGTGTTGGAGTCTTCTACGTAAAACCAAAAGCATGGAGTCGTCTTTCGAACTCACATGGTGGTTTCCGCGGGCGCGCATGCATGGCTGCGGAGTGAGGATCCGCGGGCGCACGTGCATGGCGGCGGAATGGTGACCCGCTGGCGAGCATGCATGGTGGCAGTCTTGATCCCGGCGGTGCGTACGTTTGGTGGCGGAATGGTGATCCAAGGTCGCATATGCATGGCGAAGAATTGAGCGCGCATGCATGGCGAAGGGTTGCGTGCGCATGCATGGCGGAGAGTTGAGCGCGCATGCATGGCGGGAGTTGAGCGCGCATGCATGGCGAAGGGCTGCGTGCGCATGCATGGCGGAGCGTTGAGCGCGCATGCATGGCGGGAGTTGAGCGCGCATGCATGGCGAAGAATTGAGCGCGCATGCATGGCGAAGGGTTGCGTGCGCATGCATGGCGGAGGGTTGAGCGCGCATGCATGGCGGGAGTTGAGCGCGCATGCATGGCGACGGGTTGCGCGCGCATGCATGGCGGAGGGTTGAGCGCGCATGCATGGCGGGAGTTGAGCGCGCATGCATGGCGACGGGTTGCGCGCGCATGCATGGCGAAGGGTTGAGCGCGCATGCATGGCGGGAGTTGAGCGCGCATGCATGGCGAAGGGTTGCGTGCGCATGCATGGCGGAGAGTTGAGCGCGCATGCATGGCGGGAGTTGAGCGCGCATGCATGGCGGGAGTTGAGCGCGCATGCATGGCGAAGGGTTGCGTGCGCATGCATGGCGTTGGAATCTTTCATAGGTGGTGGAATGTTGATCCGCGGCTGCATGCATGCATGGCGGGGTAGTGCATTATCCGCGGCCCGCGCATGCATGATGGTGGAATGCTCATCCGCGGGGACGCATGCATGCATCGTGGCGAAGTGTTCATGTTGCTACGCGGATCACGGTTTTGACCCGCGGGTGGCATTGGCAACCCACAGGTGTTGATACGCGGGTCGCGGTTATGACCCGCGGGTGACGGCATCGTACAAGCACATCTTTCCTTCGCATGTGTATAAACTTTTTGGACATAGTTTATAATTTTTGGATTTGCCTTTGATCAAGGGCGGTGCTACAAGCTTGATCCTCGGCAGTGCGCTGCATGGCAGCGGAATCTTGATCCTCGCAGTGTGCATGCATGGCGGCGAAGTGGTGACTCGCGGGCGCGCATGCAGCGCGGTGAAGTCTTGATCCTTGGCAGTGTGCATGCATGGAAGCGAAGACTTGATCCTTGGCAGTGTGCAAGCATGGAAGCGAAGACTTGATCCTTGGCAGTGCACATGCATGGAGGCGGAGTCGTGACTCGCGGGCGCTCATGCATGGCTGCAAAGTCTTGATCCTCGGCAGTGCACATGTATGGAAGCGAATACTTGATCCTCGGCGGTGCACATGCATGACTGCAAAGTCTTGATCCTCAGCAGTGCGGATGCATGGCGGTTGATCCGCGGGCGCATGCATGGCGGCGGAATCTTCTGCGCAAAACCAAAAGGCATAGAGTCGTCTTCCGACCCACATGGTGGTTTCCGCGGACGCGCATGCATGGCGGCGAAGTGATGACTCGCGGGCGCGCATGCATGGCGGTGGAGTCTTCTGCGTAAAACCAAGGACATGGAGTTGTCTTCCGACCCACATGGTGGTTTCCGCGGGCACGCATGCATGGCGACGGAGTGATGACTCGCGGGCGCGCATGCATGGCGGTGGAGTCTTCTTTGCAAAACGAAGAAATTGAGTCGTCTTCCGACCCACATAGTGGTTTCCGCGGGCGCGCATGCATGGCGGCGGAGTCTTCTGCGCAAAACCAAAAGGCATAGAGTCGTCTTCCGACCCACATGGTGGTTTCCGCGGACGCGCATGCATGGCGGCGAAGTGATGACTCGCGGGCGCGCATACATGGCGGTGGAGTCTTCTGCGTAAAACTAAGGACATGGAGTCGTCTTCCGACCCACATGGTGGTTTCCGCGGGCACGCATGCATGGCGACGGAGTGATGACTCGCGGGCGCGCATGCATGGCGGCGGAGTGGTGACTCGCGGGCGCGCATGCATGGCGGTGGAGTCTTCTTTGCTAAACGAAGAAATGGAGTCGTCTTCCGACCCACATAGTGGTTTCCGCGGGCGCGCATGCATGGCGCGGAGTCTTCTGCGCAAAACCAACGGCATGGATTCGTCTTTCGACCCGCATAGTGGTTTCCGCGTGGATTGTAGGGCGGCGGAGCATGGATATATTGATGGCTATTATTTTGAGGCTGTACACAGCCTGTCATTCTCCTGTGTATTCCTGTTTTACACCCAATTTTTGCTTTGTGAATATATATCTAGAACTTATTCCAGCATTGAACACTGAAAAATCAGATCTGGATCCGGCACCCATTGCGTATGAACGCAGATCTAGAGAGACAAACAAGAATATCGAACGTAACTGTTGCTCAAACGAAATCAGATCTGAAGGAATTAGACCCAGATCTAACCTCCGTCACTCTAGAAACACAGATCTGGACATGAAACGGGGAAGATTGAGGTGTGGTTCGTTACCCGTCCCACGGATGGCGCCAATGAAGAAACACGAAACGTACCAGGCATAGTTCGGATCGTCTTCTACGGGATGATGTAACCAAATCTCGCTCTCCTTCGTTCAGATCTGCAATGGTTTTTGGGGGTGTGGAGGTGACTGCTAAGAAATCTCGAGGATCTCTTGTTTACAGACACAAAAATGGTTATGGTGGTGGCTCTTATTGAGAACAACCCTTAATAAGGAGGTGGAGACCTCCTTATATAGGGAGCCTCATGGCCACCATCATGGTACCCTAATGGGCCTAGCCCAGTTAGGGTTACCTCCACAAAACCCCCTCAGCCCAATAATATTGTATTAGTCCATATAATAAAATAAGCCAAACATAATAAATTAAGGTCGTAAGCCGGGTTTAGTACCATACCCCTACACTCATACACTTGCATATACTTGGGTCTCGGTTTCGGTCCTGGTTGACTTCTCATTTTTCTTTGGTGCTTCTCTTTGTATATCAGCTTTGTATGGAACCAACACCAATGTCATCTTCTTGTCATTAAAGTTTTTGCTCTCCTTTAACGGCTAATTGTAAAATCACAAAAACCAGAAAGAATGTTGACCCCTGGTCAGACAAATGGAATCACAAAAAAGGATGTTATATACAAGCATCACCCCAATGGTGTTTGTGCATGCCTATACAACTCGTATAAGCCCCGTATACATTGTATGTCCGACATCTATATGAAAAGTTCATACTCAAAGCGTTTTGCAGTCTATAATGGTCATATAAACCCATACGAGCAGTATAGATATGTCTCGTATGCCTCGTATAGGGACTGTATAACTCGTCTACGCCTATACAAGGCTTATTGGCACAATTTTTATTATATATATATATATATATTTGAATTCTTGTTTAAATTTATTATATTATAAGATCACGTTTTTAATTAATTAGACATTTAACAAAAATACAATTTAAGTAAAAGAAAAAAAAAAGAAATTTTGCCTATACTGTTTGAATGGCATTAAATTTCATTCTTTGGCTAGTATGCTTCTTACTATAATGTATCAACGTTGAAAAATAAAATCAAAAACTGAGAAAATTACTAAACTAAGAAATAAGAGGCATTCGCCAACATGTTTCTTATACCGGTCTCTTTTCTTCTTTTGTTGCTCAAATTTATATTTTATGTGAAATTTGGAGAGCTTATGGCCAATACAAATAAAGATTCAAAATATATTATAAGACGATAAATAAGCGTGTGCATTAAAACCAAAAAAAACAAACTATTAACCATTGGTCAGTTAAGATTCATCTATCACTTTCACTAGCGGTAACCACAACTTCCAATTTTGTTACCATGAACAATCCTAGTAAAAAAAATTAGTTAACCCCGTTAAGTTTTACATAAAATTACAAAATTGCCTTTTATATTAAAAAAATAAAAAACTAAACCATCTTCTCTCTCGGTCTCCATCTCTCTTTCTTAGGGGGGTGTTTGGATGAGCTTTTAAAAATGTTTTTTTTGCTTATTTGCTTTTTGAAAAGAAAAGGCAACTTTTGAAAATTTGAAGTTTTTGGAGGAGCTTTGTCAAACATATTTTGTTTTTCAACAAACAAATAAGCAAGTTTTAAAAGCTCACCCAAACACCCCCTAAGAAAGAGAGACGGAGACCGGAAGTCGAGGTGGTTAGCAGCAAGAGATGAATGGTGGTTGAGGAAATGGTGTTGGTTGTGGTTGCCTGAGGAGGTGAAAGGGGTGTTTGGGATTCCTTATTTTACCTTCTTATAATTTTTCATTAAGTTAATAAGTTATAAAAATGTAACTTATGGGACTTTTCCTCTCACAATGTAATCAATTACAAACACCTTATTACTTTTCAAAAAGTTAATAAATTATAAGTTGGTGAAAATAAGCAATCTCAAACACCCTCAAAGTGAGTGGAGGATTGTTGGCCTCTTTTTTTTTTAAATTCTAATTTTTTACTTTTTAGTAACAATGGTATTTTAGTAATTATTACTATAGTATAAATAAGAACTTTGGTGCCGCAAGTGCCCTATTGGGCCACTTGGCGGCACCGTATTGGTCCATAATTTTTTTGTTCTTTTGTTTTTCTCTTTTTAGTTCAACTACTGTACGAACATAACAAAACCAACCGAACATCAATTTCTTTTAGTTCTGGTACAATAACGAACGTAACCGAAGGAATTTTTTAGTTCTGGTATCTTAGCAAGCATGACGTTAACCAACCGAATTCACGTAGACTCACCACCTTAACGCCTGGGAGCAACAACACTTGGGTTTTTCCAACGCCCGAGTTTTATCGAACCACGCCATCCCATTGGTCCACCTCAAATTTTATATTTTGTTGGTACATGATGTCAGTAGTTCAGTATATAGTGTCTGTAATCGAGTTAGTTGGATTAGAATTTTGTAATAAGCGAAGTTAGCTCACAAGTTCGCTGATATAGGCGAACTTGTAGAGTAAGCGAAGTTAGTGACAACTTCACCTAAACATGCTAGGCGAAGTTGTCGTGTTTATAAGCTGCTAGGTTACGGCTTGTTTAGAAATCAGTATTGATCGAGTTGTAACGAGTTGTCCAGTGTTTGTGATTGATATCACGTGTTTTCAGTTGCAATACAACGTGTCTGTGTTTATTGTAACGTGTGTTTAATCGTGTTAACGTATATCGTCTTCTACGCTCGTATCGTCTTACGTAGGGATTCCGCACCTACGTAGAACGAGATATTCCGTGTAGATCCGGCTGAGAACCTACAAGTGGTATCAGAGCCTTAGGCTCTTATGCTATGGTTCGAGATCTGCGTTTTGGTGTTTCTGGCACGTTTCTAATGCGTTTTTGGCCGAACAGCCGCCGCAGGCGAAGTTATGGGGTTCAGGCGAAGTTGTCGCTTAAATTTTAGGGTTTAGGCGAAGATATAAGGTTAAGCGAAGTTATGTACAGGCGAAGTTATGGACAGGCGAAGTTAAGGAGGGGCGAAGTTGACTTTAGGCGAAGTTAAAAAAAAAAAAAAAAAAAAAAAGAGTTTTCGTCTGTATGGCCAGGTGTACGCGATTATTGTGAGACCGAAGACGTTGTTCCGTCAACGAGTGAAACTTGTTATCTCTTGGTCTTACGTGTGAAGAAATACGTGTCAACTCTGGATATGGAGTTGAGGTTGTGAATGGGATATTGATTGAAACTGGATATTGACACATATTTTGGGTGTTTGTGGGCAATGAAATAGTTGTTGTTCGAGGTTGACCAACTGAAGAAAGTCAAATTGAACTGAAGGTTTTCGTCATTACTGGATTGCGGTCAGAGCATATTATTTATGTTATTTTCAAGGCGTTCGAGAATTGGATCCTGAAACGTGATGCTTATTTATTAAAGTGAAAATTCTGGAACAAGTTGGATTTAATCGGGAATTAAAGTGTTATATGTTCTTGATCGTTATCCCTGGTGATTGAAGATGCTTCGGATTAATTAATGGTCATGTGTGTTAGATTATGTCAAGGTGGTTTTGTGATGAAATTGATCACTTGATGTTGAGTAGTTGAAGATTAAACCTTATCGTATGCCGACGTGTTGGTGAAGTTGTGGAGGGAGCCCAACTTCACGTGTTGGTGAAGTCAGATGGACTCACGTGATTGGTTGAGATGATCAATTAGGCACGGGGATGCATGCATTTCAAAGACCTCAATCTATATAGTCGGAGAAGCTTACACTGAAGGGGAGATCGGATATGGAAGACGCTGGGTGATTGGTAGATTTGTGAAGCTACAAGACAGTTTCAGACACGGCTGGTTGAAGAGCAAACAGAAGATCATCAGTTAAGAGGGAGTCTGTTGGTGCATGTTTTGTAACAGATGATCTTTTGTGTTTGTTAGAATTGAGAGCAACGGTCAAAGGGGAGTCTGTTGGTGCATTTTGTGACCGTCGCTATACAATTCTGTTCAGCAGAAACGAAGTACGAAGTTAGAACAACTTCGCCATAGGCGAAGTTATAACAACTTCGCCATAGGCGAAGTTGTAACAACTTCTGTCATAGGCGAAGTTAGAACAACTTCGCCATAGGCGAAGTTATAACAACTTTGCCTACTGGCCCAAGCCCAAGCCTGCGAAGTTGTTTTGTCTATATATATATGTGTCTCGTTTAGGTTTGAGTATCTAGAAAAAGTTAGAGTGTGTTTTATGTAGTTCAATTGTCTAGAGAGAAACCGAGAGGGAGAGTCGTGTGGGACGGCCCGAGGTAGAGCTCACCTCGGGTCGGCCGTCATTTGTTTTCGTGTTTGGTATGTAATGTGTTTCGGTTATTATATAAATGATCTGCAGATGTGTTTATCTCATTCGTGTGTTTGTTCGTGTGTTTGTTTGTGTGTAATCGTGTTCTTCGTCTTCTACACCATAAACGAGTCTAGGAGGATTCCGCACTACTAGACCTCGTGCGGATCTCGTATCGATCGGCGACGCCCCGGGGGGACCTACATGTTTTTAATTTAGTTTTTGTACTGTAACGAACGTAACCGAAACCGACCGAATTCACGTCGAGTTACCTCCTCAACACCCGAGAACATGCTTAGGTTTTACCGACCAAATGAATGTCGTTTTAAATATTTTATTTTTTCATATGTTACTCTTTTTATATGTTAATTTGACGAATTCGCGTAACGCTCAAGTTTTAGTAATGTCCATGTTTCCTGACTGAATAAATATGATGAATTTGTTTTTAAGTTAAGTTCCGATACTGTAACGGCTCGACCGGATTCGCGTTGACTCTTCGATGCAACGGTTGGGTTTTACCAACATATCTCGCCGCGCATCGCGCGGGTAAATTTTTTGTTTTCTCTAAAAATAATATTCAACTAAGCTGAAAAATTCTAAGTGAGCATCATGTTACACGTCACGTCATAAAAATTAATGGGGTTAACTATTTTTTTTACTGAGATTGTTAATGACAACAAAACTGAAAGTTATGACTACCACTAATCAAAGTGATGGTTGTGATTATTATTGGCCAATAGTTAATAGTTTGGATTATTAAAATCCAATTTTCCAAAATAAAAACAAAAACAAACAAACCGAAACAAAAACCGACAGTTTGATATTATGTTTTTGTAAAAAGTAAAAGGCAAGCTTACAGCTTGGTATTGATTTTACGTGTAACAAGAACTGAAAAACCGAACCGAACAGTTTTTCTATGTTTTCCTTTATTATTTGAAGTCATTTACTAGTTTTTAAAAAGTATGTGACTCTTGAGGTGGTTATCGATTCTAATCTTGATTTGTAAAGGTTTGTAAAACAATATGGCTTCAATACCAATTGTTAGATTGTAAATAATTGTATAATAAGATAAACAAGATAATATATTAAAGTGTAAAAAGAGTACATTTTATCGATTTGTGCGTGATAATGTGAATTACAAATGAATGGGGTTTGGCATATATACAAATTGGAAATGCGTGATTAAGAGTCACAACTCTTTATCGCAAACAAGGTCCAAAAGAAAAAATAATGATTTTATCCAAGTATCTTTGTATCCCGGGCAATGTTTTCATAATGGGATCGGATAGCGAAACGGACAGGCGACTAGTTCACTGGCTCAACCGGTCGAACAACTTTGGAAAAAAATGATGAGTACGGCTGGAAAATAGATTTTTCAAAAAAAAAATCATAGTAAACCGGTCAGTATACCGAATCCCGATCGGATCGGTCCGACCGGCCGGTTCAGACAGGTTTCAACAATATTGATCCTAAGTAAAATATTTAATCTAGCTAAATATTTTAACAATAACCATGAGAATTATCAATTTTAAATTTCAAACTTGGTAACGATGTCTCCGTCATGGAGATACGGAAAGGTATCTTTAATTTATTATCTACTAGTTTGAGACCCGTATATTATACGGGTAATTTTTGAAAATATAATGTTTAATAAATAATCGATATACAAGAAACAATAAACATATTAAACACTATTAATACACAGTCGTTGCATAATAGTCTTTAAAACAACTTTAAAGTAAAAGATTATTATAAATATCAAATATTTGAAAAAAAATTAGAAAGTAAATATTAAATTAACAAATTTTGAAGTATAAATTTTAAGAATGATAAATATTATTTTACTATTTTAAATTTGTTAAAAATTATGAGGTTTAATGTGGGAGTGACAAATGGCAAAACTTGTAGCTTTTTATTAGAGAGTATAGATTGAGTTCGCATGCCGGATTTGGAACTTAGAAATCATGATTCTACATAGGCTAGCTAGAGAGGAATCAAAGATAGTTGTGCTAATAACGTGATAAAACAACTTATTCTTAAAAGCCAGTTTCTCCAAGACAAGTTAAGAAAGCACCAACAGGCCATCCTATGGCCTATCCACACAACATTGATATGGTATAACAGGCTAAAAATGGCCATACGGGATTCTAACACATCATGTATTCAAAGTATGATGTATTATATTGACACATAAATGACTGATGTGCATGACTGATGTGACATGTAGGCTATTGACAAATTCATACAACAAGTATGACCACTTTTCATTTGTCATACCATCCGTTTAATGATGTCAAATTGTATACGCAATTAAGTAGCACCTTTCTTTTGTCTCATATTCTCATGATACATTAGTGTTTGTTAAATTGTTATATACTAATTGTTAGTTTAAGCCAGGGATACTACAACTACTCATGTTTATCTTACTTTCATATCTATAAATATACTATATCTAAAAAATGAATTAAGGATCTCTTTTATACCACATTGACTTTTTAACGGCTTGACTTTTTCACACGTTAATAACTTTTTTTAAAAAAAGTTACACCATAAAAACGAGCATTTTTTTCTCTTTAATTTGAGTATGGTATTGCTATACTTTTTAAATCTTTAATAAACTTGCATGTTACGTGACTGAAAGTTAAGACCGGCAACAGGTCGGGCGGACCTGGGTCCTGTTTAAGGCTTGATTAGGGTCGGAACGGGTCAATACAAAAAATAGTTAATTTGGTTCGGTACGGGTTCAGGTTGAAAGGGGTCAGGCCAGTAGAGGTTTCGAGTTAGAACGGAATCCGGTCGGAACATGATTTGGGTTAAAGCGGGTTGGTTTAAAAAATAATTTATTTTGTAATTACTATATATTTCATCTTTGCTTCTTGTTTTTCATCACCGGTTACGCAGATGACATTGATTACGCGTACCGACTCCAGTTACGCATTCAATGCAGCGTTACACACGTACCAACATTGGATTGCACGTGCATAAGCGTTGTGTGACGCACTTAAATATGCAGGTTACATGTCTGATGCCGCGTTGCGAACATACCATCGTTGGGTTGTAGGCGTTTCGTTGCAAAGTTCCGCACGTGTTAACACCGGTTATTCCTTCGATTTTGCGTTAGCACGCACATTCCGCCGCATCACGTAGACACCTGGCTAAGTATATTCATAATGATATACATAAATATAAATTATATATTGTTTTAAAATTAATTGATAAAGATCAAATGTAGCCTTTTCCTGTTTTTCACGTCCCAAAAAACTCTCCGTAGATAATTATTCTTGATAAATTAGGAAACGATTATTGTTACATTTTAAAACTTTATTAATATTTTATGTTATTTGGTTTAAAATTAGGAGAGGATCCTTCTTCTATTTAAAATAAGACCTTCCTAGTTGTAACCTAAGCCCGTCATTCTTCTTCGTTTGTGTTTGTGAAAACATAACAATGTCTGTGATGATTTGATGGTTCAAATCTTTGCAAGACTACCACCCAAATCTATCATCCGGTTTCGATCACTCTCCAAATACTGGCATTCTCGTCTTCTTAGTCCCGAATTCCTCCACCTTCACCGCCTTCGATCTTCTAAAAACCCTCCAAAAGTCATCATCAGACATGTGATTGGTTGTAGCACTACAAGCCATAGAGTCATCTATACATTGCACTCGGGAGACAAGTTGCCGTTAGACGTAGGATCTGGGTTCGATGGCATACCTGGAGTTGAGTTCCCCTATCATCGATATGTGCGTAAGGCTTTGGTTATTGGTTCTTGTAAGTTGTAACGGAATTCTATGTCTGTACAATAATAAAGTTATAAGTCTATGGAACCTTTCAATCAGGCGCAAACTAGTCGTTCCACGCCGTCCTCCTTTGGAAACAAACTCTTCCAAGGTAGCATTAGGATTCGGTTTTGACCCGATCACTGATGATTACAACATTGTGGCTGTATCTTACAATAGTAGTGCGTTTATTTACTCCTTGAAAGCAGACTCGTGGAGTGCGATGCGTTCCCCGTCTACTCGGCTTTCTCATGCTTATGTAGAGCCGAAGCTGAAGGCATGCTTTTTTAATGGAATATTGCATTGGGTGGGTTATGGCTTTCAATTAAAACACGAAGTAGGCTGGAGCTGGACTCATTTTATATTGACGTTCGATTTGAGCAGTCGTGTTTTTGGCTACATTTGGTTGCATGGATCTTGGATAATCGAACAGGTAACCACCATAAATGGTTGTCTAGCCGTGGTTTCTCCGGAACATTATGACGATGATGGAGATGAATATAGTTTGATTCAGGTGATGAAGGAGTATGGTAATTCAGAATCTTGGTCTGAACTTTTTAAACTGAAAGATGATGAATTTTATGGGATGACGGTTTTCCAACCCGTCATTAATGGTGATATACTGGCATATTGCCATGAAGGTTCAAAAGTTTGTAATACTCAAACAAGGCTTACAAATTGTTCGGAATTTGGACCTGATTGTTCCAAACTTGACATGGATACGTATGTTGAAAGCCTCGAATTGGTTGATAAAGAGCGTGCGGCAGCTTGTGGGAAAACCGTATTCTCTTGGAAAACATAAGTTCATCGCGAATGTATGGTTTTGCTATTTTTCTAGTTTTTTGAAAGTCCTGTTTTAATATAAGATGTTGGAATAAAAATGATTAAAGTGTAAAAGGATATATTATTGATTTGTGCGTGATAGGCGTGAATTACAAACGAACGGGGTTTGAGCCATATATTGAAAATGTGTGATAAAGAGTCACGACTCTTTATCAAACACCTTGGTCAAAAGAAACAATAATGATTATCCAAGTATCTGTGTATCATATATTGGTTATTTTATTGTTATTGGATTAACTTGTCGATCGAGAAAATAACGTTAGATATTAAATGAGTTAGGTGACGCGGGAGTGCGGGCTCGATTTAATTCTAATGTTATTTGGGCTTTATAATTGGAATATATACTTGGGTTTAAGTAAGTAATTTACTTGGGCTTAAGGCTAATATTAGATGGGCTTATAATTATTTTGTTTCGGCTCATGTGGGAATCAATAAAAACATGTTAATCAGAGATTTTCCCTAGCAGTCTTTCAATGATCTCTCATTGACACATAGATATGGAGAACAATGGTTACTGGTTTCTCTCTAGATCTTCATCAATAACAATAAAAATTCAATTCCATGTACAGAATTCTCTGTCTTATCTGATAAATCATTGTGTGTAACCCACAAATAGGTTTATCTGAAAGTGATTACACGATTCAGAGAATAATCTGGGTTACAATTTCTTCATCTACAATCAGATTACCATGCTTGTTTATGTGTTCAATTGATTGATTTCTTGGGTTATATATTACACAATATATACTACATCATAAGTATTTATATAGCCTAAGTAAAATATTTAAATCGAGCATAATATTTTTTAATTTTCAAAACTTGGTAATGGGGTCTCCATTGATGGAGAAACAGAACGGTATGTTTGACAGGGCCGTCTCCGGCAATGACTTAAAATTTTGGGGCCTGGGATGAATAAAAAACGGGGCCCTAAAATCGTGTTCTAATTATGTGAAAGACAATTTTACCAATAGGGTTGTCTTTAAAGCCCAATCTGAACCAAAACAAAAAAAATAAAAATAAACAAGTTATTAAAATAACTCATATAAAACACGAGTAGTTTTTTTTCCTAGGGAAAAAAAGAACACCAATATTGCGGGAATTGAACCCATATGAAAAAAAAGAACACTAATTATGAGATTATGGAAATTGAACCCATGACCTTTAATTCTGTAGTCTAAAAATTTTTCTATTCGATCAATAACCCTGATTGTAAGCATTCATTTTAACACAAAGTTATATACAAAATATAATTTTATTCTTTTTTTTAACAGTTATGGGCCTCTCAAGAGAGTGGGCCCGAGTTTGTCGCCATCCCTTTGGGCCGGGCCTGATCTTTGATTTCTCCGTCTATTGAGTTCACATGCTGGATTTGGAACTTAGAAATCGTGATGTACATAAGGTAGATAGAGAGGAAGCGGAGATAGTTGTGCTAATAACAATAACATGATCTAAAATTGATTATCGAAAGCCAGTTTTTCTAAGGCATGCTAAGGAAACACCAACGATACACGATATCCACACAACACTAATATGGAATGCCGGACGTATGACAAGCAAAAAAATGGCAATACGGGATTCTAACACATTATGCATCCAAAGTATGATGTATTATATTGACACACATAAGTGACGGGTGTAACGGGTGTGACACGTAGGCTATTGACAAAGTCATATAGCACGTATGACCACTTTTCATTTCTCATACCACCTATTTAACAATGTCAAATTGTATACGTAAGTAGCACCTTTCTTTTATCTCATATTCTCATTGCATACATGAGTGTTTGTTATATATTAATTGTGAGTTAAAGCCGGGGGATACTTAATTTCTCATGTTGATCTTACTTTTATATATATATATATATATATATATATATATATATATATATATAAAAGTAAGATCAACATGAGAAATTAAGTATCCCCCGGCTTTAACTCACAATTAATATATAACAAACACTCATGTATGCAATGAGAATATGAGATAAAAGAAAGGTGCTACTTACGTATACAATTTGACATTGTTAAATAGGTGGTATGAGAAATGAAAAGTGGTCATACGTGCTATATGACTTTGCATCATGATAATCGTCTTCTATTTAAAATAGGAGTTTCCTAGTTGTAACCTACGCCCATCATTCTTCTTTGTTTGTGTTTTTGAAAACATAATAATGTCTGCCTATGTCTGTGATGATTTGATGGTTCAAATCTTTGCAAGACTACCACCCAAATCCATTATCCGGTTTTGATTACTCTCCAAATTCTGGCATTCTCGTCTTCTTAGCCCCGAATTCCTCCACCATCACCGCCTTCGATCTTCTAAAAACCCTCTAAAAGTCATCATCAGACACGTCATTTGTAGTGAATATTAAAAGCATAGAGAAATCTATACATTACACTCGTGAGACAAGTTGCTGTTAGACCCAGGATCTGGGTTCGTGGGCATAACCGGAGTTGAGTTCCCGTATCAAGCGCGGATGGCTTCGGTTATTGGTTCTTATAATGGAATTCTGTGTCTGTATGGTAGTGAAACTATAAGTCTGTGGAACTTTTCAATCAGGCGCAAGTTAATCGTGCCACATCATCCTCGTTTGGAATCAGCCTTTCCTGATGTAGCATTAGGATATGGTTTTGACCCGATCACTGATGATTACAACATTGTGGCTATATCTTACAACAACTACACGTTAGAAGAAAACGCTACACTTATTTACTCCGTGAAAGCAGACTCTTGGAGTGCCATCCCTACGCCGTCTACTCGGTTTTCTTTTATTTATTTACTGATGCTGAAAGCATGTTTTTTCAACTGAATATTGCATTGGGTGGGTTATGGTGATTTAAGCATTGAATCAACTCCTGAGAGCTCGACTAATTTTATATTGACATTCAATTTGAGCAGTCGAGTATTTGGCTACTTTTTGTTGCCTACATCTTAGAATTTCAAGCATGTAACCACCATAAATGGTTGTCTAGCAGTGCTTACCCCAGTTTTCGACCACTTTTCGGGAAATAGTTATAGTTGGATTCGGGTGATGAAAGAGTATGGTAATAATATATCTTGGTATGCTCTTTTTAAACTGAAAGATCATGCATTAAATGGGTTGATGACAGTTTTCCAACCCATCATTAATGGTGATGTACTGGCATACTGCCACCATAAAGGGTCAGAAGTTTATAACATTCAAACGAAGTTTACAAAATCTTTGGAATTTGGACCTGATTGTCGCGAAGTTGAGATGGAAACGTATGTTGAAAGCCTCAAACTGGTTGACAAAGAACGGGCAATAACTTGTGGGAAAACCGTATGCTCTTAGACAAAATAAGTTCATCGTGAATGTATGGTTTTACTATTTTTCTAGTTTTTTGAAAGTCATGTTTTAAAATAAGACGTTGAACTAAATTTTACACTATTTATTATGGTTGCTAAGTGAAGAAGCTGAAACAAGAATTAAACCCTGTTGCTACAAAGAAAGATTTAGGGCATTAGAAATATACATGGCTTAAAAAATATGTTAAACTTCTGAGAAATAAATAAAAATAAAGCTTGCTTAGCTCATACGCCTGCAGATACTTGGGTTTCGGTTCCGGTTAACTTCTCTTTTTGTTTTTGGTGCTTTATTTTAAATTTGTTTGGACCAACACCAATGTCATGTTCTTGTCTCTAAAGTTTTTGCTCTCCTCTATGGCTAACTATAAAATCACTAAAAACAGAAAGAATGTTGGTCTAGTCAGGCACATAGAATATATAAAAAGGTAGTTAGATAGATACAGGTACCACCCCTATGGTGTCTGTATATACGAATCGTATACGTCTATACAAGCCGTATAGACATGGTGTGCCCGACATTTATATGAAAAGTTCATGCTCGAAGCTTTTTGCAATCTATACCGGTCATATAAGCCTATGCAAGTAGGCTTATACGAGTCTTATAGGTCTGTAAAGGCCTATACAAGGCATATAGGCACAAGTTTTTTTTTTTATTTTTTTGAATTTTTGTTTAAATTATTTTATAAGATCTTGCTTTTAATTTGCAAGTAGGCTTATACGAGTCGTACAGGTCTGTAATGTAAAGGCGTATAGGCACAACTTTTTTTTTTTGAATTTGTGTTTAAATTATTTTATAAGATCCCGTTTTTAATTTATTAGACGTTTAATGAAAAAAACACAAAATTTAATAAATAAATGGAATTGTGCTTATACAAGGTACAAAAACACAAACACATGCAAAGGGGCATCCCTGACAAAAGTTGTCCCTATACGACCCGTATAGACCTATGCGAGTTGTATAGGTCACACATAGTGTCTAGATATCTACCCTGGTGTCCTAAAAGAGCATTAATAATGACACAATTCTTGCCTATAAATAGAGGGCTGATTTTCCAGATTTTCACAATCGCATTCCACACCACACCACAAGTTATGTAGGTCGAGTTTTAGCCGTTCGTCTTTTCTGGGTTTCAAGAAGTGTATTATCCACTTTCTAATTGGTTTTAGTTTAATAAACGATGATAGAACTAAGTGTCATTTTGGGCATATGTATTTGCATGACATGTGAAAAATGATCATAGAGGGTCGTATAACAAGTCGTATTAGTTAGTGTCTGTTCAAACTATACTAAGTCATGTAATGTGTTATATTGAACAAAAGTGAAGATGTGACGATGCACGCTACTCATGACAACGTCATATACCCATACGACCGTTTATCATTTGTCATACGGTCCGTATGATGACGTCATATAGTGTACATGTTGGCAATTTCTAATTAATGATTTGGAGTGCAAGCCAAGTAACTTGGCATGCAAGACACGGGCTATTTAAAGAATATACATGGATCCTAAATCCTAGTACTTCCTTACACATGCCGGTTTGATGGTAGGTTTATTTTATAATTTTAACTAATTTACCTATAGTTTAGATCTCCTAGTTAGATACAAGCATGTTTAGGTTTGTTGTATATAAATTGTGTAGAGTTTATTGTAATTCAGTTTTGAACAAGTTTCTAGTCCAATAAACGTTTTTGGGTGTTTCAAGCGATAGTATAGTTTAATTAGGATAGTGGGTTAGTGGTTCGTTTACCTTTTACTTTTAATTGTTAAACCTATAAATAGGCAAAGAACGTTGTTTATTAATTTATAATTATGATGAAAATGATATGAATTAAGTCTCGTCTTCGTCTCTCATTACTAATCTAAATCCTTTCTATTTTCTTGGTTAAATTGAAGAACCATAATACAAAATTATTGCATACCATCCTTCTAGTTGGCCTATTGTCCTACGGGCTGGGTTAAAATACAAAATAAACAAAAAAATGAGAAGTGCGAGAATTAATATAGTCCATTGATCTTATATTTGAATGATTGTGATCAATTCAAAAGGGGGTAGCAAAGCAGTTTGTTGTTCGCTTGCCTTCTGTTTCGATGTAATTACTATCTTGCAATGTTTATTAATAACAAAAAAAATTGAGAAAAAAAGGTGATGGAAAGGATTTATATGGAATATTCCATATTCGTTGACTTTATCTCTTCACATACAAGGCACATGTCTATAACATTTTCATACGACAATCTTTTTATAAACAAAATTCACCTTAATAAAAAGAGCTTTTTTTATCTTTAATACCATATTGATGAAAAGAGAAATAAAAAATAGTGGGCTTTTATATATTGTGTTATTAGTTGGTCATTATGTTTTTTTAATTGGGTTTTCTACGTTGTGTTATAAGTTATTGTCATTGTATTTTTCAATTGTTACACATATTAAAAATAAAATTTAAAACATGTTATTGTGTCTTTATGCTCATTATTTTGTCTCTTGCTCGTTAGTATGTCTTTCTATTCATCATTGTGTTTTAGTCATTGTATATTACGTTCATTGTGTATTATATTTAGGTCATTGTGTATTCACCATTATGTTTTACGTTTTAGATCATTGTGTAATATGTGTTCACCATTATGTTTTACGTTGTATGTTATTATGTAATATGCATTCATAATTGTGTTTTATGTATTATATAACGTTGTTATTTTATCATTGTACGTATTTATATACTAGAATTACATAACGGTGTTATTTCACTATTATAATTTTCATATTTCATCACTTTTGGGGAAAAACACAATGATGAGCATAAAGACACAATGATAAATAGAGAGACACAATCATAAACATAAGACACAATAACAAACATAAAGACACAATAACGTAATGTTTTTTTTATATAAAACAAGTCATACTAATTTTAAAGATAAAAAAACGCTTGTTATAATGGTAAACTTTATTTTTAAAAAAATGTCGTATGAAAAAGTTATAAATGTTTTGAAATAATGAGAGGAATTGAGATGTGACTAGAAAAAATATGTGTTTTTTCCTTTATGTCCTTTCTCATTTGGTCCCCACTTGACACGTGACAATCAATTATGACTTATTTTCCTTCTTATTTTATTTGTGTTACACTTTTTAGAATAACTCAACCCATTGTCCTATTACGCATCAAATTATACTTAAAACATGTTATATTGTTTTAAAATTTTCAATAAATTTCTATAAAACTCTGGTAGATAATTCTTAATAATTTAAGAAAGGATTATCCGTATAATTTTATAATTTATTAATATTTTATGTTTAATTTATTGATATCTTATGTTATTTTGTTTTAAATTAGGAGAGGATTATCCTTTTAATAAATATAATTTTTCTAGTTGTAATCGTTTATGCGAGTTGAGTATATTCATATAACAGACTCAATCTACAACTAAACCAAACCATTCACTAATTCTGCCAGATATTAATTTTTGTTTTCTTCGTCTACGTTTGTTTGCGTTTTGTGAATTAGTTACCACACACAATGTCCGGTGATGTTTGTTTTTTTTTATCAAAAACTATCGAAGCAATTAAGTGATCAAACTTAGAATGTGATATAAAACAACTGATTCTCAAAAGCCATTTTTCTAAGGCAAGTTAAGAAAACACCAATACAACGCACTATCCACACAACACTGACCAGACGTATGGTCATATTAGTCATATGACAAGCAAAAAATGGCCATACGGGATTCTAACAAATCATACGTACTTAGTATGATGTATTATTATGACACAAAGGTGACTGCTATTGACAAAGTCAAACAGCTCGTATGACCATTTTTGGTCTGTCATACAACTCGTATAGTGACGTCAGATTGTATACAATATAATTAGCACCTCATTGATATATGAACGTTTGTTATATACAAAATGTGAGTTAAACCCGATAGAGTAAAATGGTGCTGCATAGCATGAATAAAATTATTGAAAATAGTTGGAATTATTATCTAATATTATAATTTGAATGTTTGGTGATGCTATCATTTTATTGGTCCAAGTGTCGGTTTGATATTGGACAAAGTTTTTTTTTTTGTAATTTTATTTTGTTTCGTAGTTTCAGTATCGCAACGTGAATAATTGAAACAAATTAAATTTGTGTCGATTTACCACCACAAATCCCGAGACCAACAACGCTCAGGTTTTACCGACTCACCACCGCAACGCCCGAGTTTTACCGACCCTTTTGTTTTAATTATGATACCTTAAGTTGGTATTGACTAAATTCGTGTCAATTCATCGTCGTAATGCTCGGATTTTACCAATGCCCGGGTTTCAATGCAAGGGTTTTGTCAACTACGCGCCGGTTAGAAAATCTAGTTATATAATATAACTAACAAGTTTTGTGCCGCAGATCCCCGATTGTGCCACTTTGCTGCACCATATTGGTAGTTTTCTTCTTTTTTTTTCTGTTTCTTTTTTGTTTTTGTTTTGTGTTAGGTTCGGTTGTATGAACGTAATGAAAACTTATCGGATGTGAATTTTGTTTTTGTTCTTTTTTTATTATTTTGTTTTAGTTACGGTACCGTGCCGAATGTGACGAAAACCAACCGAATTCGCATAGACTCGCCGCGTTTTGTTTTAGTTCCAGTACTGTAACGAAAATTGATTGAATTCGCAAAGACTCAACCGCCTCAACGCCCGGGATCGATAACGGTCGGATTTTACAAATGATCGAGTTTTACCCACCTACGCCACACCATTGGTCCACCCCAATTTTTATAATTTTTTTTGGTTTTATTTTTGTCTTAGTTCCGATATAATAACGCACATAACTAAAACCGAACGAATTTCCATCGACTTGCCATATTAACGCTTGTGTTTTACCGTTGCGCCGGGAGAAACACTGGTTAATCCTCCAACTACTCATGTTTATCTTACTTTTATATTATGCATCATAAATGAAGAAACACTAAGTGAACCCTGGACAGATTATAGACAATCTGGGGGTTAAGTAATGTTTCCCACGAGAATGAGGTCCAACAGAGACGGTTGTTCTTCAGGAGACCTGCAAAACAGACACCGTAAGCTCGTCACTGAGAAGGGGGGGTTCCTCCTTGTGACCACCCTCCGGCGTGAGAATCAGACTAGGTTGCTCTGAATATAAGAGTATATTAAGAGATTGCTAGATAAGATTGAGATATCAGATGATCTTACCATTCCAAGATGTTGGAGTATTTATAGCCGAAGGTAGGTTTCCTAGAAGGTACAGCCGGCTGAATAGTATTCCTGTTCTACCAACAGTGGATTATGCATAGGCCATACTAGTTGGTGGATAGGTTACGGCCAACAGTAACAAAGTCGGCTGCACTATTCCACCAACTGTAGATTATGCACGTCCCACCTACTGTGGATTATACGCAGGCCATGCTGGTTGGTGAATAGGTTACGGCCAACAGTAACACTATTCTACCAACTGTAGGCTACGCACGCCCCTCAGTAAGAGTTGGTGAGTAGGCAGCGGCTAATAGTGACAAAGTACTAGAGGGTGCTTCTCCTCGTACTGTTGTCGGTGAGCTGTCACCCTGTGATTGGCTCATGGGTTGTTCTGGTCAGATTGTCTGTCCTATCCATACCTTGGTAGGTATAGTACAAAAGATCTTTCAGAATCATACGGACTGGCTCATTTTGGCGGGATTGTTCCCGCCTTGCTCATTCCTTCATGTGACTACTGAAGTAGCTATTGCCTTGTGCGTGTAGCCCTGCTGTCTGCGGGTAGCCTTCCCTGATGGCTTGTATCCGCAACTGCGGGAACAGGCGGGGTACTTCACCATTGGGAGGCTTTCCCTACGTGTACAGCTTGCGTACTGCGCGTAAGATTCTATGAGCATGGTGGGTCCTGCGGGAGCAGATGGCCTTTGCGCAGACGTCCCTGTTCAAGGTGAGTCTTGCGGGACCAACTGGTCTCTGCTGGGACCTACCTCTTCAAGTCCCCCCAGTCCAATGTTCTTCTCATGAATGTTTAATAAAGTTAGGTGAACTTTTGGACTTTAAGCAAGGGGTTTTGAAAAGGGTTTTTAGTTTTAAGGTTCTCCGTGGGGATTCTTCCCGCGGGTTTCCTAATGTCACTTGCAAAAATTCCCGATTTTTTTGCTTGATCTTTGGGTATGATGCGGGTAGGTATGTAACCTTCTCGCAAGTCAGGAGCGTTGAGTCTCACTTGTGTGGATTCTCCTTGAGGTTTTAGTGGTTTTGAACATAGTGATCAATTATGTTTAAACCACCAATTCCATCCTGGAGCCTCAAACAATGTAGTTCTCGACGTTCCCGCTATGCGGGGATGTTATTTCCGTTTCCGCAAGCATTGCCCAGAAGATCCTTCTTGGTTTCAATCCCTGCGGAGCGCTAGGTATGTGAAGGGTTTTGCCTTAACACTGTACCCGCACTCGTCTTACGGTTACTTTACTTTCAAGGTACCCCTGGCGTCAATTCCCTGCGGGTGCTAGGTATGTGAAGGGTTTTGCCTTAACACTGTACCCGCACCTGTCTTATAGTTACTTTGTTGCCGGGGTATTCTTGGCTTCAATTCCTTGCGGGTGCTAGGTATGTGAAGGGTTTTGCCTTAACACTGTACCCGCATCCGTCTTATGGTTACTTGGTTGCCAAGGTAAGGGGTATTTTTCCGCTTACTTTTGAATCTTTTTGAATTTTGAATTTTGAAATTCGAAAGGTTGGTGAGGATAAGAACAGTCCAAACATCTGAAACGTCGTGCGACGGTTTCTTCTGACTGTGTCAGGACGTGCAGGAAGTTATGGTGACGTGACAGTACATGGTCATTCCAGACGCTTTTTCAGGCGCGTGGGCGCGATTTTTCAGGCGCGTGGCCGCGAAATTACTGGCACGCGTCCTTTTGACAGCTGTTGCCAGCTTGCTTTTTGCCACGCGTCATAGTTTCATTGCACCCTCGATTTCTCTCTCCTCCGCATTAAATTCACCGCATTAATTGCGATTAGTATATAAAGGGGGAGAGGGTCCTTTGTAATTCACACCTTCACCCTTCTCTTCTTCTTCTTAGCGATTTCCGGCAAATACTCCCCTTTTCAGGCAAGCATTTTCCCGAAATCGCTTTCTTTCTGCAAGATGTCTTCACATGATCTCGAGTCTACCACCGATGACAGGAGTACTGCTGGTGAGTGCCAGTGTGCTCTGCCCGGCGATCAGTACCGGTATGTTGTTAGGAAGTTCATGCTCGATCCTTTCGAGCCTGAGTTTCCTGAACCCCATCAGACCGTGTACGATGCCCCCAGAGGCAAGATCGGGGTTTATGCAGCATTCTTTGTCTATGGGAATCTTAGGTTCCCATTGACAAAGTTTGTTTACCGTGTCCTTGAGAGGCACGGTGTTCATCTGACCGAGTTGCACCCCATGGCGATCGCCAAGATTCGCCATTTTGAGTGGGTGTGCCGGATTCTGGGCATTGAGCCCTATGTGGACCGCCTGATGACCTTCTATACTTGGAGGTGCATCCAGGGGTGGTACACCCTGACAACCCGGATCAAGGGTTTGAAGATTTGCGCGACCGAGCGCAGTCTCCGATCGTGGAAGCGGGAGTTCTTCTACATTTCTGCCCGCGCCATCCCCATTGCCATGAAGTTTAAAAATGGCCAGGCAATTCCAAGCCACCACGCCACCAACTACCAGGAGGCGGAATGGTTTGCGAAGATATCCCGGGTCCAATCTCCGGTTTACCGGTTTGCGGAGTCCGGGATGGTGATGCTGGGGATGAGCCGGGTATGGAAGGAGGCGTCTCAGGTTCCCATCCTTCTCGAATACGGTTTGAACTCTACTCCTTATGGTATGTCTTGTCTTTCTTGCTGATATGAGTTTGTCTTCTAACTGTTTCTTTTCTTTCAGAGGGGAACAATTTGGAGTCACTCCTGTACCCGCGGGAAGCTGACGATCCTGTGCGGGTGGGTACTCGTGCTCTTGACGAGAACGAGTTGCCCATCCTGGAGCAAACAGCGGATCGGTTTGTGGAGGTCTATCCGCTGGGCCACGAGATCCTGAGCCACCGGCGGCCAGGTAAGGCGTTATTCTCTCCTCCACCCCTCAGTGCTGTACCCGCTGCTGGAATTCCTTACATCCTGTCTTCTTCTGAGGAATCCGCAGATGGTCCTCCGTTAGTGCGGAAGAAGAGGGCTGCCGGCGGGAAAGGGAAGGAGAAGGCGGCCTCCACAACCGATCCAGTGCTCCTATCTGACACTGAGTCAGATAGTGAAGAGGTGGCGGGGAACCCCGGTGGTGAGAAGACCACTGTTCCGGAGGCTACGACTGTTACCTCCGGAGAACCAATGACGACGACGGTGACCGGCATCAAGAGACCGGCTCCATCGGGTTCGTCCCCGCCGTACGTTCAAGCTCAAGAAAACCCGTAAGTACAACTCTCTTAGCTTTTATCTTCGTAGTTTAATCCAAGTCTTTTAACACTTTTCTTCTTTACGCAGGCGTGGATGTTGGCGCATTCCAGGGTGAGGGGCCGAGTACTACCTCTCCGCCAATGACGGTAGGCTTGGTCAGCCTACCTGAGGCGTCGACCCAGGCGCCTGCGCCTGCTTCCGCTGGTTCAGTTGCTCATTTTGAGCCGACTGTTCCAGCCGAGATGACGTCACCGCCGGCTGTGAGTGCGATTTTTACAGCATCCTTCACAGAGCCGGCGGTTACTTTTGCCGCGGATTCTGCGGCAGCGACCGCGGCGGCGACCACGGCGGCTGCTACCATGCCCCCGTCATCGGCACCGACGGCCGGTCCCTCAGGTACGCGTGGGGCTTCTCGCATCTTTCCGCCACCTTTCCATCTGCCTGACCTCTTGGACGGATTTCCATTGGGTTCAGGTGATGGGTTCGGCGGCTATCGGCCTGTAATTGACCCTACAGGTGCGTAGGGTTCTTTTGGCCCCTTTTTTCTATATATATTTTATCATCTTTTCCTAACTTCTTTTTGTTTTCTGCAGTGTCGGATTCCAATGAAGTGTATGTTCCGCGATGGAACATACGCCGAGGAACAACCCTTCGTACCCCTGTGGAGTGCGTGGAATGGGCTCGCCACGCTGCTCCCCATGGTGCGTTGGGGGAAGCCATGGCTAGCTACCAGGAGGGTAGGCTAACCAACGAGCTTCGGGTTCTCCAAGCCCGGATGCAGCCGCGCGTCGAGCTGCTTTGTCGTGAAAACGACAAGTTGAAAGCAGCTCGCGCCAAAGAAGTATCTCAAGCGCGGGCTCTTCGGGAGGAGAACCAAAAGCTGTCCGCAGCTGCTACGGAGAAGGAGAAGGCCTTCAAGGCCCTCGAGGTTGAGGTTCAAGCGCGACTCGAGGCCCGCTCCAAGGCTGCCCAAGCTGTTAACGAACAGCTTCGGCTAGCTAAGGAGACTGCGAGGAACGCGACCGAGAGGGCCACCAAGGCTGAAGCCGTTGCTGAGCCTTTACGCATGGAGAACGAGGAGCTCAAGGCCAAATTAGAGGCTCTCCAACGTGCTCATGATGCCTTGGCGATGGAAGATGCCAAGAAGCTCCATGAGATCTTGGACCAGAGGGGCGTGCTTGACCATACCGTGCGTAAGCTTAAGGGCGTCGAAGAGGCTGCCGCAAAGGAAGTGCTACTTGCCAACCTTAACAAAAGCGAAGCCGAACGCGCCTGCACCCAAGCTCAAGCCGCCCTTAAAGAAGCTCTGGTTGCCAAGGAATGGCTTCTTCGAGAAGCGTTGTCTCAGGTATGTCTATCTTCATGTCTTCACGCTTTTCTTTGTAAATAGGGTGTTGACACTTGTATATTTTCTTATGTAGGTTGTGCATCGGGTCTTCTCAAAGACATCTTACGACGATGCAATGAGCGCAGCCCTCAACGCTTCTCACGAGGATGGGGAACGGGTCGGCTTCCTGCTTGGTCTAGGGTTTGTTGAGAAAGGCGTCCCGCCATCCAACTTCCCTTTGTATAATGTAGATACCGAAGCCATATATGACCAAGCAGTAAATCAATACGCCGCCTTCCCGCATCCTGTGGTGGAGAAGGTGAATGAAATTGCTGCTGCTGATGATGGGCTGCCTATCCTTAAGGCTTTCCTTGAACAGCCACGCTCTACTGACGGCGCTGGTCCAAGTGGAAGTGGCCCTGAAGCCTGATCCTGAAGATCCCTTCCCGCTGCTAGGATAGATTTAGTTTGTATAGATTTTCTTGTAGGCGGGTAGTCACCCAGCCATTCTTGTAACGAATATTTATGAAATGTAAATCTTTGTGCGGCTAAGACCGCTTGATTCATTGGATTCCTTGCTTTATAAACTTTATATGACTTGCATTCTTTAGTTTAAATTAGCAATTTTCCCAAGTGTTTAGGATAAGTTAACCTTTGAACGTGGTAGATAGGTGTGAAGTTTTGCTTCCTCCTTCGTGATTGTGCGGGTATGACCGTCACTTGCACTTAGTAGGATGGCTAAACTTTACCCATATCTGACCTGCGTGTAGGTTTTCCTCATCTTTGAGGATAAGTTAACCTTTGAACGTGGTAGATAATCGGTGTGAAGTTTTGCTTCCTCCTTCGTGATTGTGCGGGTATGACCGTCACTTGCACTTAGTAGGATGGCTAAACTTTACCCATATCTGACCTGCGTGTAGGTTTTCCTTATTTTTTTTTTTTTTTTTTTTTTTTTTTTTTTTTTTTAGGATAACCTTTGAACGTGGTAGATGATAGGTTGAAGTTTTGCTTCCTTGTTCGTGATTGTGCGGGTAAGACCGTCACTTGCACTTACAAGGATGGCTAAACTTTACTTACATCATACCTGCGTGTAGGTTTCCCTTATTAACGTTGTGTTTATGCGGGTTTTTTCCGCCTTCCACACGTAACGACTTACTTCTTCCCGTTTACGCGGTGAATACCGGTATCAGTGGGAAGTTCATAAGTATAAAGGTAAACACATTATGAAAGGAGAATCATTTCCATTAGAAGTGGCTCTAGGCCTTTTCTTTACAAGTTTTGGAATTGATCTACATATAACATTTGCGTAATTGAGCTCCATTCCATGTTCTTGGGATGGGAGTGCCATCGAGCCTTTCGAGCCGGTATGCGCCCTTTCCCAGGACTTCTTTGATAATGTATGGCCCTTCCCAAACCGGGGCCAGCTTTCCCGGGCGCTCTTGGTTTGAAGCCTCGTTGTTACGCAGTATGTAGTCTCCTATCTTGAAGTTGCAGAGTTTTACCCGCGTGTTGTAGTACTTTTGCATTTGTCGTTTGTAGTTCTCTTCACGCACTGCGGCTAAGTTTCTGCGTTCCTCGGTTAGCATAAGATCCAACCGTCTTTCCGCATCATTGTCTTCTGGCTGAATCAAGACCCTTGGTGAGGGTAGACCAATTTCGACCGGGACCATGGCTTCAGTGCCATAAGTGAGGCTGAACGGGGTTTCTCCCGTACTGGCCTTCTTCAGCGTTCTGTTTGCCCAAAGGACGTGCGGAAGCTCGTCCACCCAGCCGGATCTGTGTTCCGATAGTCTCTTCTTGATGCCTTCGACGATGCTCTTATTTGCTCTTTCCACCTCACCATTACCTTGCGGGTGTGCCACTGAGGTAAAGGTGTGGGTGATTTGAAGTTCTTTTAGCCACTGTTGTAGCTTCTTGTCAGCAAAGTTGGTGCCGTTATCGCTCACCAAATTCTGTGGAAGTCCAAAACGACAAATAATAAATTCCCAAATAAATTATTTGATATGTTTCGCGGTTGTTTGGGCTAAAGGTTTTGCTTCTATCCACTTGGTGAAGTAGTCGATGGCTACCACTAGGAACTGAACATTTCCTGCTGCTGTAGGAAATGGGCCTGTCACATCGATGGCCCACTTCTGAAATGGCCATGAAGAAGTGACTGGAACCAGTTCATTCTTCGGGCGGTGCGTGTTGGGTGCGTAAAGCTGGCAAGACCTGCATTTTCTGATGTATGCCAGTGCATCCGTATGCATCCCCGGCCAAAAGTATCCCGCGTTGTTTAGCTTGGCTACAACAGCGCGGGGACCTGCGTGTACTCCACAGATGCCTTCGTGTACTTCCCTTAGAAGGTAGTCAGCATCTTGGTTGTCCACGCATCTTAAGAGTGGGCCAAGAAAGTTACGTCTGTAAAGGATGTCATTGACGAGTTGATAATTCAGTGCTTTACAGCGTAGTTTTCTTGCCTGTGTTTTTGACTCTGGTAGTGTTCCTGCTGCAAGGTAATTTATTATTGGTGTCATCCACGTTTCTGTACCGGTTTGGATGACACAAATTTCCTTGTGCGGGACTGATGGTGCTTCGAGGAGTTCAATGCGGATGTCCTTTCCCAAATGGGTGAAGGCTAGTGATGCAAGCTTGCTTAACGCATCCGCAGATTTGTTTTCGCTGCGCTTGACGTGTATGACTTTACAATCATTAAAATCACGCATAAGGGTTTTTGCCTGGGCGAGGTACAGGGCCATTGTGTCGTTTACAGCCGTGTACGTCCCATTTATTTGGTTGGCCACCAGCATGGAATCCACGTGGGCTTCCAAGTTTTTCACTCCCATCTTACGCGCAATTCTCAATCCGGCCAAGAATGCTTCATATTCGGCTTCGTTATTCGTACTTGGAAAATCCAACCGAATAGCGTAAGTATATTCTTGGCCTGCTGGGTTGGTTAATTTTAACCCTGCGCCTGAACCCTCGTTACTGGCTGCTCCATCAGTGTAGAGTCGCCAGACATCATTGATGTCCTGTGCTGGGGAGGGTTGAGCCTCCTCCTGGCACTCTTTCTCCCGCGAAGCGGGGACTTCTGCAATAAAATCGGCCTGGACCTGGCCTTTTATGGCTGGTCTTGGCTTGTATTTAATTGCATATTCTCCCAATTCAATTGCCCATTTGGCTAGACGTCCCGATAATTCGGGTTTGCCTAGAACGTTTGAGAGTTTGAAGTTGGTGAGAATGGTGATTGGGTGGCCCTGGAAATATCGTCTTAACCTGCGTGAAGCGTGTATAAGTGCTAAGACCAATTTTTCGAGGGTAGAGTACCGGGTTTCTACGTCTGTTAGTACACGGCTAACATAATAGATTGGCATCTGGATGCCTTTTCGTTCTATTAGCAGGACTGCCCCGGTTGCTCTATCTGTTGCGGAAAGGTATAGGATTAACTCCTCTCCCGCTTGTGGTGCTGTAAGTGTTGGGAGTTCGATCAGGCGTGACCGAATCTCCTGAAAAGCTGCTTCCGCTTCTGGTGTCCAGCGGAAGTGCGTTTTCTTTAAGCAGTTTCTCAATGTTGACACGAAAGGAAACGACTTATCCGCATGGTTTGCCAAAAAGCGATTAAGTGCGACTAGTCGTCCGTTCAGTGTCTGAGCCTGTTTGATGGTGGTAGGTGATTCCATTTTAATAATGGCTTCGACCTTTTCAGGGTTCGCTCTGAAGCCATCTTTAGTAACAATGACTCCCAAGAACTTCCCTTCTTCCATCCCAAATGAACACTTGCTCGGGTTGAGCTTCATGTTTATCTTTCTGAGCGTGTTGAAAGTTTCTTCAATGTCTTTCAACATCGCTTCTGGCTCGGGGCTTTTGATGACCAAATCATCCATATAGACTTCCAAGTTTCTCCCGATTTGGGCATGAAACTCTTTGTCCATCAGTCGTTGGTACGTGGATCCTGCATTCTTAAGTCCGAATGGCATCATTTTATAACAAAATGTACCATCGGGCGTCCGAAATGCGGTTTTGTCCTGGTCATCTACGGCCATGTGGATTTGATGGTACCCCTTATACGCATCCAAGAAGCATTTAAGGCGAAATGGTGCCAACGAATCCACCTTAAGATCAATTTCTGGTAACGGATAACAATCTTTGGGGCATGCTTTGTTCAAATCTTTGAAATCTATGCACATGCGCCATTGTTTGTCATTCTTCGGTACCATTACGGGATTTGCAACCCATGTTTGATATCTACTAACGCGTACGATGCCCGCGTCAAAGAGTTCCTTGACTTGGGTTCTACACGCGTTAGTTTGTTCAGGCCCCATTACTCTGCGCTTTTGTACGACTGGCGTAACAGCCGGATCGCACTTGAGCTTATGCTCCGCCTTACTTCGGGGTACACCAGTCATGTCAGCTGGTGCCCACGCAAAGATATCAGCGTTTTTCTGCAGTAAGCGTTTGAGTAGGGTGCGGGTGGGATCAACGATTGTTGGTCCAATGGTAACGGCCTGGTCGGGGTATTTGCCATTGAAGGCCCATTTTTCCGGTTCTGTGATGGTTGATTTAGCCTTTTTCGGTTTGGGTTTAGATGAGACAGATGCGATGCATACCTGGGGAATGCCAATGATTATCGCTACACCCTCAGCTGTTGGCCATCCCATCATGCCGTGGACTGAAGATACCACGGCGTTGAATCTTGCCATCCCGTCTCTTCCGAATAGGATGTCGTACGTGTGGTGTGGCTTTTTCATCACGACAAAATCCACGTCTTCTGTGCGTGAATGATTCCCATCGGTAAGAGTAACGGGGAAAGATAGGATACCCAGGGGGGTTTCTGTACTGCCGTCAAACCCTTCCATTGAAGCGTAGACCGTTTCCAAGCGTTCTTTGTCTTCATCATCCAGCTTATCAAAGAACTGCCTGTACATCACTGTCGACGAAGCGCCGTTGTCAGCAAGAGTGCGGGAAGTGATGTAATGCCCCAGCTGGCTTCTGATGACGATGGGGCCTTCTTTGCTGGGGCCTCCTGGCACTCGCGGGAAGCGCACCTCAGCTTCCTTCCACGCGCATGGTTCTGTCACTCGTCTTTTTCTTCCTCTGACCTTGCCATGAACCATGTTGATGCTGATGTCGACGGGCTTTCGTCCGTTACCTCTGTACCGGTTGTCATTCCTTCCTCCCTTCCTGATTGATGCCACGAGATGTGCAAGTCTTCCATCCTTGACAAATGTCTCAACAATATCCTTCAAGGATGTGCACTCTTCAGTACCATGACCCTTTGTCCCGTGGAAATCACAGGATTTGCTTTGATCCGCATTAGGTTTCTGCCGGATCAATGGGGCTTTTGGCCATGGCAATTTTTCCGTGGCAAATATCTCCGTGACGCTCTTCGTGAGTGGCGTCCACCGGTGTTTTCGGTTTGAAGGGTGTGTGTTGTCTCTTCCGCCAACAAGAGGGCGAGAGCTGGATGAGGTGTCAAAGTTTGCCCTTGACTGCCAAATACCTAGCCTCCTCTTTTTGTTCTGCCGGGCGATCCGGACATTGTTCTCTCTTGTCCTCTGCGTGTAGAGGTGTGTACTCTGGGGAAGATCCCTTCCCAGTTGCTTTTCCGTCTCGGCAAAGCGCTTTGCCGCCGTGATGATGGCATCCCATGTTGATGGCATGCCATCCTTACCCGTCAATGTGCGGATAAGTTCTGGGTATTCGGCGCCTTGGATGAAGGCGGCGCGAACCAGATCCTCACTTATGTTGCCGAGACTTAGCTTTTTGGAGTTGAAGCGAGTGATGAAGTCTAGTAAAGATTCATCCTCCTCTCTCACGCAGTTGAGGATCGTCCACTGCTCTTCAGTGTACTTCCTCTGTTGGCTGAAGTGCTGGCTGAACTTGTTCTGAAAGTCCGCCCAGTCATATATGTGGTGGATCGGTAAACAATCGAACCATGCCCTGGCCGCTCCGACCAGAGTCATCTGGAACATGTAGCACCACGTGGGTTCCGTCCAGTTGCTGACGGTAGCCCCCGCAATGAACCTGTTCAAATGGTCGTCTGGGTCGGATAGACCATCATAAGTGCCAATGTTGGACATCTGTTTGGCACTTCTCGGGGCGATTGCTTCCGCAATGTCCCTTGCGAATTTTGACTTTCCTGCATTTGTAGCAGTTGGTCTAAAGGTTTTGGAGAAGTCACGCGGGTTTCTCTCCGCGATTGGTCTAAAAGCTTCCCCAAAATTCCTTTTTGGTTGGACGTCCGTTTCCTTACGCTTCCCTTTCGCCTTATGGCGAGGGTTTGCGTCGGTATCGGACTCCAACTCGTCTGAGTACTCGCAGTCACTGCTCATATTGAGGTGTTGGCGAGTACTGCCGAATTCGTCAGCCTGTTGAGCTGAACGCAAGCGTTCATCCAATTCGGCTTGGAATTCTCTTTGCCGTGCTTCGGCCCACGCCTTCACTTGATCTAGTGTTTGGCGAGGGACCCTCGTTCGTTTTTTCAGCTGGGTATCGGTGAACCCCAGTGGAATATTTACTGCACTTGCCCCGGCTTGGGTAGTCGGGGTAGTGTTCGTAAGGATTGTATAACCGCCGGTGTTCCCCCCAGTTGCTGGGGTCGTTACCGGGGTTTCTTGGTCGGTTACTGGCCTTTGGACCGGAGTAACGTTAACCATTTCTTCAGAAATTGTGAAAAAACTAAAATAGTTCTAGCTTTTATGCACGGATGGCGCCAATGAAGAAACACTAAGTGAACCCTGGACAGATTATAGACAATCTGGGGGTTAAGTAATGTTTCCCACGAGAATGAGGTCCAACAGAGACGGTTGTTCTTCAGGAGACCTGCAAAACAGACACCGTAAGCTCGTCACTGAGAAGGGGGGGTTCCTCCTTGTGACCACCCTCCGGTGTGAGAATCAGACTAGGTTGCTCTGAATATAAGAGTATATTAAGAGATTGCTAGATAAGATTGAGATATCAGATGATCTTACCATTCCAAGATGTTGGAGTATTTATAGCCGAAGGTAGGTTTCCTAGAAGGTACAGCCGGCTGAATAGTATTCCTGTTCTACCAACAGTGGATTATGCATAGGCCATACTGGTTGGTGGATAGGTTACGGCCAACAGTAACAAAGTCGGCTGCACTATTCCACCAACTGTAGATTATGCACGTCCCACCTACTGTGGATTATACGCAGGCCATGCTGGTTGGTGAATAGGTTACGGCCAACAGTAACACTATTCTATCAACTGTAGGCTACGCACGCCCCTCAGTAAGAGTTGGTGAGTAGGCAGCGGCTAATAGTGACAAAGTACTAGAGGGTGCTTCTCCTCGTACTGTTGTCGGTGAGCTGTCACCCTGTGATTGGCTCATGGGTTGTTCTGGTCAGATTGTCTGTCCTATCCATACCTTGGTAGGTATAGTACAAAAGATCTTTCAGAATCATACGGACTGGCTCATTTTGGCGGGATTGTTCCCGCCTTGCTCATTCCTTCATGTGACTACTGAAGTAGCTATTGCCTTGTGCGTGTAGCCCTGCTGTCTGCGGGTAGCCTTCCCTGATGGCTTGTATCCGCAACTGCGGGAACAGGCGGGGTACTTCACCATTGGGAGGCTTTCCCTGCCTGTACAGCTTGCGTACTGCGCGTAAGATTCTATGAGCATGGTGGGTCCTGCGGGAGCAGATGGCCTTTGCGCAGACGTCCCTGTTCAAGGTGAGTCTTGCGGGACCAACTGGTCTCTGCTGGGACCTACCTCTTCAATAAAGTACTTAAACATATATTATATGTTGTTTTAGAGTTGTCAATAAAACTCTTGGTAGATAATTCTTCTTAGCATAATTTAGAAAACGATTATACATCTATATAATTTTAAAATTTATTAATATTTTATGTTATTTGGTTTTAAATTAGGAGAAGATTATTTTTCTAATTCAAATTGGAGTTTCCTAGTTGTAATTGTTTACGTGATCAGTCTATATATTCATAACAGACTCAATCTACAACCTAAACCATTGATTAATTATAATTCTGCGTTTTGTGAATTAGTTGCCAGCACACGATGTCGAATGATGTTTGTAATGATTTGATGGTTGAAATCTTTGAAAGATTACCACCCAAATCCATCATCCGGTTCCGTTCACTCTCCAAATACTGGCACGCTCGTCTTCTTAGCCCCGAATTCCTCCACCTTCACCGCCTCCGATGCTCTAAAAACCCTCCAAAAGTCATCATCAGACACGTAATTGGTGGTAAAATACACGAGTATAGAGACATCTATACATTACACTCGCGGGACCATTTGCCGTTAGACCCAGATTCTGGGTTTGTCGGCATACCGGGAGTTGAATTCCCCTATTATCTATATCCGTTGAGGGGTTTGGTTATTGGTTCTTGTAATGGAATTCTGTGTTTGCGCAATAATACAAGTATAACTTTATGGAACTTTTCAGTCAGGCGCAAACTAATCGTTCCACGTCTTTCTCCTTCGAAAACAAACTTTTCCAAGGTAGCATTAGGATTTGGTTTTGACCCGATCACTGATGATTACAACATTGTGGCTGTATCTTACAACACGAGTAGTGCATTTATTTACTCCTTGAAAACAGACTCGTGGAGTGCGATCCCTCCACCGTTTGCTCGGCTTTCTAATTCTTATTCAACGAAGAATGCATGTTTTTTCAAAGGAATATTGCATTGGGTGGATAGTGGTTATTCAACAACACGCTGGACTACGTTTATACTGACATTCAATTTGAGCAGTCATGTTTTTGGTTACATTTGGTTGCCTGAATCTTGGAAAGTCGAGCAGGTAACCACCATAAATGGTTGTCTAGCAGTGGTTTCTCCAGTTTATGACCAGTTTTTGGAAAAACGTTATAGTTGGATTCGGGTGATGAAAGAGTATGGTAATACTGAATCTTGGTCTGCACTTTTTAAACTGAAAGGGATTTATGGGATGACAGTTTTCCAACCAATCATTAATGGTGATATACTGGCATACTCCCAAAATGGGTCAAAAGTTTATAACACTCAAACAAAGGTTACAAATTTTTTGAGATTTGGATTTGGTTGCTGCAGAGTTGACATGGAAACGTATGTTGAAAGCCTCAAATTGGTTGACAAAGAACGTGCGACAACTTGTGGGAAAACCGTATACTCTTGGACAAAGTAAGTTCATCGCGAATGCATGGTTTTACTATTTTTCTAGTTTTTTGAAAGTCCTGTTTTAATATAAGATGTTGGAACTTATTATACACTATTTATTATGGTTGCTAATTAGTGAAGAAGCTGAAATAAACAAGAATTAAACTCTATTGCTGCATAGAAAGATTTAGGACATTAGAACTATACATGGCTTCAAAAATCTGATAAAATTCTGAGAAATAAATAAAAATAAAGCTACCTCAGCTCATACACTTTGCAGATACTTGGGTCCTGATTCCGATTCCGGTTGAATTTTCTTTCTTCTTTGGTGCTTCTTTCTGTATAGCAGCTTTGTTTGAAACCAACACCATTGCCATGTTCCTGTCTTTATAATTTTTTCACTCCTCAACAGCCAACTTAAAACAAAAAGAAAAAAAAAGAAAGAACGTTGACTCGGTCAGACACATGGAACAAAAAAGGATGTTAGATGCACACACCATGCACATGGTGTCTGTATAAGCCTATACAACCTGTATAGACATTGTGTGTCCGACATCTGGTACAGAAAGTTCATAATGAAATTTTTTTAAAGTGTATACTTGTCATATATATAGACCTATACAAGTCGTATAGTGTTGTCTAATATAGGTTTATATGGATGAAGAGGTAGGTCCCAGCAGAGCCCAGTTGGACCCGCAAGACTCACCTTGAAGAGGGACGTCTGCGCAAGGACCAACTGGTTCCGCAGGACCAACCATGCTCAGAGAAGACCTTACGCGCAGTACGCCAGCTGTTCCCGCAGGAAAAGCCTCCCAATGGTGAAGTACCCCGCCTGTTCCCGCAGTTGCGGATACAAGCCATCAGGGAAGGCTACCCGCACTAATAGCAAGGCTACACGCACAAGGCACTAAATAATTCAGTAATGTCACCTGAAGGAATGAGCAAGGGGGGAATACTCCCGCCCAAATGAGCCAGTCCGTACGCTTCTGGAAGATCTTTTGTACTATACCTGCCAAGGTATGGACAAAATAGACAAGATCTGACCAAAGCAGCCCATGAACCAATCACAGGGTGACAGCTCACCGACAACAGTACGAGGAGCACGCTCTAGTACAAAATGTCACTATCAGCCGCTGCCTACTCACCAACCCTTGTCGTGGCACGTAATAGCCTGCAGTTGGTGGAAAAGGAATAGTACACAGCCGGCGGAAAAGGAATAGTACACAGCCGGCCATGTCACTATCAGCCGCTGCCTACCCACCAACTACCAGCATGGCACGTGCGTAGCCCACAGTTGGTGGAAAAGGAATATTATACAGCTGGCTGTACCTGCTTGGAAACCTACCTTCGGCTATAAATACTCCAACACCTTGGAACGGTATCATTATCTTGTATCTTATCTTCACTAGCAATCTCTCTCAATATACACTTATATTCAGAGCAATCTAGTCTGATTCTCACGCCGGAGGGTGGTCACAAGGAGGAACCCCCCCTTCTCAGTGACGAGCTCACGTTGTCTGTTTTGCAGGTCATCAGAAGAACAACCATCTTTGCCGGACCTAACCCTCGTGGGAAACATCTACTTAACCCCCAGATTATCCGTAATCTGCCCGGGGTCATCTAGTGTTTCTTCATTACCTTGCGGCGGGTATACTACCAGAGTCAAAAACACAGGCAAGAAAAATACGTTGTAAAGCACTGAACTATCAACTCATCGATGACATCCTTTACAGACGTAACTTTCTTGGCCCACTCCTAAGATGCGTGGACAACCAAGATGCTGGCTACCTCCTAAGGGAAGTACACGAGGGCATCTGTGGACTACACGCAGGTCCACGCGCTGTTGTAGCTAAGCTAAACAACGCGGGATACTTTTGGCCGGGGATGCATACGGATGCGCTGGCATACATCAGAAAGTGTAGGTCTTGCCAGCTCTACGCACCCAACACGCATCGCCCGAAGAATGAACTTGTTCCAGTCACCTCTTTATGGCCATTTCAGAAGTGGGCCATCGATGTGACAGGCCCATTTCCCACAGCAGCAGGGAACGTTCAGTTTCTAGTGGTAGCCATCGACTACTTCACCAAGTGGATAGAAGCAAAACCCTTAGCCCAAACAACCGCAAAACATATCAAAAAATTTATTTGGGAATTTATTATTTGTCGTTTTGGACTTCCACAGACTTTGGTGAGCGATAACGGCACCAACTTTGCTGACAAGAAGCTACAAAAGTGGCTAGAAGAACTTCAAATCACCCACACCTTTACCTTAGTGGCGCACCCGTAGGGTAATGGTGAGGTGGAAAGAGCAAATAAGAGCATCGTCGACGGCATAAAGAAAAGACTCTTGGAACACAGATCCGGCTGGGTGGACGAAGTTCCACACGTCCTTTGGGCAAACAGAACGCTGAAAAAGGCCAGTACGTGGGAAACCCCGTTCAGCCTCACTTATGGCACTGAAGCCATGGTCCCGGTCGAAATTGGTTTACCCTCACCAAGGGTCTTGATTCAGCCAGAAGACAATGATGCGGAAAGACGGTTAGACCTTATGCTAACCGAAGAACGCAGAGACTTAGCCGCAGCGCGTGAAGAGAACTACAAGCGACAAATGCAAAAGTACTACAACACGCGGGTAAAACTCTGCAACTTCAATGTAGGAGACTACATATTGCGTAACAACGAGGCTTCAAACCAAGAGCGCCCAGGAAAGCTGGCCCCGGTCTGGGAAGGACCATACATTATCAAAGAAGTTTTGGGAAAGGGTGCATACCGGCTCGAAAGGCTCGATGGCACTCCCATCCCAAGAACATGGAATGGAGCTCAATTACGCAAATGCTACATGTAGATCAATTCCAAACTTGTAAAGAAAAGGCCTAGAGCCACTTCTAATGGAAATGATTCTCCTCACATTGTGTTGATAGCCTTACCTTTATACTTATGAACTTCCCACACTGATATGCCGGTATTCACCGCATAAATAAGTATGGGAAGAAGTAAGTCGTTGCGTGTGGAAGGCGGCAAAACCCGCATAAACACAAAAAATGGAAAAAATTTCTAAGATGAGAAAAACCTTCACGCAGGTCAGTTATAGGTGAAGTTTGGTCATCCCACTAAATGAAAGTGACGGTCTTACCCGCACAATCAAGATAGAGGAAACTGAACATTAACCTATTGACAACCGCTCGTCGAAAGGTTAACTTATTCAAAACACTTAGAAAATTTCTAAGGAAAAGATGAGGAAAACCTCCACGCAGGTCAGATATAGGTAAAGTTAAGCCATCCTACTAAGTGAAAGTGACGGTCTTACCCGCACAATCACGAAAGAGGAAGCAAAACTTTAACCTATTGTCTGCCACGTTGAAAGGTTAACTTATCCAAAGTACTTAGGAAATTGCTAAGCTAAACTAGAATATGTGTGAGCAAAACATATAAGGTTTACAAGGCAAGGCATTAACAAAAGATTTATATTCCATAAAAATTCAAGTATTACAAGAATGGCCGGGCACATACCCGCGTACAAGAATATAAATCTATACAAAAATAAAAATCTATTCTAACAGTGGGAAGGGATCTAAAGGATCAGCTTTAGGACCACTCCCACTTGAACCCGCACCATCAGTAGAGTGTGGCGGTTCAAGGAAAGCCTTGAGAATAGCTAGCCCATCATCAGCAGCAGTAATCTCGTTCACCTTCTCCACCACCGGATGCGGGAAGGCAGCATACTGGTTCACTGCTTGGTCATAAGCAGCTTCAGTATCCACATCATATAGAGGGAAGTTGGAAGGCGGGATGCCCTTCTCAACAAACCCTAGACCAAGCAGGAAGCCAGCCTTTCCCCATCCTCATGAGAAGCGTTGAGGGCTGCGCTCATGGCATCGTCATATGATGTGTTCGTAAGAACCCGATGCACAACCTACAAAGCAGAAATATCACTCTTCTAAGCGTAAAGAAAAGCGTAAAGAAATTGTGAAACTGCGCATACCTGAGATAACGCTTCTCGAAGAAGCCATTCCTTGGTAACCAGAGCCTCCTGGAGGGCAGCTTGAGCTTCATCACGGGCGCGTTCGGCTTCGTTCTTAGTAAGGTTGGCAAGCAACACATCTTTAGCTGCAGCCTCTTCGACGCCCTTCAGCTTACGCTCAGTGTGGTCAAGCATGCCCCTCTGGTCCAGGATCTCTTGGAGCTTCTTGGCTGTAAGGCCCCGTCACCGGTAACCCTACTTTCGTGTTGGATTTACTCATAAATGCAGTTCTAAATATCAGAGTTAATTAAACATTCGCGGAATTTAAAAACTTTCATTAAACATTTCATAACAAAACACGTCTTGTCTTAAAACATCATTTTGTCTTTCAAAATAAACGAAACATTAAACTTAAACGTATTGAGTCTTTCGATGCCAGCCTCTTATTCAGTGCCACGGGTCTCCTCAAGCGAGCTGCCTCATCCTACTCACCTGCGTGCATACTAAAAGTCAGCTACGCTGAGTGAGTTCTAGTTAATCACATAATCATACAATACATTCTTACATTTCATACTTAACCTCTTAACTTCCTTTCGTACACACCTAAGTGCATATACTTTCATTCTTACCTTCGTACTTTCTTTACATACATAATCTTACGTTTTAAAGAGCCTTTCGCCCTATAACCTCACAGATATTATAAGGGTCTGGTCCCTAACATCACAGATATTATAAGGGTCTGGTCCATAACATCACAGATATTATAAGGGTCTGGTCCCTAACATCACAGATATTATAAGGGTCTGGTCCCTAACATCACAGATATTATAAGGGTCTGGTCCCTAGTTCTCGAATATTAGTAGGGTTCGATTCCCTCTTCGTTACCATACAACCATACATCATACCTCGAGTATTATTAGGGCTCAGTACCCTTTTCGTAACCATACAACCATACAACCATCTTTTCCTTCTTTTATTAACTTTATTACGTTCATACACATAAGCATACATATCATACTTACCTTATACATAGCGTTACAACCTCACGGTACGTGCAATATCCGAAGATCGTTCACGTACCATCAAGCAATCATTCATACATATCACATATATCACATATGGCATACACTTATCACTTAGGATAAATGTATTAACAACACATCGAGTATGCACACAGCCCCGAAAACATAACAAGGAATGGGGCTAGAAACTCACCTGAACACGGTACGTTCACCATTAATCGTAATCTCTTTCTTCAGTTGTGCACGGCTGACTGTATAACAAGTATACGTATCAATTAACTATCACTCCACATATTGTATTTCTATCTTTATATGACCCACAACGAACGGGGGTCCGGGGGCAGCGCCCCTGGCAGCGGGGTCTAGGGGCGGCAGCCCCTAGCAGGGTCCAAGGGGCAGAGCCCCTGGCTGGGGTCGAGCTGCCAGGTCAGCTTGGAAAAATTTTATTTCCATTAACTGTCTTAACACATTTTTCATTAGGTTTTTAATTTATTTCCTAATCGAACTTGACTTTAAGCGAAGTTAAACCTTAGGCGAACTTAGCTTTAAGCGAAGTTAAACCTTAAGCGAACTTAGCTTTAGGCGAAGTTATCAGTTAGGCGAACTTGGCCGTAAGCAAAGTTATCAATTAGGCGAACTTGGCCTCAGGAAAAGTTACCAGTTAGGCGAACTTGGCCGTAAGCGAAGTTATCAATTAGGCGAACTTGGCCTCAGGCGAAGTTACCAGTTAGGCGAACTTGGCCGTAAGCGAAGTTATCAATTAGGCGAACTTGGCCTCAGGCGAAGTTATCGCTTTGAAGGCGAACTTATCGCTTTGAAGGCGAAGTTATCGCTTTGAAGGCGAAGTTGCCCAGTTCAGCCGCTGTTTGGTTTCTATCAAGCATTTTTAGCGATTTTAACACCCTTGTTATGGTTCGACATCACCCACTACGCTCCCCAACCGTTTTCGGTCGTATAAACACTATAAAGCTTGGATCTTTAAACTTCAAATATCAAGAATCATACCTTTTTGTGCTTTTTTGGATCTCGTTTAACTTGTTTAATCACAACTAATCGCTCACTCTCTCTCGGATCTCGCTCGATCCTCTCCCTCGGCCGCCGGCGGTGCGTGTGGTGCGGGTGTGTTTTGGAGTGTTAGAGAATAAGATGGAATGAGTGGTGTTTTAGGGTTTAGGGGATATTTATATCCCTTAAAGCCCATGGACCTAAGGCCCATTCTCATTTAACCCATCTCAGTTAATCTAAGTCCATGATCCGCTCCTTACTCGATATTAATTAATCAATAACGCGAAATCACTAAACATAACTTTCTTTATTCAACATTAAAATTTTAGGATGTTACATTGGCGTCTTCCATGGCCAAGGCATCATGAGCCTGTTGGAGCCTCTCTAATTTGGCTTTAAGCTCCTCATTCTCGGTGCGTAGAGGCTCGGCAACAGCTTCAGCCTTGGTGGCCCTCTCAGTTGCGTTCCGTGCAGTTTCCTTAGCCAGCCGAAGCTGTTCGTTAACAGTTTGGGCAGCCTTGGAACGGGCCTCGAGCCGGGCCTGAACTTCAACCTCGAGGGCCTTGAAGGCCTTCTCCTTTTCCGCAGCAACAGCGGCAAGCCTCTTATTCTCCTCCCGGATAGCCCACGCCTGAGCCACTTCCAGGCTACGCGCCGTCTTTAACTTGTTGTTTTCACGACAAAGTAGCTCGACGCGTGGCTGCATCCGGGCAAGGAGGATTCGGAGCTCGTTGGACAGCCTACCCTCCTGGTAGCTGGCCATGGCATCCCCCAGCGCACCGCTTGGGGCGGCGTGGCGCGCCCATTCGACGCACTCCTCAGCAGTCCGGAGGGTCGTTCCCCGGCGGATGTTCCACCGTGGAACATACACCTCATTGGAATCCGACACTGTAAAAACAAAAAACAGTTAGGAAAAGATGATATATATAAAGAAAAAAGGCCAAAATAACCCTACGCACCTGTAGGGTCGACAACAGGCCGGTAGCCGCCGAACCCATCACCCGAACCTAAGGGATATCCATCCAAGAGGTCAGGCAGATGGGAAGGAGGCAGAGATTGGCTAGAAGCCCCAAACATACCTGCTGAACCGGCCGGGGACGAGGTAGTCGCCGGTGCCGGAGGCACGGTTGAAGCCGTAGCGGTAGAGACCATCGGTGGTGAACTCACTGGAGGTGAACTCACAACCGTGGCCGCCGCTGCGGAGGAGCCCGCAGAAACAATCACCGCCGGCTCAGTGAAGGATGCAGTGAATATGGCACTGACAGCCGGCGGAGAGGACGTTACAGTTGGGACAGTTGCCTCAACGGGATGAGCAACTGAACCAATGCTGCAAACAGGCGCGGCCGCCTGGGTCATCGCCTCGGGTAGATTGACCAAACCTACCGTCATGGGTCGAGAAACGCTCCTCCCCGCTCCACTCTGGAATGCGGTAGCATCCACGCCTGCATGAAGACAAGATATTAAAAACAATGGCGGAAAGAATTGCGGGTAAGATTAATTTACACTTACGAGTTTTCTTGAGCTTGAAGGTTCTGACAGGCGGGGACGAACCCGATGGAGCCGGCCTCTTCACGCCGGTCACCGTCGTCGTACTGGGCGGATCGGAGGTGACAGCTGTCTCAACCTCCGAGACAGTTGTCTCACCACCACCAGGGTTCCCCGCCGCCTCCTCACTTTCGGTCTCCGACTCAGACCGGTTCCCCTGATCGGCAGTGGAGGCAACCTTCGCCTTGCCCTTCACGCCGGCAGCTTTCTTCTTCCTCACGAAGAAAGGACCATCTGTGGATTCCTCATCAGAAGATGACAAAATTAGAGGAATTCCAGCAGAGGTTTGAGCATTGAGAGGGCGAGGGTTAAAGAGTCCCTTACCTGGCCGCCTGGCGCTCAGAATCTCGTGGCCCGGCGGGTAGACCTCCACAAACCGATCCGCCGTTTGCTCCAAGATGGGCAACTCGTTCTCGTCGAGAGCACGAGTACCCAGCCGAGCGGGACCACCGCTCTCACGCGGTTGCAGAAGCGACTGCAAATTGTTCCCCTCTGAAAATAAACAGAAAAGCAGTTAGAAGAAAAACCCTAAATCAGCAAAAAGATATGAAGCATACCGTAAGGGATAGAGTTCAAACCGTATTCGAGAACGATGGGAATCTGTGGCGCCTCTGCCCCAGCATCCTTCCATACTCGGCTCATCCCAAGCATCACCATCCCAGACTCCGCAAAGCGGTAAACCGGATTCTGGATCTGGGAGATCTTGGCGAACCATTCCGCCTCTTGGTAATTGGAGGCGTGAAGGCTAGGGAGCGCCCTCCCGTTCTTGAACGTCATCGCAATGGGGACGACGCGAGCGGAGACATAGAAAAACTCCCGCTTCCAAGAACGAAGACTGCACTCGGTAGCGCAGATCTTCAAACCCTTGATCCGATTGACCAAGGTATCCCAGCCCTGGATGCACCTCCAGGAGTAGAAGGTCATCAGGCGGTCGACTCGGGGCTCAACGCCCAGAATATGGCACACCCATTCAAAATGGCGAACCTTTGCGATCGCCATCGGGTGCACCTCCGTTAGGTGTACACCGTGTCTCTCCAAAACACGGTACACAAACTTCGTCAATGGGAACCTGAGATTCCCATAGATGAAGAATGCAGCATACACCCCTATCTTGCCCTTGGGGGCATCGTACACCGTCTGGTGAGGCTCAGGAAACTCAGGCTCGAAGGGCTCGAGCATGAACTTCCTGACGATGTACTGATAAACGTCGACGGAAAGTGCACACTGGCACTCCCCAGCAGTACTCTTATCGTCCTTGTCAGACATCGGGTTCTCGATGTACGCGTCAGACTCCTCGGCGGTAGCCTCAAGATCATGAGTAGAAGACATGTTTTAGATTTAAAGGAACGATTTCAGGAGAATGCTCGACGGAAAAGTTAGAGTATTCGCCGGAAATCGTTTAGAAGAGAGAAGTGAAAGTGTGGATTAAGATGCACCCTCTCCCCCTTTATATACTCATCGCAATGAATGCGATGAATTTAATGTGGGGGAGAGAGAAAAGCGCAGGTGCAATGAAACTATGACACGTGGAAAGAGCAAGCTGGCAACAGCTGTCGACAGGACGCGTGCCGTAAATCTCGCGCCCACGCGCCCGAAAACTCGCGCCCACGCGCCTGAAAAAGCGTCTGGAATGACCATATACTGTCACGTCGCCATAACTTCCTGCACGTCCTGAAACTGTCAGAAGAAACCGTCGGACGACACTAACGTCCCTTCAACAGTTTGGACTGTTCTTATCCTTTCACCAACTCTTCGAATTTCAAAAAGATTCAAAAAGATTCAAAGATTCAAAAATAAGAGGGAATATACCCCCTTACCTTGGTACCCAAGAAACCGTAAGACAAGTGCGGGTACAGTGTTAAGGCGAAACCCTTCACATACCTAGTACCTGCAGGGAATTGAAGCCAAGAATACCTTGGAAGTAAAGAAACTATAAGACGAGTGCGGGTACAGTGTCAAGGCGAAACCCTTCACATACTTAGCACTTGCAGGGAATTGAAACTAAGAATGATCTTCTGGACCGTGCTTGCGGAAAGAGAAATAGCACCTCCACATAGCGGGAATGTTGAGAACTAGCTTGTTTGAAACTTCAAGGCGGAATTGGTGGTTTAACATAACTGATCACTATGTCCGAAATTACCAAAACCTCGTGAAGAATCTATACAAGTGAAACTCAACGCTCCCGATGTGCGAAGGAGTTAAACACCTACCCGCATCACAACCAAAGATCAGGCAGAAAAGTCGGGAATTTCTGCGAGTGATATTAGGAAAACCGCGGGAAGAATCCCCACGGAAAACCTTAAAACTAAAAAGCCTTTCCAAAACCCCTTGCTTAAGTCCAAAAGTTCACCTCACTTATTAACAATTCATGAGAAGAACATTGGACTGGGGGGACTTGAAGAGGTAGGTCCCAGCAGAGCCCAGTTGGACCCGCAAGACTCACCTTGAAGAGGGACGTCTGCGCAAGGACCAACTGGTTCCGCAGGACCAACCATGCTCAGAGAAGACCTTACGCGCAGTACGCCAGCTGTTCCCGCAGGAAAAGCCTCCCAATGGTGAAGTACCCCGCCTGTTCCCGCAGTTGCGGATACAAGCCATCAGGGAAGGCTACCCGCACTAATAGCAAGGCTACACGCACAAGGCACTAAATAATTCAGTAATGTCACCTGAAGGAATGAGCAAGGCGGGAATACTCCCGCCCAAATGAGCCAGTCCGTACGCTTCTGGAAGATCTTTTGTACTATACATGCCAAGGTATGGACAAAATAGACAAGATCTGACCAAAGCAGCCCATGAACCAATCACAGGGTGACAGCTCACCGACAACAGTACGAGGAGCACGCTCTAGTACAAAATGTCACTATCAGCCGCTGCCTACTCACCAACCCTTGTCGTGGCACGTACATAGCCTGCAGTTGGTGGAAAAGGAATAGTACACAGCCGGCGGAAAAGGAATAGTACACAGCCGGCCATGTCACTATCAGCCGCTGCCTACCCACCAACTACCAGCATGGCACGTGCGTAGCCCACAGTTGGTGGAAAAGGAATATTATACGGCTGGCTGTACCTGCTTGGAAACCTACCTTCGGCTATAAATACTCCAACACCTTGGAACGGTATCATTATCTTGTATCTTATCTTCACTAGCAATCTCTCTCAATATACACTTATATTCAGAGCAATCTAGTCTGATTCTCACGCCGGAGGGTGGTCACAAGAAGGAACCCCCCCTTCTCAGTGACGAGCTCACGGTGTCTGTTTTGCAGGTCATCAGAAGAACAACCATCTTTGCCGGACCTAACCCTCGTGGGAAACATCTACTTAACCCCCAGATTATCCGTAATCTGCCCGGGGTCATCTAGTGTTTCTTCAATGGATCATATAGGGACTGTATAACTCGTATACGCTTATACAAGGCTTGTAGGCACAATTTTTTTTTTAATTCATGTTCTTGAGGTGGTTCTCTTTAATTTCTCTACAATTGAGTTCACATGGCGGATTTGGAACTTAGAAATCGTGATGTTACATAGGGTAGCTAGAGAGGAAGCAAAGAGATTTGCTAATAACGCGATATAAAACAACTTATCCTCGAAAGCCAGTTTTTCTAAGGCAAGCTAAGGAAGCACCCACATGGCACACTATCCACAAAACACTAATATGGTATACCTGACGTATGGTCCTATTAATTGTATGACAAGCAAAAAAAAGGCCATATGGAATTCTAGCAGATGATGCATCCAAAGTATGATATATTATATTGACACAGAATTGGCTGATGTGATGCACGGGATATTGACAAAGTCATTCGGCACGTATGACCACTTTTCATTTGGCAAACCATCCGTTTAATGATGTCGAATTGTATACATAAGTAGCACCTTTCTTTTATCTCATGCTCTCATTGATACATGAGTGTTTGTTATATACCAATTGTGAGTTAAAGCCGGGGGATACTACAACTACTCATGTTTATATTACTTGTATATATATGCATTATGATTAGGGTTGTCACTTTTACCCGAAACCCGAAACTCAACCCGAAAAAACTCGTACCCGAACCCGAGAAAATACTAACCCGAACCGAAGTAATTTGGGTTGGTTTTCGGGTTTGATTTATAAGTTTCGGGTCAACCCGAACAAACTTTTAGTTTTGAAATTAAATATATTTTTAGGTATAATAAGCTAAGTCATAGCCACTAAAGTTATCAGAATCTGCCTCTAATCAACGATTGTCATTTTAACTATTATGGATCGATTGTTTATTATTAATTTATGTTTTTCGTTTATTACTAATAGCAACCGAAATCGAACAAACAAATCACGCCCGATTGAATACGATTAAGGCTTGTGTTAGTTTTACTCATCTTTTAAATTGTTTTATCAAGTTATGTTGGTTTGTTATCTGATTATTTGTGTTATAAGCAAAGAAAAATATGTTGTTTTAATTTAGCATTGTAGTTTTTTTAAAAAAAAGATTGTTTTTGTGTGTTTTTTTTTCTTTTCTTTGTTTTCTAGGATGGTCGAAACTCAATTAACCAAACCTGAAAAAACCCGAACCCAAATTACCCGAACCCGAAAAACCCGTGAGAGATTTGGGTTGGGTTTCGGGTCAAGATTTAATACTTTGAAACGTGAAGAACCCGACCCAAAAAACGAACCCGAAAAACACCCCTAATCATGATATACATAAATATAAATATACATTATAAATTGTTTTAAAATTAATTGATAAAGATCAAGTGTAGCTTTTACATTTGCCTGTTTTTCACATCCCATAAAACTCTCCGTTGATAATTATTATTCTTATTAAATTAGGAAACGAATCAAACGATAATCTATTATATTTTAAAAAGTTCAATATTTTATGTTAGGATTCTTCTTCTATTCAAAATAGGAGCTTCCTAGTTGTAACATCAGTCTTCTTCGTTTGTGTTTGTAAAAACATAACGATGTCTGCCTACGTTTGTGATGATTTGATGGTTCAAATCTTTGCAAGACTTCCACCTAAATCCATCATTCGGTTCCGATCACTCTCCAAATTTTGGCACGCTCGTCTTCTTAGCCCCGACTTCCTCCACCTTCATCGCCTTCTATGTTCTAAAAACCCTCCAAAAGTCATTATCAGACATGTCATTGGTGGTGAAAAACACGAGTATAGACACATCTATACATTACACTCGCGGGACCAGTTGCCGTTATACCCAGATGGGTTTGTTGGCATACCCGGAGTTGAATTCCCCAATTATCTACATCCGTTGATGGGTTCGGTTATTGGCTCTTGTAATGGAATTTTGTGCCTGTACAATAATACAAGTATTACTCTATGGAACTTTTCAGTCAGGCGCAGACTAATCGTGCAGTGTCTTCCTCTTTTGAAATCTTTGAAATCAAGTACCTATGCTGGTACTGAGTTAGCATTAGGATTTGGTTTTAACCCATCACTGATGATTACAACATTGTGGCCATATCTAACAATAGCAATGCATATATGTACTCCTTGAAAACAGACTCCTGGAGTGCGATTCCTCCACCGTCTGCTCAGCTTTCTGATTCTTATGTAACGATGAATGCTTGCTTTTTCAACGGAATATTGCACTGGGTGGGTAGAGGTTGTTCACCAACACACGAGGGCTGGACTCATTTTATATTGACATTCAATTTGAGTAGTCATGTTTTTGGTTACATTTGGTTGCCTGAATCTTGGGTAATAGAGCAGGTAACCACCATAAATGGTTGTCTAGCAGTGGCTTCTCCGGTTTATGACCGCTTTTCGAAAAAGCATTATAGTTTGATTCGGGTGATGAAAGAGTATGGTAACACCAAATCTTGGTCTGCACTTTTTAAAATGAAAAGGATTTATGGGATGACAGTTTTCCAGCCCATCATTAATGGTGATATACTGGCATACTCCCAAAATGCGTCAAAAACACTCAAACAAAGCTTACAAAATCTTTGGAATTTGGACCTGATTGTTGCAAAGTTGAGATGGAAATGTATGTCGAAAGCCTGGAACTGGTTGACAACGAACGGGCAATAACATGTGGGAAAACGGTCTGCTCTTGGAAAAAATAACTTCACTGCGAATGTATGTTTATACTATTTTCTAGTTTTTTGAAAGTCCTGTTTTAATATAAGATGTTGAACTAAATTTTACACTATTTATTATGGTTGCTAGTTAAGTGAAGAAGCTTAAATAAACAAAAAATTAAACTCTATTGCTACAGAGAAATATTTAGGGCATTAGAACTATACATGGCTTAAAAAATCTGTTAAAATTCTGAGAAATAAATATAAATAAAGCTACCTCAGCTCATACACTTGCAGATACTTGGGTCTCGGTTCCGGTTCCGGTTCCGGTTGACTTTTCTTTCTTCTTTGGTGCTTCTTTCTGTATAGCAGCTTTGTTTGGAACCAACACCATTGTCATGTTCCTGTCTTTATAGTTTTTGCTCTCCTCAACGGCCAACTGCAAAATCACAATAAACAGAAAGAATGTTGACCTGGTCAGATGACACAAGGAATTAAAAAAAAGGACGTTAGTATACGAATCGTATAAGCCTATACGACCCGTATAGACAATGTGTCTCTCCAGCATTTGTACGAAAATTCAAGCTCGAAGCTTTTCGCAGTCAATACTGGTCATATAGGCCTATACCAGTCGTATAGGTATGTCTGATATAGGCCTATACTATGCGTATAGGCACAACCTTTTTTTTTTGAATTTTTGTATAAAATTTTTTTACAAGATACATTTGTAATTAATTAAACTAAAAAAACACAAAATTTAATTTGAAAAAAAAAAAGAGGAATTGTGCCTAAACAACTCATATAGGTCTTATACTCTTATGGGCCTATACTGCTCGTATGGGCCTATACAAAACACAAACTGACAATCTCTGACAAAAGTCGTCCCTATACGACTCGTATAAACCTATACGAGTCGTATAGTCACAAAAGGCGATTGAATATCTACCCTGGTGTCCAAATACCTTGTGCCAAAATAAAAATAGTAGAAACTGGAAAGCACATGACCTACCTCGCCCACGTCACCACGGAAACGTTGCATAAGCTCAATAGCATTGTTTTTGAACTCGTTTTCACGTCCCTTCAAGCTTACTATTAGTTTAACCTGAAAGATAACCAAAAAGTTCATATTAAAAACAATCATTTGATGATTATATACAATGGTTTATAAATTATAAGTACCTTGTCACCATCTTTTAGAAACCTCTGAGCAGCTTTCAAACGCACGGTGTAATCATGCACATCGATGTTGTAACTGCCAATAAATGTCATTGGATTGTGATTGTTAAATGAGTAAATATATAAAACGTCAACTAAAGTTTCTTACCCCATTTTAAGCTCCTTCTGATCCATACGTTGAGCTGGCATCAAATTTCATACTTTGGTCAGTATAATTCTTACTATAAGGTTGAACAATAAGATCAAAAGAACTGAGAAATTTTCTAAACAAAGAAATAAGAGGCATTCACCAGCATTTTTCTTCAGCTGATCTTTTTTCTTCTTTTGTTGCTCATATTTATATTTTCTGTGAAATTTGGAGAAATTATAGTCAAACCCAATAAAAAATTTAAAAACTTTATATGACAAATAATTAGGGGTGTGCATGAAACAGAAAATCCTATCCGAAACCAAAGCGAACCAAAACAATTTTCAAGCTCGCAATTTTCAAGCTCAAATGGCAAGACCAAAAAAACCCAAAACCAAACAGTGTTCAAAACCAAAGTTTCAATTTTAACCCAAAAGTGACCCAAACCGAACCGGGCACACCTTGAAATAACCAAGAATTACACGACATCATTCCATTTAATAAAGAAACTTTACAGCTTACATATGTGTGTGTGTGTATTTACATATATATATATATATATATATATATATGGATGGATGGATGGATGTATGGATGTAAAGAAGATGTAACTTACTTGTAGTCCATCAACCTGACAACAGGAGGATCTGCATCGGGAGACACTATAAACTACAAAAATATGTAACATAATATACGTTACTATATGTCAGGAACTCAGGATTAAGCAACTGAAACCCATATCCTCAAGCAAGAAGATGAAGCAATTACAAAAGTCAAAATCTGAATGTATGGGATTAATAACAAATCCAAATGCAACCAACACATACCAGATCAAGCTCGGCATCTTCAGCCATCTGAATGGCAGCACTTTTGGATACTACACCAACCTAATAAAACAATCGAATCAGACTTGACATAGATATAAAGAACACAGATGTAAGAAGAAGATGCAGAACCACTCACCATGTTTTGTTCCTCATCAATAAGCCTCACATTATTTGACCTATTTTGAACCATCAAAATGTACCAATAAGTTAAAATGTGTTTGGCAATCACAAAAATCTTTTTTATTTTAGCTTTTTGAAAGGGTTAAAAAGCAGTTTTCTAAAAGCCCCAAATAGCCAATAGCCAATAAGCATTTTTCAAACTCAATCCCAAACATGCTCCAAAACAGTGCAGACATTAAATTATACATTGTTGTAAAACTCTCTAGACGCTAGTCAGGCCGTAGGGTACCGACTAGACGATTAATGATTAATCAGATAATTTTGAAACTTACACACACACACAAACACATTTTTACATGTACAAAATGCATTTTGCATACGTTTTTTTAAAAGATTTTGCAAATAAACGCATGGAGAAAGCATTTAAATAAAAAATAACGCATTTAAAAATACTTGCTTTATTTTAATTTTTTTTTAGGAAAACAACTTCTATATGTGTTTATATGGAAAAACCCAAAAAAAAATATTATGTAAAAATGAGTTTATTACATGTAAAAAAATAATTTTTAATAATTTTTTACAAGTAAAACACATGGTTGTTGGCGACTCGGCTTCCTGGTTTTTTTCCCTTTATAGTCACCCCTTATATCTATACAAATACACACACACCAAATTTTTCAAAATTTCATATATAATTTTTTAAACTTATTAACCGGATAATTTTTCGAATACTTCAAATAAATTTTACTAATTTTCACCGATTTCGACCACAGTTCACCAAAAGTTGACTGATTATTACAAATTACATCACATTTCCTAACTCCTAAACCATCAGTAACCTAGAAATCACATCCTCTAATCACATCATAATTAAACTACAATAACCCCCAATTAAGGCACCTCTGCTAAACCTAGGGTTTCATTTTCATATCAACAACAATTCAAATGCGTTAAATTTAATAAAACTGAACACGTACTTGATACGTGAGATGTCTAGGGCTGGATCGTCATCAGAGTTCTGCTTCGGCCGTCTATTGTCTCCCTGCCGTGAATAATTACCGCCGCCGCCGTAACGGCAGGTGATGCGGCAGGTGTTGAAGGTGAAACTGGTCGGAAAGTGAAGGTAGGGTTTTGATTGGAGGTGTGAGAGAGTTATTGGTTGTTTGAACGGGTGAATTGAGCAGCTGCTGGTGGTAGTAATCCCAGCCATTGATATGCTCTGTAAGTGATTGTAGGAAGCTATTGTTATTATTATTATTATTATTATCTTATCATATCCCACTTTGTGAAGGTTACAATTATGGACCTTTATGTTCGGCGGCGGTGATTGTTTATGTTCGTTTGTTTAATAAATGAAGGAATATGGATAAGGAATTTAATTCGATGAACGAACACGAATAGGGTGCAGATGAGCGGAGCTACTCGAGATCGGCTCGTTAAAATGCTCGATTGAGCCGAGCTTCATCGAGTTCGAGCCCGAGCTCGAGCCTCAAAGTAAGCTCGTTTAATAAACGAGCCCGAGCTTCACTTATCTGGCTCGAGCCGGCTCGCGAGCCTAAACGAGCCTGTCATTTATAAAAAATTTTAAAATATGTATTTAATAATTATTAATTAATTATGAAAAAATAAATAAAAATAACTAAATAATATATATTATTTTATACATAAAACTATAATAGAAAAAAACATATTAAAATAATTATAATTATATAAAAAGTAACTGATATATAGTAAACAATTCGAGCTCGAGCTTTGAAAATAAAACTCGAAACGAGCTGAGCTCAAGCTCTGTGTAAGTTAAACGAGCCGAGCTCGAGCCTAGTTGAGCTCGGGCTCAGCTTGGCTTGTTTGCACCCCTAAACACGAATGAGGGTCGTGTTCATTCAGTTGAGGGTAGTGTATGTTTATTTCCATTTATGCTCATTAAGAGCACCTCCATCGAATGGTTTTTGGTTGGTTCAAACCAACTTAGCCATTGGAGGATGTGGTTTATACCAAAAACCAAGAAGCTAAGATTGAATTTCCAAACCAACAAAAACCAATCAATTGTGGGCCCCAACATCTCTTTCACCCCATATATATATTTACATTTATAAAATACATTAAAATATTATACATATATACATATTTTTATATTTATTTCAAAAAATATGTATTTTTTTTGTTTGTCTATTTTTTACGTAACGAAAAGTTTAACGATTAAATTTTTTAACGGCTAGTTTTTTAACGATTATTTTTTATTTTACAACACTTAATTCGAATAAAAAAATATATTACAAGAAGTCCTAGAAAAAGGTTACAAGAAGTCCTAGGCATTACAAAGATTCTTATAAAAAAAAACGTTACAAAAAGTCCTAGAAAAAAAAAAAACATTACAAGAAGTCCTAGAAAAAAAAATGTTACAAGAAGTCTTGCTCATCCAACCCTTGTTTCGTCATTATTTTGTCACATACTTTTATAGTATATTTTATAGTATTGTGAAATTCTAACTTAAAATAATTGTAAAAGTAAGTGATGATGTGGAAATGTAAAGATGGTTTGAGAAGGTGTATTGTTGGAGTAAAAAGATGGTTTTTAAGAAAGCTGATATGACAGTTATGTGACTGGTTTGAACCAGAAACTGTTGAAGATGGTCTAATGATTTTTTGTTTATGCTTGGTCATTAGAAGCTTTGAAAATGTACTTCAAAAAACAATATTTTTTTTTTGAGTTTTATAATCTTTTGATATAGAGAAAAAGGAAATTTATTATAATATGAAAAATATATAAGTAGTATGCGATTAATTTATATGTTAAATTAGCATGTGAATATAAATGTTGAAAAAACGATAATGCAAACTTGATAGCTGAGGTGAAACGTCCTATAGTTTGTTGTTTAGAATTTGAAAACAGATGTACCACCTAGAGTTTCAAAATATAATAAAAGTTACAATGATAATTAATCTTTAAGCAATGGAATGTGAATCAAATTGGAATGGAACAATGTTAAATGCAAGACCGTTCATATTTGAACTTATCTATCTATATAATATATATAAACGAAAACCTTAAAATCCTACGTGTCGCGATATGGTTGCTCCCCCCCTTTTATGGAAGCAATCAGATTGTTTGATTTCTTAATAGAGGTCTCTCATTGATTTAACCCAAATTCATGGGTATGGGTCTTACCAAAACCAAATAGCTCTTAAACGGGTTATAACATCTCATTAAATTAAAAATTAATCTTACCAATTATTTGATATGAAAATCCTATAAAATAGGGATATACTAAAATTTAATATCCAATTTAAAAAAAAAGATATTACTTATCATTAATAAACAATTTTATATAAAAACATAAGCGGATCATGGGTCACCAAATCCATATAGCTTTTAAACGGGTTACAACATATCATTTATTTATGAAACCCTTTCATCATCAAACCCTAAGTATATTATTAACTTTCTTACAATAAAGAAAATTAAAATCCAAAAAATAAATATTAAAAAAAGAAAATGTAAAACAACCATTCTCTCAAGCTATCAGATTGTTTTATTTGTAAATAAAGGTTTCTCACGCATTTGACCCGAATTCACGGCTAAAGGTCTCACCGAACCTAGATAGCTCTTAAATGGGTTATAACATCTCATTATATTAAAAATTAATCTCATAAAATATTTGATATGAAAATCCTATAAAATATGGATGTACTAAAAATTAATAGGAATATCCTATTTTATTTTTATTTTTTAAAAAGATACTATTTATCATTAAGAAACAATTTTATAATAAAGAAAATAAACGGGTAATGGGTATCACCAAACCCAGATAGCTTTTAAACCAGATTATAACATATCATTTATTTGTGAAACAATTTTATCATCAAACCTTAAGTATACTAATTATTAACTTCCTTACAATAAATAAAATTAAAATCCAAAATATACATATATAAATATTAAAAACGAATAATGTAAAACAACCCCCGTAATACGGGGGGTAAAATCTAGTTAATTTACATTTAAATATAATATTTTTTTGTGTGGGCGAGTGGTGGTCTTTTCTCTCGTGTGCAGCTTCAGTCGGTTCTAGGAATCTGATTTTCATTTGAATGAAGGGTGAGCGGTGCATCTTGTTTTCATTTTATCTTTAATTGTCAAGTGTTAAATTTTATTAGACACAAATGTTTAGATTATATCGAAACAGAAGGCAAGCGGGCAACAAGCTGCGCCGCTACCCCTTTTTGAATTGCAAAACCCAATCTTTTAAAAACTACATTAGCTGATCTTTAATTAGGTTAGTTTTCCGTGTAACATACGGGTGAAAAATATAGAAAACGTCAAATATGCATATACGAATTACATAATAAAGATTCTAATTTTATAAATTATAAGGTATCACATAATGAATATTAATTTATTAGTAATTGCATATTTTCCTAAATACAAAGATTAATAACAATAATTTGTAATTTTGTATTTGCATTTTAAAAAATAATCAAATGTAAGGTTGTAACTCTATGCCTATTAAGGAAAAGAGAAGTTTAGCATCAAATCATCTTAAATGAGTTAGTAAGTCACAAACCTTTTAAAAACAAAGTAGTGAGTTCAATTTATATCAACAATATATTTTTCATTTTAACAATTTTACTTAAACCAAATAGATAATAAAGTGGAATTTGTTAAATTGAAAACTTATACACTTGACATTATATGTGAAGGGCCTAGTTAAATGTTAAGTGAATATATAGATGTCTCTACTCTTGTGATTTTCGCGAGCTATGACGTGTCTAATGATGACTTTTGGAGGGTTTGTGGAGCATCGGAGGCGGAGAAGGTGGAGGAAATCTGGGCTAAGAAGACGAGAATGCCAGTATTTGGAGAGTGATCGGAACCGAATGATGGATTTGAGTGGTAGTCTTTCAAAGATTTCAACCATCAAATCATTACAAACATCATTCGACATTGTGTACGTGCAGGCAACTAATTCACAAAAGCAGAAGAATTAATGAATGGTTTAAGTTGTAGATTAAATAGAAGAAGAATTATTTCTCCTAATTTAAAGCCTAATAACATAAAATATTAATAAAATTTTAAAATTAAAAAGATAATCGTTTTTTAAATTAAGCTAAGAAGAATTATCTACCAATAGTTTCAACAATATCATGCATTTTATCACATTCATATTTCATTCTTTTAATGTGTCTTTCGAGAGATGGCAATGGATCAGATCATATTTTTAGTATGGTAATAATTACGAAGAAAACAAGATTAAATGATGATACCTAATTCACAAAACTGGTAAAAAAAATAAATCAAAATTGTATGAATTACACTATGTTCATTTTGAGAAGAAGTGGACTTGGCTTCGTCAAAAGGCCTATCTCTAAAGCCAGGCTCGCAAGACGTCCCTCTCGCAGTAGAGTTCCAAACCTCACCTTGTTGAAACGTAATTATTTTGAAAAATTTAAAAACAGTGAAACAAACCTCCAACACAACCATATACTAATAAGGATTATGCTGGGATAAAAACAAGAACAGATAGTTAATTAATGTGACATACCTTTCAACTCCTAAAGCACTCTATGTTAATAACCAGTATTGTAAAAATCCCGACTAGACATTGATTAATCCCCGATTAATCGCTAATCCTTATTTCACTGATTAATTTTGAGCTAGTCGGCTAATTAATCGGTCAACTGTCAAATCTGGCTAAAATCGGCGGTTTCTGGCAAGATTCTAATCAAAATTAGCGGTTTCCGGCGAGATTCCGACCAAAATCAGTGGTTTTCAGCGATATTCCAGCAAAAACTAGCGATTTCCAACGAGATTCTAGCCAATTTTCGGCCAAAATATGTTTGTGTATGTATAAAACTGAAAATTATATAAAAAAATGTGTGCGCGCATATATAAAACTGAAAAACATACATTAAAGTCTTATCTGATTAATCCCGTTTAATCTCGATTAATCCCGATTAAACGCTAGTCTCCACCGCACCGCCCGACTACAGACTAACGATTTTTACAACATTGTTAATAACGTGTTTTGTAAAAACCTACTAGCTTTAACATATATTAATTGGTATATGATACAAATCAGGGCTGTAAATATGTAATCAAGCCGAGCTCGTACTTGAGGTTTAACTTAAACGAGTTGGTCGAAGCTCAGATCATTAACTTTATCAGCTGAAAAACAAACTCAAGCTCCGCTCATTTTAAATATCGAGACGAGCTCGTTAAATTTAAAAAAATACATATTATTATTATTTTATTTTTTATTTATTTATTGCTCACGTATCTATACTATTAATAAATAAAAGTTTCCTTATGCCATGTGTCCTACACATGGCCTATCCTTGCTTTCAAAATACCACCTCCCACCGCACTCCTTGTACATACATGTGTGAATCCCTTACCCGACCAGATTATGATGTTATAACCCAAACAATTAGATACATCTTACTACCCATTACGCCTTAATTCCCAAAATCCAAAATTTCCAGCGAAAACTTCCAATTTCATCTCCATCGCCCTCAACGGAATATTCTCTCGCTGATGATATGTTACTAATGGCTTCTTCAACTTCTATCATATCAGAAAGGCATAAACCCTCTCTCAATCCATCTCTAGATCATCCTCATCCATTATCAATTTGTTGTTTAAATAGACGATTTTGTTGTGATTTAAGGTATGATTAATCTGAAATTCCACATCGTTTATTCGTTTCTTATACATCGCTTTCTTTTCGTGAAGTTGTTTTCATTTGAAATGCTTGAACTTAGCTCAGATTCTGCTGATTGTGATATTGTTAAGGTTTCCTTCATTTGTGTGATTTCATTGTCGTCTGTTTGGTATAAGGTATTGGAATGGACGAAATAATGGAATGAACGTGGTAATGGAATGAACAAATGAATGAAATGAGTTATTAACATTCCAATGAGATGTTTGGTTACCACATGGGAATGAAATGAATCATTACTTTGCGTGTTTGGTGAGTGTTGGTGGTGGTGGGAGGTAGGTAGAGGTCATGGCCTTGGAAGTGGTGGGCGGTGATGGTGGTTGGCAGTGGCTGGTGGTGGTGGGCGACGGAAAATAATGGTGGTTGGGGTGGTGGGGGTGGTGGTAGCGGTAACGGTGGAGGTGGCAGGTGGTGGTGGGTTGCGGTGACGGTTGATGGCGGTGGTGGTGGTGACAGTGGTGGACGGGGGCTGGGGCGATGGTTGTTGGCGTTGGTGTGCGGCTGGCGCTAATGCCGATGGTTGGTGGTGGCGGTAACGACAATGGTGGTGGCTGGTGGCGGCGGCGGCGATGGTGGTGGTGAAGGTGATGTTGGATGAAAGAGAGAATGGAATGGGAAAAAATCATGATGTATGGATGGAATGAAATTGATGTGTTTTAGATTGACTAGGTAATAGGTCATTCCATTCCTTTGATCAGCGAAACACACTTTTCTCCATTCTCTCACAATGAATCATTTCATTCCGTCCTTCATTCATGTATACCAAACGCTACCTATTGTTTTTGGATTTTATTATTTTATGATGACATCGATTATGGTATAAACAGTAGTGCTTTGAATCATAGCAATATTTAATACTTAGATTATTTTAATTGCAATATATATAGTTTATACAATTTTGATACTAAAATATATAAGATCAATAATAAAATACATATATGCGAGTTACTATTGTGTGGTTTTCTGTAAATAAATTTAGGGCTTAGGATATCAAAGAATTGAGTCAAACAAGTAATTAATAAAGTTCAATTCATCATCATCTTATATTAAAAATGACATTCAAAAGACTAGAAAAATAGTAAAACCTAATTCTGAAAACAGAATAGATTCACGATGAACTTATTCTTTTTCAATCCCAGAGAATACAATTTTCTGGTTTTATCACAAGTTGTGGTGCGCTCTTTGTCAGCCAGTTCGAGGCTTTCAACATATGTATCCATCTCACTTTGATACAACCATGTCCAAATTCCAAACATTTTGTATGACCTGTTCAAGTATTATAAACCTTTGAATCTTTATGGCAGTATGCCAATATATCACCATTAATGATGGGTTGGAAAATTGTGATCCTATTAGCTGCTTTCTTTTTCAGTTTAAAAAGTGCAGAACAAGATTCAGAATTACCATTCTCTTTCATCACCTGGATCAAACTATAATTATCTCCATGAAAGTCATAATTTTCCTGAGAAACCACTGCTAGACAACCATTTGTTATGTGTTTAGCTGTTAATTTTGATTGGCCTGTATATCAACTAGATATAATTAACGCTTTCCTTTATGGAGATTTAAATGAGGAAGTCTACATGTCTTTGCCTGAGGGTTTTTTGTTTTTCTAAAGATGAGACAAGAGTGTGTAAACTAAATAAATCGTTGTATGGCTTAAAACAAGCTCTACGGATGTGGAATGCAAAGATTGTTGGAGTTTTGTTAAAGATAGGGTATGTCCAAAGTAGCAGTGATTATTCACTATTTATAAAATCTGAAAAAAATGTGTTGGTCATTTTGCTAGTGTATGTTGATGATATAGTTTTGACCGGAAATAGTCAAAGTGAAATTGAAAATGTAAAATGTTTGTTAAGGTCTGAATTCTTAATAAAAGATTTAGGCTTATTGAAATATTTATTAGGAATTGAAGTGCTAAAAATTGAAGATGGATATTGTCTTTCTCAAAGAAAATACTGTTTAGAGTTATTAAAAGAATTTGGGCTAACTGGTTGTAAACCAGTTAATGTTCCAATTGAACAAAATTATGTCATTTCTGCTTTAGATGATACTCTTTTGCAAAACGTTACTAAGTATTAGAAGTTGATTGGAAAATTGATTTATTTGTCACACACTTGCCCGAATATTTCTTACGCGGTTCAATTTTTAAGTCAATACATGCATAGTCCTACTAATGTGCATTTAGCACTTGCAATTAGACTGCTGAGATTTTTGAAGAAATCACCCGCGACAGGTGTGATGATAAAAAAATCGGATAATCTAAATTTGGTTGCTTATTCAGATTCTGACTGGGCTAAATGCTTGACTAGTCAAACGTCTGTGACCAGTTATTGTGTTATGCTAGGTTCATCCTTAGTTTCTTGGAAAAGTAAGAAACAGCCGGTTGTTTAGAGGTCTTCAGCCGAGGCTGAATACCGAGCTATGTGTGATACCTCGTGTGAAATGACATGGCTGGTGAAGTTATTAAATGAGTTGAAAGTGTCTGTTTCGTTACCGGTTCATTTGTATTGTGACAATACTGCAGCCATTTCAATTGCTGCGAATCCGGTGTTCCACGATAGAACTAAACATTTTGAAGTGGATCTGTGTACTTAAGAGAAAGAGTAGCTGCTGGTATGGTTAAGCTTTTTTCAGACGAAGTCTACTGATCAACTAGCGGATGCTTTTACCAAAGGTTTGTTTCCAACACAACTTTCTTTCATTTGTAATAAGTTAGGTCTAATGGATTGTTTCAAATATTGAATTGCGGGGGAGTGTTGAAAATATGACATTTTCTTTAATTACAATTCAATATTTTATAAAAATGTTCTTATGTTCAATTGGTTTTATATTTTTGGCATGTGTTACGGCTTTCTACCGAGCCGGGTGAATGAGGCTGTTGGGCTATTTCTGGATTTTGGGCTTGTAGCTGCACTATAAAGGTTGGGCTTGTGGCTGTAGGAGTCCTTTGTTTTACAATCAAGGGTTTGTACCATCTTTTTGTTTGTTCTTGAGTAATCTTTGAGATCGTGAGTTTGTAACAGTAACATATAGCCACAATGTTATAATCATCAGTGATCGGATCAAAGCCAAATCCTAGTGCTGAGGTACCTGATTTCAAAGGAAGAAGACTTGGCACGGTTAGTTTGCAATGTATAGATGACTCTATGGTTGTCATATCCAGCCATCCCATGTCTGATGAGTACTTTTGGAGGGTTTTTAGAGCATTGAAGGCGGTGATGGAGGAATTTGGGGCTTAGAAGATAAGAATGTCAGTATTTGGAGAGTGATCGAAACCTAATGATGGATTTGGGTAGTAGTCTTTCAAATATTTCAACCCTCAAATCATCACAGACATTATTATGTTTTCACAAAACACAAACAAACGAATGAAGGGGTGTAGGAAACTCCTAATTTAAAACCACATTACTAAGCAACATTTAAATATAATAGATAATCGTTTCCTAATATTAAGAAAAAGCATCTATCGAGAGTTTTATGGGATGTGAAAAGTAGGAAACAGCTAATATTAGGGGTGTTCGTGGTCTGGTTTTCGCGGTTTTTAGGTTAAACCGTGAACCAAACCGTTAGTAACGGTTTTTTATTTTCATAAACCAAAACCGAACCATTGAACTCTTAAACCGAACCGTTAATAACGGTTTGGTCCGGTTTGATTTTGCGGTTTAGTCTTGTTAGGTCTTTATACGACATGCCAAAAATAATTCACGATGTGTAAATATTGTACACGTCACAATAATTTATATAATTTAACAAACAACTTATTTTTACCTTTTAAAGATCTCATTTAAAAAAATAAAAGGCCAGTTAAAATTTCTTGCACTTTTACTTTGGCTTAGCCCACCTTTTCTTTTGTTTATGATTAATATTTGTCAATATTTAGCAGAGTATATGTATATACACATATATATTATGAAATATTTAAAATATACATATAAATAAATCATACGATCCGGTTCGGTTTTATGCGGTTGGTTTTCTGTTCAAACCGTAAATCAAACCGTTCACTACGGTTTGGAAATTTTCAAACCAACCGACCGAGAGTAAAGAAAAAAAACCAACCGCGAAACCAACCGATGCCCGGTTTGGGCGGTTTCACGGTTTCGAACCGAACCATGAACACCCCTAATATATACTTTCTTCTTAGAACATAATCTTTCTGGTGTGTTACGCCACCGTATTTCTCAAATTTGTATAGGTATGTTGTCTCACTCTGGTATGCTATGTTGGCTTAACTAGTCTCGTGCTGGCTTTGGAGTTTAGCTTGAGCGTTTTCCTGAAAAACCATATTGTGCCAGTTGCCACTTGACAGCCGTTGTGCCGCTACAAGAGCATAACTCTTTGGCGTAACATATGGTAGACGATAATCCAAGTGGGTTCGGGATTCAAACTGACAACCTTGCAAGGTCTAGCTCAAATACTTTGTTATATTTCTCCAAAAGAACAAAAATAATGATTAAACTTGAGTCTCCACTAAAACCTTACCACTAGGCCACACATAATATATTTTTTTATGCACTTTATCATTCATAAATTTAAAAGTAAGATAAACATAAGTAGTTGTAGGCTTGTAGCATTCCAACTAGGATGCCAGTGTTCAATAAATTTGTTCATGTTAAGCATCATCATTTACTCTCCCCGGGCTTTAACTCGCAATTTGTATATAACAAACGCTCTTGTACATGTCAATTGCATTTTTATGCATACTTTATAGCACTTGAAAAGTTAAATTTCATCAATAAATGAAATCACATTTATATTTCTTTATTTTGTGCAATTATATTTATTCTGGTATAATAGAATCTACTTTAGATTATTTTTATTGATTTTGTAGTTGCGAAGCCATTTCGAGAGATGGCAACGAAGGTGGGAAGTAAGGATTAAATAAGATAATATCATATTCTTTTTTTATGATGGATTATTAATTACAAAGAAAACAGGATTAAATGATGTTGCACGGTTATGTAGTTTTGGAAACGATCAGTGGTTCAAGAAACTCATGACAATCAAAGACGATAAAACCAAACCATATGTTCTAGAAACAAAGTTGTTTATCAATAAACTTAACCGAAAACTATCTAAGTAATAAACCCTAACACTCTATTTATCTACTAAACAACCAAAAAAAGATAAACATAGAAACATGATAATTATAAAAATTAATAAATGGCAAATAAATCTAGCCTTATTTAAACTCCATATCTATCTACAACTCACAGACCATTAGTTTTGTCAAAACTGAGTACTTATGGCCAGGATTCTCGTACATCACAAAATTGGTAAACAAATTATTGAGAAATTGTATGAATTACAATATCGATAAATTGGTAAACAAATTATTAAGAAGTTGTATGAATTATAATATGAAATCATTTAGAGAAGACGTGTACAAATAATATGTCTAACGTAATCCAATATTATATGAATTACAATGTGGATAGTATTGAGATACTTAAGAAAAACAAAGCAACTTTCTAACACAACCCTATATTGTATGAAGGAAAAACTACAAATTTTGTCCTTTTGAATTATCTAAATTATAGAATGGGTCCTTTTCGAAAATGACTTTCACTCTTTATCCCTTATTTGCATGTTTGGCTCGGTTTTAATCCTTTACACTAACGGATGTTAAGTTTTTCAGTTAAGTGAAAGCATATGGACTAAACATGAGAGTATTTTGATCATTTTACCATTAAAGAACTATTTGTGCTAACAAACGAAAAATAAAATTTTAATATTTAGTTTTTAATAACAGATAGTAATATGTAGTTGTGGGTAGGGATGAGCGTGGGATGATACCGGTACCCCTACCGAAAATACCGATCCCGAAATTCGGAAATTTTTGGTACCGGTACCGGTACTGAAAATACTAGTTCGGTACCGGTTCGGTACTAGTTTTTCGGTAGTACCGATTTGGTACCGAATTTGAGAAAACAAATATGGTGATTTATATAAACCCGGTATCGAGTTCGTTTTTGGGGTGCTGTTTTGGAACCCAACTAAACTTGGTTCCATATTAAAAATAACAGATTCAAAATTTGGCCCGTTTGACAATTTCAAACTTTGGCCCGTTTGACATACTAGCACATGCAACTGACTCAATGACTCCCCTAACGATTTTTGCGGTTTTGGCTTTTGGGATCAGTGAGAAAAACGATCTTAATGCGGTCAACAGACCACAAAGATGCACTGCAAATGCACATTAAACTTTAATGCGGTCAGCAGACCATGACGGGATGCACTGCAGATGCACTGCACATGCACATTCTATATAAAAATGGCATGATTACTAGAAAAAAAGCTTAACACATACCTACATATGCTGCATGCATACCTGCTTGGCTCCTTAATTTCTATAACATTATTGTCTCCTGTTTATATATATATATACAGACAATTAATAATTGGCTAAGTTAACAATAAGTACATAGTCAATTTCTATAACGTACCTGCACATGCTGCATAGTTGAATAATTTCTATATACATAATTGGCACACAGATATATATATATATATCTACACATGCTGCATGCATACCTGCTTGGCTGCTTCTTGATAATGACGGGATGAGCATTTGGTACTTGGTAGTTGGTACCGGTGCCGATAGTACCGAACCGATTACATTGGGTATCTGTTTATAGCATTATTGTCTACGTTAACAATAAGTACATAGTTCAGAATCCATGTTCATATCATTCTTAAATGCAACTGGCCCGTTTGACTTTCTATAAATGCAACTGGCCTGAAGGGCTGTTTGGATTTTGGAGTTTAAACCACATCAGCTAATGATAATACTAGTAATAAAACTTGCAAACATTTCAAGAATCAAGTATCAAAAGAACATGAGCACCTATCATTGAACATATTTTTCTACCAAAACACAAAAACCCGACACTACATCAGGATAGTTAAAAGTTAAAAGACACTAAGATCATTGAACTTATTTTTCTACCTAAATACAAAAACCCGACACTACATCAGGATAGTTAAAAGTTAAAAGACACTAAGATCATTGAACATATTTTTCTACCAAAACATAAGCACCTTTTCATGTGCTATCCCTTTCCTTTGAGTTTGCTTAAGCCTTGTCACGCGCCGTCCCTTTCCCCCTTTCATTTTGCTTTCGTATCGCATCTTCAATCTCTATAGAATTAGCAAGAACCGAATAAAGTTAACGCCCCATTATAAAACCAATGTATTATGATATAACAAAATCAATCAAGAACTTGTACTCTAGTTTTACCTATGGCAACATCGTCATCCTTTAATATATCGTCCACATCATCCACAATCGGTTTTTTTGACTTTCTCACCCAATCTTGGGTGCAAATCAAAGCTTCAACAATGTTAGTTGACAATCTTGTTCTGTAAGCGTCTAGTACACGACCGCCGGTGCTAAACGCCGATTCAGATGCAACTGTGGAAACTTGAATTGCTAAAATGTCTAAGAATTATACAAACTTAATAAACAACTATAATATAACAAGTAATGATAAATAAATGATAAAAGGTAAATCAATTTACCTCGAGCCATCCGGGATACAATTGGGAATCTAATTGCATTTTGTTTCCACCACTTAAGTATGTCAAATCCCATACTAAAATCCACAATTTGCTTGTTCAAATACCTTTGTAACTCAGTGTCCTTACTAGCTGATTGACTTCCATCCTTATTTAGGAACTTCATAAAGAACTCATTGTCATCATCACATACAATGACATTGTCATTACGTGCATCTTGGGATGACGAATTGTGATCAACCTTTTCAAGTCTTTCTTTGTATGTTTGAAATAGCTCATTTAACCTACTTACAAGCTCTATCTTCTTCATCGACACCATCTTTTTAATGTCATCCACACTCCAAAAATCATCCTTTGATTTGTTAGAGATAATCATATCTTCATAACAATGTTCAATAAAACGTAATTTCATGATGGGATCCAAGATGATAGCAAAATACATGTAGTCATTAAGTTTGTCAAACTTCCCCCAATACTTGTCATATTTCTTACGCATTGAACTAATCATTGTGGAAAAACTTGGATCGCAATCCCACACCCGTAGATGTTCGTCTACATCTAGGATTTCTCTAACAAATATGTGGGCCAAGGGCTTTGATGTGGCCGATGCAATTTCTGTTTTAGTCTTGAAATTTTTTAGAAATTCTACCAACTTTTCGCAAGCACCAAAGTCTAAATGTTCAGGTAGTCTTTCTAAATCATGAGTATAGCTGCTATCTTGAACTTCATAAGAGAAAAATGCTTCCCTTAAATCCACCGCCCTTTTCAACATCTCATAGGTGGAGTTCCACCTAGTAGGCATATCTCTACACAAAAACCTACTTGATTCGACATTCGACTCTTCTATGCACTCTTTGAACTTGGTTATTCTTTGTGTTGAGTTTCGAATATGCCTAACTGCTTTTCGTATACACTCAACATGATAAATGTTTTCTGATAAACCATCTTTGACAATTAGGTTTAGTATGTGTGCCATACACCTAATATGAAAATGTCTCCCCTCACCATACAAATTAGGCAATTTTCTCAACAAATAAGCGATCGCCTTATCATTACTAGACGCGTTGTCAACCGTCATAGTCATAACATTTTTAATACCTCAACCATGAATACACTGTAATAACTCTTGACCAATATCCTCCCCTTTATAACTATGAATGGGTCTAAAGTTAATAATTCGTTTATGCATTACCCAATCATCATCAATGAAGTGTGCCGTCAGAACCATGAAGTTAACCCGTTGACATGAGGAAGTCTATGTGTCGGTGGTCAAGTGAACGGTGTTGGTAGGTTTACTTACGTATGATAACAAATTGTTCCTTTCCTCAATATAATACTTTGCAATATCTCTAGACAATTTATGTCTTGATGGCAAAACAAACTTTCCATTCAAAGCATTGGTGTATTCAATAAAAGCCGGATGTTCCACAAGCTTAAACGGTAATTCGGCAACAATAAAGAAATCTAGTAAAGCTTTCATGATTCTAGAATCGTCATGTTTCCAAATTGTCACGCTACCTTCCCCGTTAGGTTCCTTTTGAAACTCTAAATTAGTTTGGTTATTGACTAACGCGGGATTTTTGACACAAGCCGGAGTGTGTTTTTTAAGACCCGACGTACCGTTTCGGTGTGGATCGACTCTAATATGCTCTTTACACCACTTGCATTTTCCATACTTCCGGCGCACTCCATCATCCTCTTCTAAATAAACAACATCATAAGGCTTCCAATACACGGATCTCTCGCCTCCTTTTTTAGGTTTCTTTTTAGAAGCATTTTTCTTTGTTGGTTGTTTTCTTTTACGAATTGATTTTGGTTTCACCGCATTACTCGATTTTGAATCATCACTAAGTTCAACATGGTCATTTTGAAGGGTATCATCAGCATATGTTTCATCATCATCATCATCCTCCTACAAAACCACATAAAACAATAAGCTTTATACTAAAATACAAAGGTAACTTTAAAAGCCAATAAACAAACTTACTTGAGAATGACGGGGTTCATTCAACATGGTCATTTTAAACTTACTGATCGGTTTGTAAATGGACCTACAAAACTTAAAATTTTCTAGTGTAAATAACATACAAACTGATAAACTATATTTTGATGTGTAACCTGCTGTTAGGGTTTGTATATTATAACAATAGAAGCTATTTTGTTAATAAAAATCAAATGTAAAGAATTAAATGCAACTTACACATGAAAAATAGGGCACTGATTGGTTCAAAATTCCGACAATGAGGAGGACAAATGGCGGTGGAGGGGGCCGATTAGTTCAAAATTCTGACGATCCGAAGAGGACAGACGGTGGTGGAAGAGGAATCTGATGGTGGGAAGAGGAATCAATGGTGGGGAGAATATGGGGAGATGAATCGAAGGTGGAGACGGTGGTGAACAAGGGTTTTGGGTTTGGGTTATGTAATATGTATGTATTTGTAGACTTTAGTGATATGTAGTAATTAATATTTAGTTCAAAGATCGGTACTACATCGGTATTCCCGAAAAAAACCGGTACCGATACCGATTTTCCTGATACCGAAATTTGAAAATACTTGGTACCGGTACCGAATGTAATCGGTTCGGTACTTTCGGTACCGGTACCAAGTACCAAATGCTCATCCCTAGTTGTGGGGCCCACCTAACATTAACAAAGACTTACATCAATCTCTAACCACACACTCCCTCTCTCAAGCTCTTCTTCCTAGAAGGAAGAACTAGTCGCTGGCAACTACCACCGCCAGGGTTTGAAACGACCAAACCATCAAGTCCCCTTGAAACCAACAACACCACCATGACCTAAAACCACCAGCACCAACTCTTATCTCTCCGGCTGACAACCACCGTCGCCACCGCAACATACACGATCAAAAAACCCCACCACCGTTTACACCATTGTATGTCTCTTCATACCCCTGTTTAATTTTCCAAATATATCTATAATAGATCTGCAATTTTCCGGCGATGAATATGAGGGTTTGAACCGAGGTCGTTTCTCTTCAGCCGCAATCACCTTAGCATGAAACGCAGATGCTAACATCCGTCATCAGATCAATTTCTCCGGTTCCCAATCGATTTTCAGCGACAAGAACATGTTACAATCGACGAAGCCAAGTGAAGAGGACAAACTCACAGAGAGGGGATCCGAAGGGTGCTTCATCAATTATAGAGAGCTAGTGCTTCATCGATTATGATGTAGCAAACGAATCAGAGATAAACTGATAGCGAGGGGATTCGAAGGGTGAAGAGGATTTTGCAACAAGAGAGACAACCTGATGACATTTTTATTGGGGATTTGAAGGAAGATTTGAGTTTTATCTCAAATGAGTTTACTTTTAGGGTTCATATCTATTTGAGATATGTGAGATGAAAAAGAACTGATTTGTGTAGAAGAAAGCAAAGGTGAGGGAGTAGATATGAACAATGATAATAGAAATTTTATTTATTTATATTTATATTTACATAAATACCTTTAATGGAGTTTCAATGGTGGTGGCCCTAGGCGGCGGTGCACATGAAGAAAATGGGAGTGGGGAGTTGATGAGAGGAGGAAGAAGGGTGGGAATTGGGAAAGGTTATCCTGTGGGTCCAACTTGCCAAATTTACATAAACAATCCTTGTAAAATAATCTTATAAATTACAATTTTTGATTATTTTACACAAGTAGCCCTTCAAGTGGTGAAAGTACTAAAATGCCCTCATGCGTGGTGCACATGGGGTTAGTTAACTGAAAAACTTAACATCCGTTAGTGTAAAGGACTAAAACCGAGCCAAACATGCAAATAAAGGATAAAGAGTGAAGTCGTTTTCGAAAAGGACCCTTTCCATAATTTAGATTATTCAAAAGGATAAAATTTGTAATTTTTTCTTGTATGAATTATAATAAGGATTATGTTGGGAGATTGAAACAAGAACAAATACGATTTATTTAATGTGACACACCCTTCAACTCCTAAAGCAGTTCTTTGCTGATATCATGTTTTGTAACGAACCTACTAGCAAGAATATGAGAAGATAATTAATGAGAGAATATTTGCATATTATCAATTGGTATGCAATACGATTAGAGCTGTAATCTGAGCCGAGATGAGACATGCCGAGCTCGGGCTCAATCTCGAACTTAAACGAGTTGGTTCATGCTCGGCTCGTTAAATTTATTGAGCTGAAAAACCAAGCTCGAGCTTGTTAACTTTTTTTTTTTAATTTATTGTTATAGATATTGATATATTGACAACAAAAATATAATTTTGAACAACTATATAAAATTTATATCTACAAATTTTATAACATTATATGTTTTATATTTGTTCTTGTTTTTCTGTTTTTATAATGTTTTAAAACTCAAGTGGCATATATTGTTTTTTCTTATTTTGATATGCTATTATTTTAATTAAATATTAAAATTTAGGGTTCAATCTAAACAAAACGAGCTAACAAGCTAAGCCAAGATCGAACCACGAGCCAAACCGACTTGCTTAGATTCAAGCTTTTTCTCAAGCAAGTCACGAGCCAGGTAACAACCCTAAATACAGTGAGATGTCAATTAGTTTATAAAATTTAAAAAAGAGGAAAACTTTAGAAACAATCTAATCTATATCGGTCATTGATAGTTCTTGTGATAATAAAGACAATAATAATATCTATATTTACAACAAAAACTAACAAAATACTAATTTTAATAGATATTTTTTAACAAACTATTTATGCAAACAAATCTCTCGAATATATACTCAACCATCTTTCTATAAAGTAATTAAGCCCTTCATACATTCACCATCACCACCACCAAACTATGCATACCGGACCTCCTCCGCCTCCGCCACCGCCACCGCCACCGCCACCACTATTCGCCTTCGGAACCCCCACTGACACCGCCATTCCTCAAATATACTACACCACCGGTACCGCAACATAAAAAACTGCTTCAAACCATCACGACACATTAATATTCATAATATTAATGATTCTCACTTCCGTAACCCTCGTTTTGGCCTTTATCTACTTCCTAATCCGCTTCTTCAAGCTGCAGACCGCCTCTATCGACATTGTTTCCGGATATCCGAACGAAGAACACATGCATAATCACATGGTATCAATCCCCAACAACAATGAACAACAACTCGACTGGCTGCCAGTGTTCACTTTCTCTTCAATAACTGTGAACAACAACAATGAACAACAACTCGACTGCGCGGTTTGTTTGTCAATATTTGAAGATAAAGACCGTCTCAGACGGCTCCCATGCTTCCATGCATTCCACGTGGAATGCATTGATGCATGGGTTAAATGCAACCTGACATGTCCGCTCTGTCGCTCGGCTATAAGCCGTAGCGCAGAAGCGGATATTATGAATGAAACTGTCGAAAACATCAGCCGGAGTAATAGTTTGCGTATTGAGATTGGAAGTATTAACCCTAGACGGGATTTGTCCGAATTGAACCGGTCGTATTCGTTAGGCTCGGTTGAGTATGTCGTGGACGAGTTGGCAGTGGAGATTGGAGGTGGGAGTCGTAATTGGTTGCGCGAGTACTTGGAGCGAGGTTCGGTTAGTCGCCGGAGCAAAATTGTGGACGAATGTGAAGCAACTCACGTTGGAGTTGGGGTGGAGAGAAGTGAATATTTCCGGTGGGTGTCAGGGGTATAATGGTAAATTTCGTGATCATATGTGGATGGTATACAAGGTTTAATGCGTGAGGTACAAGTTGGTATATTTTAGGGTTTTATTTGCATGGAATTGGATGATATCTAGCTTTATTCATATTGCATTTGTTTGGATGTTTGGATTGTTTTAAGAAGTTATGGTCTAATGGTGGTGCTTTTTATATTAATCATTCTTGGATTTGAGTTTAGTTTAATAAGTTTGGGTGCGTTTTATGTCGATTCCGTAAACACGTTTCGTTAAACGGCTTAGGTTGAGTTGATGGCAAAGGTTTACGGATTGACTTATTTAACATGCTTACTTTAGTTGTTGAAAGGGTTATTAAGCTAAAATTTAAACTAAGTGGGCATTTAGTTTTTAATAATTGGGAGACAATGAGTATGTCATGTTTTGTTGTTTAAACATAATTATTTCATATGTTTTAGAAAATTAATTGTTGAGTATTAATATTTCAGAAAATAAAATAGCATAAAAGTTTGGGTTAAAAGTCCATGCCATATTTAGGTTCACATCTCTTACATGAGTTCTGGATCTAGTGGTGGCCGGCTTGGTATTAATTTTTTGGGTCTGTGTGATCTTCGGCCCACCAACTTAAACAGCACTTTAAGGTATTATTAATTACTGCTTAGCATACAAAAGAAATAGTATACACATTTTTATACAATTCATTGGCCCTAAATTAATAGTTTAGGTAGTGTTTTGTATGTAGGAATAGGAAGAGAAATGTAATGAATTAATTGTGTGGAACGAAAAAATGAGTGTTTAGTTGGTCAATGGAATTAAATCAACCATTACATAAGAAATCCTATTCCATCAAATCAATTCCTTCTCACCCCCTCCTTTTTTTTTCATTCCCCCTCCACCCTATTCTCTAGACAACACAACCTGACAACTACCACCACCGCCTCCGCTTGGTTGCCACCACCATCGCCGCTACACTTGACTGCCACACCGCCGCCGCCACCACCACTACCTAAGCACCCGCCATCATAACCACCACCACCTGACTGCCACCACCCCCATCACCACCTGATCACCCGCCACTGCTGTAGCCGCCACCACCACTACCACTTGACCGTTACCGCCACCACCTCCGTCGTCGCCACCATCAGCGTCGCTCCACCACCACCACATGACCGCTGCCACATGCCACCACTGTCGTCTCCACCATTGTCGTCATCACCACCGTCACCGTCGCCATTGTCATTTTTTTTTGTTTTATTAATTTTACTTATTTTGAGGTATGTATCTTTGTCATTTGTATTTCATTCATGTGAGTTTTTTTTCCTAGTGAACAACATAAAGTAATAATTCATTCCATTTTCATAAGTTAACCAAACAAGACAAAGGAGTAGTAATGATCCATTTCATTTCACTCCCCTTCCATTCTGCTTTCATTCCATTACCTCCTGCTAGACATGATATTGCTTTAATTATATAACTTCGATTCATTTATCCTTTTAAACCATTAACTTGTTTGTTTGTAGTTTAATCGATGAACCAATTCCCAAAACATATTTCGGGACATTCCTCAACGTCCCGCTGGGCTCCCAACTATTTACGGAACGTGAGAAGCAAATGATTAGTCATATGCTTCTGGAAGAAATAGAAGAATTTCATGAGAATCCTACAAGATCCAATCGATTTTCTTTTTCTCTCACAGACGATCAGAACTTCATTTGGGTTTGAATCTTACTTGAAGGTTGACTTGAGATATTTTCATTAATCAGTTACGGTTAAACATAATAAATTGCCCAACTTTAGTTAAATAAACTTAAAATTATGAAGCAGGACAATTATTTTGTCTTGCACATATTTATTGATATGTTTTCGTTTTCTTATTTTGACTTACATATATGTCTGCTTTTGGATTTTTTAAATTATTTTTTGGCTTTATGTTGTGTAAAAAGAAATAATAAAAATTGGTACCAATTGTTTGTTGTGTTTTTTTCTTCCGGAGAACGACCGATCTTCGACCAAGTAAAATAGTAATTGATACCGACTATGTGCTACAAGTAATGTGGAATGACTGATCTTGGAACAAGTAATGGGCATTGTGTAGTTAGATTATCGAAGGTCGAGCACTGCTTACAAATAACTAGCATCTATAACAACAACCCAAAGAGAGTAATTTTAATGTGGAATAATGTTTAGGTTAAGATAATAATTAACAAAAAATTAAGTTAGTAAACAAGAATATCATAGAGAAAAAACTAAAGATTAACTAGCTATTAACCCTATTAACTATGATCTATTGGTCTAGTGGTATGATGTCCTCTTACAAATGTAAGATGACAGGCTCAAATCTATACAAATGTAATTATACAATTTGGTAAGTTGACTCAGTGATAAACTCTGTATACCTATCTAAATCGGGATACCATATTTAATCCCAACAGGATAAACGTGATGTAGCTTTACGGTGGACTTTGGATAGAATGGAGAAATTTATTTTTGATTATTTCTCAACGTTTTAAGTGTAATTGTGGGTCTGAAACTTATATACTCATTTAGCATTATTAATGCGTGTGGTATATACTTTCAAGTAAAAAACCCTCAACGAGAAGAAATACCAGTCAAGCACTCAAGCTCGACGAGCTACATTACAAAGTATATTTTAGTTTCGCTCCCATATATCTTAAGTCAAGCTTCGCAATTGTTAAGACGATACTTAATAGACAACTGAGTTGGTAAGTAATCATATCCCACTACTTTTTTCTAGCTAGTGCATGGACTAGTTGTACCAAATATAGCTAATTCTCTCTTTGTTTTTTGAACGAAGAACTTATTTCAATGCTTGTTGTCTATGAGATTTGAACTCAAGACCCTTCAAACCTAGGTACTTTAAAGGTTTTGCTTTTTCCAATGTGTCACCAACCCTATTAGTAACTATCACATTTTTAAACATATTTTAACAGAAACAGACTCTATCTATATACATTTATTTGTTTGTTTCTATCATTTTTATCATAGTTTTCACGAAACTTTTGAAAATCATATATTCAACATAGACTACGTCTTTTTCATATTTTACAGCCTTAAAAGGTATTGTTCCTAAAGTTAAATCATAAGATATTATTGTAGAAGGGGATTGCTGATTTACTATAATTTATACCTAAAGAGCATATGAAGTCATCCCATTTCTCATTTTCTTCCAAAATCAGGGGATGGTGTTCCCGGTTCTCCTATATCTGTTTTCTTCCCTCCCAGCCACCCCTTCTTGTTTATAAGATATTATTGTAGAAGGGGATTGCTGATTTACTATAATTTAAACTTAAGAGCACACGAAGTCACCCCATTTCCCATTTTCTTCCAAAAATCAGTGGATGGTGTTCCCGGCCCTCCTATATCCGTTTTCTTCCATTTTTCCCAGACACCCCCCTTCTTGTTTTTCTTCATTCCTCCACACAAACCAGAGAGAAACTGATAAAAAAATACCTAAGAGAAATCCGGGAAAAGAGGGAGGTTGTTCTCACCCGGCCCCGCTTTTCTCCACCTCCTCACATACTCCCACTCTATGTGTTCTAAGGAAGCTACTCATAAAAACAACTAAACAAGACCAAGATCAAGAAATGAACTAAAATATCATTTTGTCACAAAAATCTCTTTAGACCCAATTTCATAGGTTAATTACTTTATCTTTGATATTTTGTAAAAATACCAAAAAGACCATTTTACCCTCACCCATAAAACTTAAGAAACCAACAAGGGCTAGTCCTACACAAGGTTTTAGCCTGGGTTTACTCATCCATCATCGTCTTCTTCTTCAACCTTATTTCCACCCTTATCCACCTCTCACCCAAACCCACCCATGGCTTCCTCTGCTGCCATCTTCTCCCCAAACCCTAGACCCACCACCACCTCCACTGACCTCCAATCTCCATGGTCAACCAAATTAGTCAAACCAAGAAAACCCCACAAACCCACCACTCACCTCCACCTCTTCAAAACCCCATCTTTAAACCCATTAATCTACTCTTCTTCTTTCCCACACAATCTCAAATTACCCTCTTTAAAAGACCCAATTTTCACCACCCATTCCCACCCTTTACCAGACTCCATTGATGAAAGCTTCACCAAGAATCTTGAAAAGCTTGCAACTTTACAACAAATCACAAATGGGTTTGACTCTGTTTCCAATTTGGAGATGAACCCTAAAAGGGTTTACCTTCAAGAGCCTCCTTGGATTAGTTCTCTCTTAATCAAGAATTTTTATAAATACAAGAAAAGGGTAAAATTGGAATTTGATAAAAGGAATTATTATATTTTGAGGCGGCGGCAGATTAAGGCTGAGACTGAGGCTTGGGATAAGATGACTGAAGAGTATAGGGAGTTTCAAAGAGAGATGTGTGAGAAGAAATTGGCGCCTAATTTGCCTTATGTGAAGTCATTGTTTGCAGGGTGGTTTGAGCCGTTGAGTAAGGAGATTGAGAAGGAGCAGAAGTCGCCGAATACGAAGAAGCATCAGGAGGCGTATGCTCCGTATATTGACTCGTTGCCTGCGGATAAACTGGCTATTATTGTTATGCATAAGATGATGGGGTTGTTGATGATGGGACATGATTATAGGTATGTTAGGGTGGTTCAAGCGGCTATTCAGATTGGTATGGCGGTCGAGATGGAGGTGAGTTAGTTATTTCTGTTTCGAAATCGTACTTGGTTTTGTTGTATATGTAACTGGTATTTAGGTTGCTAATTTTGATTGGTTAGGGGTTTATTTAATGACTACTAAGTAAGTAGACAGCCAGCAACTTAGGATGAGTTTTGAATTATTAGGCCTGTAAGTTTTCGTGTTAAAAAAAAAGTTCGTGTTCGTTTGTTTAATGTTAACTGAACAAACGAACGAATACAACCAGTTAAACGTGTTTGTTTGTTAATAGTATAAGCAGATAGTTCACAGGCATAACCGATGCCTGATGTACCCGAGCAAACACCAGTTAAGTTCCTTCATTGCATAAATTGTAATGGGCCTAAAAATTTAAATGATTATATAATAGAACTGGAAACGAATTTAAATGAAGGAACTTAAACAATCATTCACGAACATAAATGAATGACGGGACCGTGTTCATGTTCGTTCGTTTAACTAAATGAACAAAAAGTTGTGTTCTCGTTCTTTTGCTTATAATATAATTGAACTTTCGGCTGAACAATTCACGAGTAGTTCACTAAACGTTCAATTCATTTACAAGCCTAATAATATAAAGATCATAATTGTTTTAAAATTTTGATTTGACTATACCCAAATAATTTTAACTGATTATTTGATAAGTTAATAATCAAATAACCACTTTCAAAAAGGAACCACAAATGTCCCCTTAGTTAAAATCAACACATCACTTCACATATTGGCTGATCATTTTTATTTTTATACATAACATATTGGTTGTAAGACATTAGTTTTGGGTTACTAGAAAAATATTCATTGGCATTTATATTGCTTTTTATAATGTTGTAGATGATATGTACTAAGAGGTAATTTGCAGGTTAGAATACAAACTTTCTTGGAGAAAACCAAGAACTGCCCAAAAAAGGTCTTGATTCAAGCTCAGCAAGATGAAGCAAAAGAAAACGAGATGCTTAGAAAACGTGTTAAAACTTTAATCAAACGGAAAAAAATAAGGGAGGTACAAAAGATTTTGCAAAACGAAGAATATATACCTTGGGGTAGAGATAAGCAAGCAAAGGTTCGTTCTCACCGATCTATGTTTCTAAAAATTCTAATGACTTATGATAGTAAGATTATAATGTGTTAATGTTTAATGACTAGTAGTAATGTTATTGTTTATTTTATACAGCTGGGATGTCGTCTTATCGAGTTATTAACAGAAGTGGCTTATGTTCAATCTCCAGTTAGTCAGTCAGCTGACGCGCCACCTGATATTCGACCTGCATTTCGACATTTATTTAAGATTATAGCAATGGAATCGGGGTAACATTTCTTTTAAAGCATCTTGTTTTCAATGTGTTTGTACATCAAGCTCAAATTAGGTCGATATAGGTCAAAAAAGATTCAAAGTAACTAACTTTAAGTTAATATTATTAAAATTTGCAGTCAAATTAGAAAGTGTGGCGTTATTGAATGCGATAAAACGATTCTCACTGGACTTGAAAGAACTGTAAGTTATCCTTTTAGTTTATGTCTTCAGTTTATTTCACACAAATTGTGTATTTTGACCCTAAACGGTTTTGACCTGTTATCCAACCCGTCAATTTTCAACTTCTACTATCAAGACCCTATATTATATAGGTTATGTTTTTTTTCTAGCAAATATGTTTAATCCTCTAATATGTTAAATGCAGGCTCGACACATGATAATTCCTTACGTGCCTATGTTAGTGCCTCCAAGAAAGTGGAAAGGGTATTAACTTAACTAACTTTTGATGCTATTATATGTTTATTTAAAAAAAAATAAAAAAAAATAAAAAAAATTGGTGACATCAACTTTTTGAAATGAAAATGCCATACACTCGTTTTCAGGTATGACAACGGGGGACACTTCTTCTTACCTTCGTATCTCATGCGTACTCACGGGTCGAAACAACAACAAGAGGCAGTTAAGAATGCTCCATTTTTTCAAATGCAGAAAATATATGAGGTATGAACTTCATTTACTGTTTGTTAACATTTAACAGTTAACTATTCTTTGATTTGTAAAGAGACATAAGTAAACAGTTTTGGTATAAATTGGACATGAGCAGGCGTTGGATACACTTGGAGACACCAAATGGAGAATAAATAAAAGATTACTTGATGTTGTTGAAAGCATTTGGGCTGCAGGCGGTGATATTGCTGGTCTTGTTAATCGAGAAGACGTGAGCATATCAAGTTTTGTGCTTTATTATTATTATTATTATTATTATATTTTTTACTTTAAATTTAAGAAATATGTTTCATTTAATTGTAGGTTTCTGTTCCCGATTTGAATTCTGAAGACTTGAGTGATGTAAAGGAATGGAGATGGAGTGTGAGGAAAGCAAAGAAACTCAACCAAGAATTACATTCTCAACGATGCGACATTGAATTAAAGCTTTCGGTAATTATTCTATCCCGTTGCTATCTTATTATCCACTTCAATTGTAATTAATATTATAGTTATGTATATTATTATTAGGTGGCTCGAAGGATGAAAGACGAAGAAGGCTTTTATTATCCTCACAATCTCGACTTTCGGGGCCGAGCATATCCAATGCACCCGCATTTAAACCATTTAAGTTCTGATTTATGTAGAGGGATTCTCGAGTTTGCTGAAGGAAGACCGTTAGGGAAATCGGGCTTGCGTTGGTTAAGAATACATTTAGCAAATCTGTACGGTTCTGGAGTCGAGAAGCTATCGTATGACTGTCGATTACAGTTTGTGGAAGATCATATAAATGATATCATCGATTCGGCTGATAATCCGCTCGGTGGAAATCGATGGTGGTTAACCGCTGAAGACCCGTTTCAGTGTTTAGCAGCTTGTATCAGTTTATCAGAAACTTTAAAAAGTTCATCACCTCATACTGTCATTTCTCATCTGCCAGTTCATCAGGTAATACCTGCTCGTTTCTGAATTTAGGCTCGACTCGTTTATTATATTTTAGTTAATTTTGTAAAATTATATTTTGTTATAGGATGGTTCATGTAATGGGCTCCAGCACTACGCTGCATTAGGACGAGACACTGTACGTTTCCATTTTTAACATAGTTTTTCAGTATTTTTAGATAAATTTTTTTTATTGAATTTTTTTTGCATGTGAATGAATGTTTATCAAATGCTTTTCTTCTTTTGCAGTTAGAAGCTGCTGCAGTGAATCTAGTTGCTGGAGAGAAGCCTTCTGATGTTTACTCAGAGATTGCAGTAAGGTTAGCTTGTGAAGATTTTTTTTATATTAACTATATATGTATTTAAGTAGCTTAGTTTGACTTTGGAGGTCAAACATGGTTATCTTCTTTGACTTCAAATATGACGAGAACATGTAAAATTTCGACAAAAAAATCGACTTGTAATACAATAGTTATGGATTTGATTTTATTATCGAGCCGATATCCTCTTGAGCATGAGAAACCATAAATTAGACTTCAAAAGTCAACTAATTTTCTTGAAAAAGGCTTACTTTTTTTGAATTATTTTAATGTTTTGGTTGGTTCATTAGGGTCCATGAGATCATGAAACGGGACAGTGAAAAAGATCCAATAAGTTATCCAAATGCTGTACTAGCCAAGCTTCTAATCGGACAGGTTCGTTTTATGCTTTTACAGTCTTTTTTGAGAAAATTTGGAATGAATGATTTAAAATTAGCTTTTAGTTTATTCTTATATAATACAATGCATTCAGTAATCGATGATAAAATCATTGGAACTATTCAGGTGAACAGAAAATTAGTCAAACAAACAGTAATGACCTCCGTTTATGGTGTTACATTTGTCGGTGCCCGTGAACAAATTAAAAGAAGACTACAAGAGAAGGGTCATATTACTGATGACCAACTGCTGTTTAGTGCATCTTGTTATGCGGCTAAAGTAAGTATCTATCAACTAATCAATATGGTCAACATGGTCAAACTGGGCCGGGCCAACTAACCAATACTTTTACTTTTTTCATTAATTAAAATTTTGTAAAGAACTGATTTAATATGTTACCAAAAACTTTATTACTAAAGTATTAAATATTTGCCTTTCGAAATATTTTACGGTCTGGTCATTATATTAAACTGCAAGTGATTATCCTGCCATAGGTCACACTGGAGGCCCTTGAAGAGATCTTTGAAGCGGCCCGTGGTACTATGTGTTGGCTTGGTGACTGTGCAAAGGTATGTGTTCTATGTTATTATAGTATCTTCCAATTGAGAATATTTATAATAATTTTAAATGAACTATGCAAATTCAATTCGGCTTGTTAATAAATGAAATTTTTACAGGTGATTGCTGCCGAAAATCAACCCGTTCGGTGGACCACCCCTCTAGGCCTTCCTGTCGTGCAACCGTATTTTAAAACTAAACGCCATATTGTAAGTAACTTTAAAATCATATTTGAAATGTGCTGACCTTAAAAACTCAACTTTCTGAATGTGTCTAAATGATGGGTTGCAGATAAAAACATCTCTTCAGGTCTTAGCTTTGCAACGAGAGGGTAATACGGTAATTTCCCGTCGCCTATCAAAATTACTTGCATATAAATTATTATTCTTTTTCAATCATAAGTTTCTGAGATTTCTAAATGTCACTATTATTGATAAAGGTCGAGGTTAAAAAACAAAGAACCGCATTCCCGCCAAATTTTGTGCATTCACTTGATGGTACACACATGATGATGACTGCAGTAGCTTGTAGGGACGCGGGATTGCGTTTTGCAGGTTTGTCTTGTCCCTTTAATAAATATATTTTATATTTTTATTTCAAGATCTTATTATTTATATATGACAGGTGTTCATGATTCCTTCTGGACACACGCATGCGATGTTGACAAGATGAACGTAATACTACGAGAAAAGTTTGTCGAGCTTTATCGAACGCCGATTCTTGAAAATGTAAGCATATCTCAATCACCATCTTGTAAATGACCCTTTTGCCCTTCTCATATTTGTAACTGTAAATGACCCTTTTGCCCTTCTCAGCTGCTCGAGAGTTTTCAAACAACGTATCCAGGACTCCAGTTCCCACCCCTACCCCAAAGAGGAGATTTTGACTTAAATGAAGTTCTTAAATCACCATACTTTTTCAACTAATCTACATATTATAGACACCGTGATATATTTACAAGGCGGCCAGAAGCATCAATGATTTAAAGTATCGAAGATCATATGATGTGGTTATCATATTGATGGTCAAAGGATGAAGAGATTTAAAATGCGTTATCGTTGACCTGAAAAGTCAAAGGCTACAGAGTCAAAATATGAGCTTTTTTCCTTAGTAGCGGAGAATGTACATTTTGCGGAGGCGGTGATAGTTTGGTGAAGCGGTTGACCATCATGGGTTCAAGTAGGTTCGTTGTAGATTATGAACCCGAGATGATATCGCTGTTGAGAAGTTGAGTTAATTAGGCGGGTTCTTGTAGTCGGTTTTGTGTAAATGTTATATTATTAATAATAATCTTGTACGATTTTGTCTGGAGGAAAAAGATGAATACAATCTGTTTGTTTACTAACCGAGTTTGAGTTTAGTTTAAGTTCGTTGTGCGGGCCTCAAAATATAGGTTCTTGACCCACATGGTTTTGGGGCCTGCTTATCAGATATTAACCTAACCTAAGATACTCGAGTTTGGCTTACTAAAAACTTGAATAGAGCCGAGTTTAAATGAGCTTAAACTCAAATTTCATCCTAAAATGAGCTCATTGAATAAACGAGTTAAGTGCACATGTGAGGTTGACGTATCGATTTTTGGTAGCCTTGTGAATCTCAACAAACATGTTATTATGTCAGCTAGTATATTCTCGGGAACTTGGCAACGGACCCGAAAATTAAAACACGGATATACAAAAAAAGTTTATCTAAATATAAAAAAGTTGGTCGATATTGGTTCGACTCATTACGGTATCGATGCGGTAGTGACACTTGGTATATAGGTTAGATACCAAAAAGAAAACACTATATTGTGAATAAAACTCCATTACACTTGGTGAAGAGGTAGGTCCCAGCAGAGCCCAGTTGGACCCGCAAGACTCACCTTAAACAGGGACGTCTGCGCAGAGACCAACTGGATCCGCAGGACCAACCATGCTCAGAGACGTAACGTCCTTACGGCAGTACGCAAGCTGGTCCCGCAGGAAATGCCTCCCAATGGTGAAGGACTCCGCCTGTCCCCGCAGCCTCGGATACAAGCCATTAGGGAAGGCCACCCGCGCAGCATGGCTACACGCACAAGGCACTTAACTCCCCAGTGTCACCTGAAGGAATGAGCAAAGGCGGGAGGGGGAAAACTCCCGCCTAAATGAGCCAGTCCGTATGATGGAGGATCTTTTGTGTGATACCTGACGAGGTACAGACAAAAGATCTGACCAAGAATGCGACAGCTCACTGACAGCAGCATGGCAGACAGCACGCCACAGCACTGTGACCAATAGCCGCCGCCTACCCACCAACTCCTGCCATACCACGTGCCTAGCCTGTAGTTGGCAGAAGAGGAAGAGTGCACGACACGCCTGCTCTGTGTCAGCCGCTACCTATCCACCACTCACAGGCAAGGCACGTGCATAGGTTACAGTTGGTAGCGTGTTGGGCCGGCTAAACCCCTTGGAAACCTACCTTCGGCTATAAATACCCCAATGGTATGATCATCTTAGAACATCTTATCTTATCATATATACCTGATATCTGCTCTAGCAATCTCTTAATATACTTTTATATTTAAAGAGCAATCTAGTCTGATTCTCACGCCGGAGGGTGGTCACAAGGAGGAACCCCCCCCTTCTCAGTGACGAGCTCACGGTGTCTGTTTTGCAGGTTATCAGAAGAACCATCTTCCAAGGGTCTAACCCCTCGTGGGAAACAGCTCTCCAACCCCCAGGTTACCAGTAATCTGCCCGGGGTCTGGTTAGTGTTTCTTCATTGGCGTCATCCGTGCATAAAGCTAGAACTTCATTTTTCTCCAGTTTTTTCAAACTTCTAGAAAGATGGTTAAAGAAACTCCGGTAACCACAACCCCAGCTACTGGAGGGAATACCGGCAACACAGTTTTTACAAACACTACCCCGGTTACCCAAGCCGGGGCAAGTGAAGTAAATTTTACGAACACTACCCCAGTTACCCAAGCTGGGGCAAGTGCAGTAAATAATCGCCCACTGGGATTCACCGATACCCAGTTTGAAAAACGAACAAGACTCCCCCGCCAAACTCTCGATGAAGTTAAGGCATGGGCGGAGGCACGACAAAAGGAATTCCAAGCTGAGTTGGACGAACGCTTGCGTTCCGTCCAACAGGCCGACGAATTCGAAGAATACTTGGACAATGACTCGGAGGAATCCGACTCCGACGCGAACCCTCGCCATAGGGCAAAAGGGAAGCGTAAGGAAACGGACTCCCAACCGAGAAGGCATTTTGGACAAGCGTTCAAACCAAAAAGCACAGGTGGAAGTTCATGAGACTTCTCCAAAACGTTCAGACCGAACGTTGCAAATGCGGGAACGTCCAAATTTGCAAGGGACATTGCGGAAGCAATTGCCCCAAAAAGTGCCAAACAAATGCTCAACATAGGCACTTATGATGGTATGTCCGACCCAGACGACCATTTGAACAGGTTCATAGCAGGGGCAACCGTCAGCAACTGGACGGATCCCACGTGGTGTTACATGTTTCAAATGACGCTGGTGGGGGCTGCTAGGGTTTGGTTTGATCGTTTACCGGTTAACCACATTTACGACTGGGCAGACTTCCAGCAGAAGTTTAGCCAACACTTCAGCCAGCAGCGAAAGTATACCGAGGAGCAATGGACAATCCTCAAATGCATACGGGAAGAAGATGAATCTCTGCCAAACTTCATCACTCGCTTCAACTCAAAGAAGTTAAGTTTGGGTAATATCAGCGAGGATCTTGTTCGCGCAGCCTTCATCCAGGGCGCGCAGGACCCAGAGCTTATCCGCACCCTAACGGGTAAAGATGGAATGCCATCCACATGGGATGGCATCATGACAGCAGCCAAACGCTATGCGGAAACGGAGAAGCAACTGGGTAGAGACCTTCCGCAGAGCACAAACCTTTACACCCAGAGGACGAGAGAGGACAACGTCCTCACCGCCCGATTGAACAAAAAACGGAAGCAAGGCATTTGGCAGTCAAGGGTAAACTTTGACACCTCATCCGGCTTACAGCACCGATTGGGTGAAAGGGATAATGTAAAGCTGCACCGGAACTCCAGATGGACGCCACTTACCAAAAGCGTCACTGACATATTTGCTACTGAAGAGCTCCCATGGCCAAAGCCTCCAGTAATCCGACATCGTCACGATGCTGATCGGAGCAAGTACTGTGACTATCACAGAACAAAAGGCCACAACACTGAAGAATGCATAGACGTAAAAGACATGGTCGAAACATTCGTCAGAAATGGGACGCTCGCACACCTCGTGGCGAAATAAAAGCTAAGCAGGCAGGCAGGTGCATGTGGAACCATGGCTGGGGTAAACACGAATAAAAAATCAGCTTCAATATGGAGACTACATGCTGCGTAAAGAACGAGATCCCGAAACAGGTGCGTGTCGGCTCGATGGCACTCCTGTCCCAACATGGAAGGGAGTTCAATTACACAGTTTGCATGTAATCAATTCCAATTTGTACAGAAAAGGCCAAGAGCCACTTCTAATGGAAATGATTCTCTTTCAAACGTCGAAGCTGATGATTTACATTTATACTTTTGTACACACTAATATGCTGGTTTTCACCGCATAATTACAAAAAACGTCATTGCATGGGAAGGCGGTCCTACCCGCACGAACCCAAAAAGCATGATAAACCTTCACGCAGGTCAGTTGAAGGGGAAAAAAGTTACCATATGAAAGTGCTGGTCTATCCGCATGAATCATTCGAGGGAACTGCACCAACCTATCAACAACCGCGCGTGGGACGGTTCAAAATTCTTAAGAGGAAAAGGTAAACCTATACGCAGGACAGATATGGGTAAAGTTATGCCATCCTACTAAGTGCAAGTGACGGGTCTACCCGCACAGTCACGAAAGAGGAAGCAAAACTTCACACCTATTATCAGCCACGTTCAAAGGTTAACTTATCCTCAACAGGCAAACCTTCGCGCAGGTCAGTTGAAGGAGAAGAGTTCAATTATTCCATTAAATGAAAGTGCCGGTCTATCCGCATGAATCATGAAAGGAAAATGAACACTAACCTATCAACAACCGCGCGTCGAACGGTTAAAACTATCCTACACTGGTGACGGCATTCACATTACGTGAAGTCGTTGCGTGGGAAGGCGGTCTTACCCGCACGAACCCAATAACGTGGCAAACCTTCACGCAGGTCAGTTGAAGGAGAAGAGTTCAATTATTCCATTAAATGAAAGTGCCGGTCTATCCGCATGAATCATGAAAGGAAAATGAACACTAACCTATCGACAACCGCGCGTCGAACGGTTCAAAACAAAATTCTTAAAAAGGTAAGAAAAACCTACACGCAGGTCAGGTATGGGTAAAGTTTTGCCATCCTACTAAGTGCAAGTGACGGTTCTACCCGCGCAATCACGAAAGAGGAAGCAAAACTTCACCTGTTATCAACCACGTTCAAAGGTTAACTTATCCTCAAAAAGTAAGAAAAACCTACACGCAGGTTAGATAAAAGTTAAAGTTTAGCCATCCTACCAAGTGCAAGTGACGGTTCTACCCGCACAATCACGAAGGAGGAAGCGAAACTTTAACCCACTATCAACCACGTTCAAAGGTTCTTATTCTAAACACTTGGAAAATTGCTATTTTAAACTAAGTATGCAAGTCATAAGTTTATAAAGCAAAGAATCCAATGAAAGGAATAACAATCGTATATTTCAATGATATATTACAACAGTGGCCGGGTAACTACCCGCCTAAAAGAAATCTATACAAAGCTAAGTCTATCCTAGCAGTGGGAAGGGATCTTCAGGATCAGGCTTCAGGGCCACCTCCGCTTGGACCAGCACCGTCAGAGAGCGGCTGCCCAAGGAAAGCCTTAAGGATGTTTAGCCCATCATCAGCAGCAGCAGCTTCATTCACCTTCTCCACCACTGGATGCGGGAAGGCAGCGTACTGGTTCACAGCTTGGTCATAAGCAGCTTCAGTATTAACATTGAATAAAGGGAAGTTGGAGGGCGGAAAGCCTCTCTCAGCAAACCCTAGACCAAGCAGGAAGCCAGTCTTCTCCCCATCCTCATGAGAAGCGTTGAGGGCTGCGCTCATCGCATCATCATAAGAGGTCTCAGAAAGGACCCGACGCACAACCTACAAAAGAAAATTACAAGTTAGAACATTTTCTAATTACAAGTAGAAAGAGAAAAAAAAAAAGAGGATACCTGAGGCAACGCTTCTCGAAGTAGCCATTGGAGGGTAGCTTGCACTTCGTCACGGGCGCGTTCGGCTTCGCTTTGGTTCAGATTGGCAAGTAATACTTCCTTTGCGGCAGCCTCTTCGACGCCCTTAAGCTTCCGCTCGGTTTGGTCAAGCACCCCCCTCTGGTCAAGAATCTCTTGCAGCTTCTTGGCATCTTCCATGGCCAAGGCGTCATGAGCATGCTGAAGAGCCTTTAATTTGCATTTAAGCTGCTCATTCTCTTCGCGAAGTGGCTCAGCAACAGCTTCAGCCTTGGCAGCCCTCTCAGTTGAGTTTCGCGCAGTCTCCTTGGCCAGCCGAAGCTGTTCATTCACAGCTTGGGCAGCCTTGGAGCGGGCCTCGAGTCGCGCCTGGACTTCAACCTCGAGGGCCTTGAATGCCTTCTCCTTCTCGGCTGCGGCAGCGGCCAACTGCCGGTTCTCCTCCCGAAGAGCCCGCGCTTCAGATACATCTTTGGCGCGCGCTGCTTTTAACTTGTCGTTTTCACGACAAAGCAGCTCGACGCGGGGCTGCGTCCGGGCCTGGAGAACCCGAAGCTCATTGGTTAGCCTACCCTCTTGGTAGCTAGCCATGGCTTCCCCCAACGCACCATGAGGAGCAGCGTGGCGAGCCCAGTCCACGCACTCCACAGGGGTGCGAAGGGTTGTTCCTCGGCGTATGTTCCATCTTGGAACATACACTTCATTGGAATCCGACACTGCAAAAGAAACAAAGGCAGTTAGGAAAAGATGATAAAAATATACAAAGGAAAAAGAACCCTACGTACCTGTAGGGTCAATAACAGGCCGATAGCCGCCAAACCCATCACCTGAACCTAAAGGAAATCCATCCAACAGGTCAGGCAGACGGGAAGGTGGCATAGATCGGCGGGAAGCCCGGCGCGTACCTGATGGTCCGGCCGTCGGTGCCGGTGGCGCAGGTATAGTGGCAGCCGCTGTGGTAGCCATTGTTGGCGTCGCCTCCTCAGCAACAGTAACCGCCGGCTCCGTGAAAGATGCTGTAAAAATTGCACTCACGGCCGGCGGAGACACCTTCTCAGCTGGAAAAGCCTCAGGAAGGCTGGAACCAACGGAAGCAGGCGCAGACGCCTGGGTCGACGCCTCGGGAAGGCTGACCGAGCCTTCCCTCATTGGCGGGGGAATACTTGCTCCAACTCCACCATGGAATGCGTCAACATCCACACCTGCACAAGCAAAAGTGTTAGAAAAATTTATTTGAAACAAATCTAGACAAGAATTATGGGGGTACTTACGGGGTTTCTTGAGCTTGAACGTACGGACGAGCGGGGGCGAACCCGATGGAGCCGGCCTCTTGACACCGGTAACCGTCGTCGTCGCTGCCTCCCCGGAGGTAACAGCTACAGCCTCCGGAGCGGTGGTCTCCTCACCACCGGGCTTCCCCGCCACCTCTGCACTATCTGACTCCGAGTCAGATAGGACTACCGGGTCGGTCGTAGAGGCCACCTTCTCCTTGCCTTTCCCGACGGCAGCCTTTTTCTTCCGCACCAGTGGAGGACCTTCTGCGGATTCCTCAGAAGAAGAAATGTCAACTCCAGCAGCAGGCACAGCATTGAGAGGTTCAGGGTAGAAGATAGGCTTACCTGGCCGTCGGTGGCTCAGGATCTCTTGGCCTGGCGGGTAAACCTCCACGAACCGACCCGCGGTCTGCTCTAAGATGGGCAACTCGTTCTCGTCCAGAGCACGAGTACCCATCCGCGCGGGACCATCTTCCTCCCGCGGGTTCAGGAGCGACTGAAGATCGTTCCCCTCTGAAATCAACAAGAAAGTTAGAAAAAATCGAAGTCAGCAAAATGAAACAAGACGTACCATAAGGGACAGAGTTCGAACCATATTCGAGGACGATCGGAACCTTATCCGCATTCACCGCCTTCCACACCCGGCTCATCCCCAGCATCACCATCGCCGACTCCGGAAAACGGAAAACCGGGGACTGGACCCGGGATATCTTCGCGAACCATTCCGCCTCCTCATAGTTGATGGCGGGAAGGTTCGGAAGCGTCTGGCCATTCTTGAACTTCATGGCGATGGGGATGGCGCGAGCGGATATGAAGAAGAACTCTCTTCTCCATGAGCGAAGACTCCGCTCGGTGGTACAAATCTTTAAACCCTTGATACGGGTTGTAAGAGTGTACCACCCCTGGATGCACCTCCAAGTGTAGAAGGTCATCAGACGGTCAACGAGGGGCTCAAGGCCCAGTATCCGGCACACCCACTCAAAGTGCCGGACCTTGGCAATGGCCATGGGGTGCACCTCTGTCAGGTGCACACCGTGCCTCTCCAGGACACGGTACACAAACTTTGTCAACGGAAACCTAAGGTTTCCGTAGACAAAGAATGCAGCATAAACCCCGATCTTGCCACTAGGGGCATCGTACACAGTATGGTGGGGTTCAGGAAACTCAGGCTCGAGAGACTCGAGCATGAACTTCCTGACGATATACTGGTACAGATCGACAGGAAGAGAGCACTGGCATTCGCCAGCAGTCTTCTGGTCATCAGCATCATGAGAAGACATGGTGGAAGAAAGATAAAAAGAGATTTCAGGGTAATGCTTTACTGAACAGAAAAATTCGCCGGAAATTACTTGAGAAGAAGAGATGAAAGTGAAAAGTGTGAATTGCAAATAACCCTCTCCCCCTTTATATAGTAATCACAATTAATGCGATGAATTTAATACGGAAGAGAGAGAAACCAAAGGTGCAATGAAACTATGACGCGTGGCAAAAGCAAGCTGGCAACATCTGTCACAAGGACGTATGCCAGAGATTTCGCGGCTACGCGCCCGAAATCCCGTGCCCACGCGCCTGAAAAAGCAACTGGAATGACCATGTTCTGTCACGTCACCATAACTCCCTGCACGTCCTGACACAGTCAGAAGAAACCGTCGCACGACGTTTCAGAGGTTTGGACTTATCTTTTCACCAACTCTTCGAATTTCAAAATTCAAAATTCGAAAATATTAAAAAGTAAGCGGGAAAATACCCCTTACCCCTTGGCAAGCAAGTAACCGTAAGACGGATGCGGGTACAGTGTAAAGGCAAAACCCTTCACATACCTAACACCCGCAGGGAATTGAAGCCAAGAAAACCTTGGTGAACAAGTAACCGTAAGACGGATGCGGGTACAGTGTTAAGGCAAAACCCTTCACATACCTAGCACCCGCAGGGAATTGAAGCCAAGTACCTCGGCAACCAAGTAACTATAAGACGGGTGCGGGTACAGTGTAAAGGCAAAACCCTTCACATACCTAACACCCGCAGGGAATTGACGCCAGGAATACCTTGGAAGTAAAGTAACCGTAAGACGAGCACAGGTACAGTGTTAAGGCAAAACCCTTCACATACCTAGCGCTCCGCTGGGAATTGAAACCAAGAAGGATCTTCTGGGCAATGCTTGCGGAAACGGAAATAACATCCCCGCATAGCGGGAACGTCGAGAACTACGTTGTTTGAAGCTCCAAGATGGAATTGGTGGTCTTAACATAATTGATCACTATGTTCAAAACTACCAAAACCTATTGGAAAATACATACAACTGGGACTCAATGCTCCTGACTTGCGAGGAGGTTACAGACCTACCCGCATCATACCCAAAGACCAAGCAGGAAACTCGGGCATTTCTGCAAGTGACAAGGACTTCCGCGGAAAGAATCCCCATGGAAAACCTTACAAAACCCTTTTCAAAACCCTTTGCTCAAGTCCAAAAGTTCACCTCATTTTATTACACTCATGAGAAGAACATTGGACTGGGGGGACTTGAAGAGGTAGGTCCCAGCAGAGCCCAGTTGGACCCGCAAGACTCACCTTAAACAGGGACGTCTGCGCAGAGACCAACTGGATCCGCAGGACCAACCATGCTCAGAGACGTAACGTCCTTACGCGCAGTACGCAAGCTGGTCCCGCAGGAAATGCCTCCCAATGGTGAAGGACTCCGCCTGTCCCCGCAGCCTCGGATACAAGCCATTAGGGAAGGCCACCCGCGCAGCATGGCTACACGCACAAGGCACTTAACTCCCCAGTGTCACCTGAAGGAATGAGCAAAGGCGGGAGGGGGAAAACTCCCGCCTAAATGAGCCAGTCCGTATGATGGAGGATCTTTTGTGTGATACCTGACGAGGTACAGACAAAAGATCTGACCAAGAATGCGACAGCTCACTGACAGCAGCATGGCAGACAGCACGCCACAGCACTGTGACCAATAGCCGCCGCCTACCCACCAACTCCTGCCATACCACGTGCCTAGCCTGTAGTTGGCAGAAGAGGAAGAGTGCACGACACGCCTGCTCTGTGTCAGCCGCTACCTATCCACCACTCACAGGCAAGGCACGTGCATAGGTTACAGTTGGTAGCGTGTTGGGCCGGCTAAACCCCTTGGAAACCTACCTTCGGCTATAAATACCCCAATGGTATGATCATCTTAGAACATCTTATCTTATCATATATACCTGATATCTGCTCTAGCAATCTCTTAATATACTTTTATATTTAAAGAGCAATCTAGTCTGATTCTCACGCCGGAGGGTGGTCACAAGGAGGAACCCCCCCCTTCTCAGTGACGAGCTCACGGTGTCTGTTTTGCAGGTTATCAGAAGAACCATCTTCCAAGGGTCTAACCCCTCGTGGGAAACAGCTCTCCAACCCCCAGGTTACCAGTAATCTGCCCGGGGTCTGGTTAGTGTTTCTTCACTTGGTATATAGGTTAGATACCAAAAAGAAAACACTATATTGTGAATAAAACTCCATTTTAATGACGTGTCATAGATAAAAACAAACAACTTGTAACAACATACTCAAAAAAATTTTAAAATATCGTATTAAAGATAACGTATGTTAAAGTATGTTAAAAGTGAGAAAAGAATCAATAACTTAAATAAATAATAACAAAAAATTAGCAAATGTTAGGACACTGATTAAAGTCACATAAATTTTGAAGGGCTAAATTGAAACAACTTAAAACTCAAAGGACTAAAGTTAATAAGGACTATAGCGTATTGTAGCAAATAGTTTACCAAGCAACCAATTCAGGAGGAAACTCAATATTTGAGAAAAACCCCCTCTTGTAAAATTCGAACCCACGACCTTATGATCACTAAGTCTTATCCCACCATCAAAATACCATTAGACTAGAAGTCCTTTGGTATATAGTGTAATATAATATATAATAATATTATTTAATATATTATGATAGAAATTACTAAAAAAATATTTTATTTCACATATATGAAGTTATATATTTATGTAAAGGAAGTTAATAAATAATAAATGAGCCAGAACCAAACTTAACCTTTCGAAAAGAGCCAAGGTGCAGCTTTGGGAGTTCGGCTCAGCTCGTTTACACCCCTAGTGTTTTATCAACAGATAAAAGTTAAGAGAAACAATAATATACATAGTTTTTACATGATACATGGAGAGTTAATTTATACACTGAACAGGTTAAAGATCAGCATCAACTGTACATTAAAGTGGCAACAAATTCAATCAAATGATCAATCAACTTTCAGTTTTTCCAATTAAAATGTCAAGTTTATGTACACTTAATAACCCTCGGCTCGTTTCTAATTCTTCCATCATATCTTAACCGAGTTTGCACGATCAGGAAGCAGCAGCGGTGGGTGAATGAATAGTAGCGTCTGGTAACATTGCAACCGTCACTATAAAATACTCGCACCCAGCGGGTAAACCATATGGGTTCAACTGGCTCGAGCCCATGGAGGAGGTGGTTGCGGTGGGAGATTGAACCGGAGATGACTTCACGGTTTGTTTTTCGATGTGCACGATCTGGCCTACGATGTAGGTGGGTCGGTGTGGAAGATGGTCGGTAAATAAGGCAACCGACTCTGAAGAAAGATAATAATGAGTGCAGTTTTGGTTTATGGCTTTGTAGTGTCCGGCTGCATTAAGTACAAATGCAGCAATTTCGTGAAGCTCTAAACGACCGAATGATATCTTCTCCTTGTTCACCTGAAAAATATATATTAAATAATTATTATTATTTGTAAGTGCAAATAATTAATTATTATTTACAATATGTTTGTGATTTTGTTAGAAGCTAAACCTGTTTTTCAGTTTGAAGCTTCATGTATAAAGTGTTGGCTAATTCTTTCTTCTCTTCCAAATCTTTTGCGAGTTGTTTGTGTGACGTCTCGGCCTTTGTGTACCGATCGATCAATTCGGCTCGTTGCCTTGCTAACAAAAGGACTTTCTCCACAAACACCCGAATACACTCCCGGAACTCGTTTATACCGTCATCCCCGTTCTCATTCGCAGATCTAAAAAATAAATATTTTCAATAATAATTAATAAAATGCATATAGTCATCAAGTTTTCATTCTATGATTTGATTAAGGTTAAAAAAAATATGTAAAATGTTGAGCGCTTACGTGGCAAGGGATTGAGCTAACGCACGGAGTGACTCAGCAAAACCGGCCACGCCACTTGACGAAACACAAGTTTTTAGCCTTTCAAACAGGCTGCGGATTTTGACAACCGAAGCACGCAACGCAGTATATTCAGCCGCCTTACGGTCCGCTGCACAAAGATGAGTCTGAGCCTCTTCTCTTGCTTCATGCAGACAGTTCTCCAAGTGAGCACAATTCATCTACACCACAGAAAAACATATTAATATACATATTCAATAACTAATATTATATATTCACTTATAAAATACCTGAGATTGTTCTAGAAGATTCTGACTGATTTCCAACTCACTAACCAGCCTTGTAACCTCCTCCATTGCAGCTTGAAGCTTAGTTTCCATCTCGTTTAACTGATTCGTCTTCTCGGTAAGCAAATTCTGCAACTCGACATCACTGCCACTAGCTTTGACCGGCTCATCAAAAGTCAACTCTTTCAGAGGCGGTGGCGGCATGTACTCGGCGGTTGAACTGGTTGCCAACACCATTGTCTCCTTTTCATCTTTTTCGTCATGGGTCGGTTCCACCATTGACGAGTCCAAATTAGGATTCATAGTTCCAGATGAATCATTAGTATTACCTCCCGATTTCAAAAGTAACGAACTAGAAGCATAAGAAGCTTCGTCCATCGGCTCGGATGACGCATCTTTATTATTTTTATGTTCTAAAGAATACTGATCCGATAACCGGTTTTCAAGCTCTTTAATCCGTTTCTCATACGATTCACACTGCATCTGTTTGACTTTCAACATGTTGACCAAATGCTTCTCGTGTTCATCTTTCAATCTCAACGCCTCAGCGGTTTTTTCAGTTGAGTTTTTCAACACGTCCCCAATTTCACCATCTTCAAATTCGGTATCGGGTGAAAAAAAACAAAGAATTGCTATATTTGAAGCGAGTTCGGCTTTTAACTTAGCATTTTCAACCTCCAATTTACTCGTCCCCGCAATCTCCACCAATTCAGAAGCTTCCACGGAATCATTGAAACTTTCGGTACCAATTTCGGAACTTTCTTCACCATCTTGAGAGATTGACGACGAGCCTTTTCTGAAAGAAACCCCGACTAAATGCTCAGGGGCAAAACGGTCCAAATCCGATATATCTATATCGAGTAAATTAGTATCAAAAGGAGCTACATTGACATTGCATGTGCTCGGGGTATCGTATAATCCCATTGATGCCAAAATATCACGAGGTATAAACAAACTGTTGACTTTCAAAAAGTCTTCTCGTCTTCTTATTTCCAATTCCCGTTTGCTTGCAAGCCTTTCAGCTAACTGGCCCGCCATTCCCATATAAAGTTTCATCGACGCTTTTCTCCTTACTATCTCCGCCAGACACGCTCGATACGCGGGCCCGATCCCACGGACCACTTTCAAGTGCTCGAATTGATCGTTTTGGCGTTTTAACGCTTCCGTGAAAACCGAAAACTTGTACCGTACGTCTTTGATATTGTACTGAATATAAGCGATTTTTTGCATGTATTTGTGAACGAAAGTATTCATTTCGGTTTTCTTGTTTTTGCAGAAGATTAAGAGGTTGGAAATGGCCCGCTCACAGTCTTGCATTTTCGGGAGATAACTTTTGTCGTGACCCTCATACATGGGGCCTAATGCTGACACAGCATCATGAGGACGGAGAGAATTCGAGAGTTGACTGGTCAAACAATCATCCACGAGTTTCTTCACCAAACCGACATCTTTGCTGCATTAATATATATTTGAAGTTAGTTTCGAAAATAGGGATGGCAACAGGTTCCAAATAACCGGTTACATAACTCAAATACAAACATCCAGGCCTGTAAACAAATCAAACAAACACGAAAAGAGCATGCCCATGTCCATTCGTTTAACTTCAACCGAACAAATGAACGAATACGAACACCTAAACAAATGGATTTTCTTGTTCATGTTCATTTGTTTCGAAAGTGAACGTGTTCATGTTCGTTTGTGTTCATTCGTCAATACTAAACGAACGGTTCACGAGCATAAACAAGCAAACATAATTGAACATACATAGGTAAACGAACGTAACTGAGCAAACATCAATTAAAAGTGAACGTGAACATCAATTTGTTGGGCTTAAAAGTTAATACTATTAGGCTAAACTGTAATGGGTGATAATTTAATTTCATAAAACAAAACTAAATTGTAATAGGCCTAAGAAAATTTAAATGAATATATAAACAAACTAACGTAAATGAACGAATGTACATAAACGAATACGAACAAACGGGATATGTATTCATGTTCGTTCGTTTAACTAAATGAACAAAAACTTATGTTCACGTTCGTTTGTTTATTAAATAAATGAGCATGGACGACTATCTCCCAAAACTGTTCACGAACGGTTTTCTGGACGTTTAGTTCGTTTACAGGCCTACAAACATCCCCTATATATGCATATGGTTGCAACAAAATATCTAGGCTTAACAATTGAGTAAAATGTAGAAGAATAAACAAGAAACCGAACCTCAAAGCTTGCATTATACTTTTCTGCTCATTAATATGGTGTTCATGCTCGTTAACCGTCCTTTCCAAATCTTTACTAAAGATTGAAGCTTTACTAGAAAACAGATGTTCAGTTCGTTGTTTTAACTCTCCAAATTCCTGCTTAAAGTCTCCAACTTTACTTTCAAACTGCCGGTGAGAGTTACTACAATCATCCACCATTTTTTGCAAATTATCTTCTTTAACGAAATCCAATAAACACTTGCGATCGGAAGTTTGTAACACGGGTATAAGTTTAATGGACTTAAGTCGTTCTAAATCCCTCCCAAAGTTAGCTAAAAGATTCGAATGTGTTCTTTTTTGTTGTGAATAACACTTAGCAAAGTCCATGTAGTTTTGGAGGATCATCTTGTAGAAATGGTCCAAATTACCCCTGGCAATCTCCAATGCCTTCTCTTGCACCCCGAACTCTCTTGCAAATCGGTTACACATTTCGTATTTTACAAGGGTACGACGGTAAATTGCGTCCCCGAGCTGGTAATGGTACCTAAACTGTCTCTCGTATGATGGCAACGCTTTTAAAGCGGGGTCCGGTGCTTCATCTAATGGATGCGGATCATGTGACGATGACGACGGTCTTTGAGGGTCGGGGTATTCGTTTTCAGATAATTCGAGTTCTTCGGCTCCCGGTGGAACCGAATTGCTTCGCATTTTCGATTTATTAAACACGAAAATTTCCCGATCATTGGATGGGAGTTTGTATGCCGAGAGCGGATTTTGAGGTTCAAGTTTCAAATCCAAATACAAAAGAAGCTGATCGGTTAACCGAATCCCGGACAGTGATTCTAAATACTGTTGGATTGATTCCACAAGGGTATATTCGTCACATTCAAGTTCAAAAGAATGCCCGTTTTCGGCTATATGAACCAAAAGCTTCCCCCTTTGTATCACATTCTCACTTGAACTCATCTTTTATAACCCTAAAAAAAATCCCAAATTATTGTATACAAATTCAAGATTTTCAGATTCAATCCCACAAAGAATCTTGTAACATTATTGAAGATAGAGATGCAAAGAGGGAAAAAGACCAATTTACCCTTGACAGATTTGATCAAATCCAAATCCAGCTACTGTCTCACCATCGCCTAAATCTGCAACAAGATTCAGTTCAAACCCAATAAACCCTAAATCAAATCAAAACCCACCACCAAAATCTTTAAAAGTTATCAAATTTCAGAATCCCTAGTACCAATCAACACCCACAATTGAAATCCAATCAAGATTCAAGAAACCCACCAAGATTCTATCAACAAAACCCTAACTTATCAAGATTAAACCCCAAATCTTGAAAAATTCAAGTTTTTAAGCCAAGATAACGAATACCCAGAAAGGAAAACAAGTCTAATTGTATAAAGATTGCATAAAAATCCAAACTTTAATGATGGGTTGAATAAATTTACAAGATTTTAAGACAAGATAACGAATACCCAGAAAGGAAAACAAGTTAAATTGTATAAAAATCCAAACTTTAATGATGGGTTGAATGAAATAAGTATCAAGAATATATGGAATGACTTAAGGATATGGGTAAGAAAGAAAGAACAAGTTTATCACGTAAGAGTTAAGACGGTCTACTAATTAATAAAATATTTAAAAATTCAAGAATACATAAAAAAATGGGATTTTTTTGGGTTGTTTATTAAAATATAAATAGTATGGGTGGCAGATAAACCGAGTTAGAGATGATAACGTAGAGCACAAGGTATGTCACAGGGAGATTATAAAAGGTTGACCCTTCCCGGAATCCTGGTTATGTTCTTGCTTCACAATTTGATGATTGCGTTTGGGAAGACTTGATTATTGTATTTATATTTGGGGGTTTGGATTACGATGGTGACTATATAGAGTTGTTGTAACAATTTGAGTAGTAACATGATTGTGTTTTAGTTGTTACATTTTCTGTTTAATGATGGTGAAGTTTTTAAATTGCAAATGGTCTAGTAATTCGAAATAAAATTTGAATTTTAATTTTCTTATGTAAAGAAAAAAGTTTTAAAGCTTTGATAAATCAAACTAGATTTACAAACTTTACACAATATGATTATATTGTGATTTACTATGATTTTATAAAAGGAAATGTTTTTAACAAGGAAAATTCATAAAATGTTCATTCTTTTTATGCGAGTTAAAGAAATGTTTAGGGCTACTAAAAATTCCAAAAGTGTTCATGCAATTACCGTTGGGTCCTACTTTATTTTTTGTCAGACGACTTTTTAGAATAGATGACGATATAAAAGATAGATCGACTTTATAAAAGATGAGACGACTTTATAAAAGTGGCGACGACTTTCTTGGTGTTTTGTTCATGCAATTACCGTCGGGTCCTATCTTAATTTTGTCAGACGACATTTTAAAATAGAGGACAATATAAAAGGTCGACTTAATAAAAGACGAGACGACTTTATAAAAGTGGCAACGACTTTCTTGGTGTTTTGTTCTCTCTCTCTTTTGTAAAGTCGTCCTATGTTATATAAAGTCGTCCCCTCGTTTATAAAGTTCTCCATTTGTTTACAAAGTTGTCATGCATTATATAAAGTCGTCCCCTCTTTTATAAAGTCAACTTATCTTTTATATCATCCTCCATTCTAAAAAGTTGTCTGACAAGAAATAAGGTAGGACCTGACGGTAATTGGATTGACACTTTGGAATTTTATTGTTCTTAAGACATTTCTTTGACTCACTAGGAAGGAATTGATATTTTGAGGATTTTTACTTTTAACAATTTAGTTTTTGTGATATTGTTTTTTCAGTAATAACCAGGCCAATCTCGAGGAAAAGTAACAATAGATTTCAAATTTTATTTTTTTAATATCAAAATTTCACATTTACCAAAAAATAACATTTGTAAACTATTAAATTATACTTGTAATAATTTAAAGTTTTAAACTCATAATTTCACATTTGTAAAAAATAACATCATACATCATAGTAGATTTCAAAATTGATGATCTAGAAGGCTCGAGTATGAGTAATTTGTAACATGCCAAAAAGTAAAATTATCTTTTTTTTTTAAGAACGGCGACTTTCTTATATTTAGGCTACTGCACTCTCTAAATTTGGAGAGCTCCGATGCCCCGCTCTGGCTAGATTATGTTGTCTTAACCGGGCCCACGCTGGCTTCAGAGTTTGGCTTGGGCGTTCCCCCGAGAAACCATACCGCCGACTGCCACTTGACAGCCGTTGTGCCACCACAAGAGCAAAATTCTCTGGCGTAACACACGGTGGGACGAAAACCCGGGTGGGCTCAAAATTCGAACTGACAACCTTTGCACAAGGCCTCGCTCAAATCCTTCATTGCCAATATCTACCCAAATATGACACAAGTGAGATTTGAACTTGAGTCTCCATTGGAAAACCCAAGCCTCCTACTACTAGGCCACAAGTGGGGGATAAAAGTAAAATTATCTAAAAATATATGGGAGACTAATAATAATAATAATAAAAAAAACACTCATTTTTTTTATAAACAAGTTTCTTTCTTGCATAACTGATTCTTTTTCAAATAAATTGATTTTGTCGTGTGAAGAAAAGAAAAAAAAAATAGCACAACATAGATATAAAAAGGGCCAATGTGAGAAAGCCCTATAATAATTTTGCTTAATTGTAGATCGTTTTAAAGTTTTGTGAGAAGTAAATTAGAGGAAGTTTAACGTAAATACATAATGCATCTATCAAAGTAAACCTGACGTATAACTTGTTATAATTTGTTTGTCCGAATATTGAAAAGGTTAAAGTTTACATGTTAAAAAAGCAAGGGCTTGAGACCTTGAGTTTTGATTCTTAAAATAATGGAATAGCATTTTGATAATTACCTTGCTTTAGGCTTTTGATAACCTTAACTTTACCAAACTTTTAGATGAAATATTCTTTTGAGTTTAAGAATATGTGACTTTTGATGTCAGATTATTCCGTGATCATAATAATTACACTAAAAATTATTATAATATTTTTTTCATTTTTAACTATTAACTAAATAATACAATTTTATACTTTTAGCATTATCATTTTGTTATTCTTCACTTACAACCACTTTCAGAAAATATTAAAATATTATACGGTGTGAACACTGAAACCCCAAATTTAACATATCTGTATAACATTTTTCATCTTCTCTGCTAAGAGCCACTTATAACCATACCATATAATTTATAAATTTTCCTCACATATTTTTAGGAAATAGGTTGAGAATGCTTAACATGTAGCTCTCACAGTCTACACACCACATCATAACATAATATAGACAAAAGACTAACTAACTTAAGGGGTTAGGATAAAATAAAAACACACTTGAGCTATGACTCTAAAAACTCAGTATCAATCATATATATGTTTTTAATTAAATTTTGAAACTTATGGTCCACAATCAAAGTTAACATAAAATATAAAAGTAAAGTTACATTTTCTCTCTCTTGAAAAATATATCTAAAAGTTAAAAAAATGTAAAAAAAAATACGAAATATAGTTTTTTTTTATTTTTCGATGTTTTGTATTAAATGTGACAACATATATTACATCTGTAAAAAAACAAAAAAATGATGTTACGTAGGGTTTTCATGAGTTTTCTCAACTCAAAAGGGTTTTCATTCTATGCATGCACCTACCTCAAGTAGATATCCTCGAGGCAGCGACAAAATCTAAAATGCCATAAATAATAATAATAATAATAACAATAATAATAATAATAATAATAATAAAACTATATTACTTTATTAAATAGACTTAATAATATGAATATTTATATTTTATATATATATATAATATACAAGGTTTAAACAGACAAATAGCAAGAAGCATGTAAAGGTGCACAAAGTAGTTTATAGGTCCGAACTGGTTCGAGTTCAATCAAATGCGGTGAACATCAGTTTTTGGCTCATACTGAAGGGGTTTATCAGGGAAAAAAATGATATCGTTTTGTTTGAAACCGGTTTATAACCATATCGGTTGGGGTTAATCGGTTTCAACCAAACCAGATTCTAAATCGCTTTCGGTTTCTTTAAAACCGTTCCCGGTTCGTAACGTGATTTTTTTTTTCATCTCAAGCAGCAGTGTTGAACGTAAATATACTCATTTGAAACCAAATGGGAGCCTAATTCTGTACACAGATTTCAGAGTGGGCTGATAGTCTTTTGGTCCGCCCTCAAATCCACAAATTTTGAGTAGTGAAAATGCGCTTTGCTAACTGTTATGCTTATTGCCATAACTTTAATCAGCGTATAAAAAGGTGTTTACATTATTTAGTACGTTAAGGCTTAAGTGGCATATTTTTTCCAGCTTGGCCGGGGCATGTGAATTCTCAGGGTCGACCGCGTTCATGAGCAACTTACATATATAGCCCCTATGATTTGATTTCCTGAATTACAAAACAATAGGAGTAATGTTGATCAAATATTGATAGAATTGATGTATATGACTTTAGAAACAAGTTCTTATATTAAACATAACGATAACGATACTACTCAAAGGTCATATATGCAATTGGGGGCGTTCAAGGTTGGGTTGGGATGGTTTAGACGAAAATTCCAGGCCGAAGTACCACCTACGTTTTGGGGGAGTCACAAATCCAAGAAACCAAATTGGATGTGTCGGCTGGACATGACAGTTTTACGATTCAGTATTAGCAGTTTGACTGTTTGAACCAATTATTTTCTCAAAACATTAGTCCGTAATGAGCTTTTTAAAATGTTAGAAGTGATTTATGTACATATATACATAACTAAATAGGTGTTCATAGAGACGTAGGATTAAGGTTAAGGAGTTCTAGAGAATGTCATTTTTGTATCTTAGCTTTAGCGTATTGGCTTAGACTATTCTGCATTTTAGGCAGATTTTGCTTGTATTTGTTCTTTTGTTGGTTTGTCTATTTGGATTCTATGATTTTATATGCGCTGGTATTTGATTGTGCCACTTTATCACTATAAGTTTTGTTATTGGTACATGTGTGTTTATATGTTGCATGCTTTGGAGCCGAGGGTCTCTTTGAAAGCAGCCTCTCTATCCTCATGGATAGAGGTAAGGTCTGCCTACATCACACCCTCCCCAGACCCTACCAATAGCTTTTGCTATTTGTGGGTTTTACTGGGTACGTTTGTTGTTGTTGTTTATATACCTAACTAAATACTAAAAATATGTTCCAACCCTCACTCATCATTCCAATCTAAACAACAAAACTTTCTAAAGAATCTTGATGCCCTTTGCTTCAATTTCAACATACCATTGAGTATATAACACTTGTATCTATATGTTATTATACAAAGTTCAAGCTTTTGTCTTCCGTTTTCCATCCAGTGCCTAAAGAAAACAGATGGTTGCGCATTAATAACTTACATTTTTAGAGTGTCGGTATAAGACCGTTAAAAAAGAGTCAAAAGTTGAAAAAGATATGAACTTGAAAGATACCTTGCTTTGGAACATTCTCATGGTCAACACGAATGTGTCACGCACCCTACGAAAAAATGTATATAATAAAACAAAGAAAATTAACTGCTGTGATTTTTTTTCAGAGCATAGTAAGTTCAATCTCAAAGTTTAAGGGAACAATATGCATACTTTGACTATTTATTTTTTTATTTTGAAAGTAATTTGTTTGCCCTGAAGAGTCAAACTTGTTTGGAACAAGAAAGTCAATCACCAGATCAACACCTTACCTAGCATCATTGAAAGTAAAAGGATGTGAAGGACCATCAGGATGGGTCAACACGAACTGTAAATTAAGCCCTGCCGGGATTTTGATCTGCAAATCATTACAAGAAAGTCAAACACCAAGTCAACATATTACCTAAAATTTTGCCATAGTCAACATGGTATTTAGCACATTTAACTAACATTCAAGAAAGAGTGATCCTCAAAGCCATTATACTTGATCATCATTTGACCCGTTTCAGCGAAAATTAAAGAATTTACCCATTTTACATACCACTGTTTCACTGGAATATTTCTCCTCGATGAAAATGTCTTGTGTGCGATGTATCCTTATCTGGTAGTTGACTCGTCTCAACGTAAAAGTTGTTTGTTCCCATTTCTCAGAGTGATCCATCTGCAATAATAACAGCCAAAAGTGAATAACCAGTTCCACAAAGATTAAGAAACACGTTAATAAATATCGCACCTGCAGGGCAACACTAAATGATGCGTAACCCGCTGACATATATCTGTCTATTTCCTGTTGCATTTCTGAATCTGCAAAATACCATTTTCAAGATGACGGGTTGAAACTTGAAAGCACCAAGCTTTTTAACAGAATTATGAATTTGAAAACTGTAAAAAAAAAAAAAAAAACTTACCACATGATATTTTGTTTTGCTCGTTGGCAAAGACTCGCACTATTTGCCCCTGAAAACAAAATAGTTTTACATAGGAAATGCTAAAACATACTATTCTTGTACAACTTTGTATCTAAAGATACTGAAATATGTAACACTAGCTTTCATCCCCCCCGTATTACGGGGTTGTTTTGTTAAACGTGTCTAACACCAACTCGGATTGAAGACTTCAAGAATCTTGGAGAATGTTTTATATAATAATAATTAGTTTATTATTATAGATAAGTTAGTCTTATCTTTAATCCTAACTATATTTGGTTTCAAATTATGTATTTGAAATCGGTTAGGATTAGGAACCGTGGGTTTATAAAAGTCATGTGTCGTTTTCCTAATAAAAGTCGTAGAGAGTTCTACAAATCTCTTGTTTGTGTTCTTGATTCACTTGCTTAAAGTTTAACATGTTTTACATTATTCGTTACTAATATTTATATATTTTTATGGATTTTAATTCTATTTATTGTAAGTAAGTTAATAATATAATTGGGATTATATGATAAAAGGGTTTCAAAAATAAATGAGATATTATAACCCCATTTAGAAACTATCAGGGTTTGATGAGATCCATGACTCACTTTTTTTTTCACTATAAAATGTTGTCTTAATTATAAATAATATCTTTTTAAAAAAATGGATATTAATTTTTAGTATCTCCCTATTTTATAGGATTATCATATCAAATATTTGGTGAGATTAATTTTTAATTTAATTAGATGCTATAACTCGTTTAAGGGCTATCTGGGTTTGGTGAGACCTATACCCGTGAATTCGGGTCAAATGCATGAGAAGCCTCAATTTACAAATAGAGCAATCTGGTGGCTTGAGAGAATGCATGAGCAACCAGAAAACTTTTAAATGTTTCGTTTATATATATTTAAGATTAAGATAGGTTCTACAAAAATTTTGTATTGTTTTCTTGTGATAATAATAACAAATTATTGAAAATAACAAATAGAAGATGCTTAAAAGAGTACCTGTCGATCTTGGTCATCCATTGGTATGCACTCAGCGGCGATAAGTTTATCGACATCATCGGCTGTAACTACATATTTTGGATCTGTGGCTCCTGTCATACAGAAAATTATGGATCAGGAATTGTAAACGAAAAAAACAGCTCGTTAGCTACTCGAGATCGGCTCGCTTAAAGCTCAAACCAAGCCGAGCTTAAGCCGAGCCCAAGCCTAAAAGTAAGCTCGTTTAATTTTATGTAATATATTAAATATATATATATATTTGCATGGTAACAATTATTAGTATTTATAAAAAGAACTATACAACAAATGTTTAGTTGCATATTTAATTATAATAATAAATATATATAAAATTAATGGTTATAAATACACGCGCACACATATCATATATATATATATATATTAATAGTTATAATATATATACACTAACAACTCAAGAGTTAAGCCCGAACTTTTAAAATAGAACTCGAAACAAGCCAAGCTCAAGCTCAAAATCTCATAAATTATACGAGCTAACCTTGGGCTTGGCATGGCTAGGTTACACCCTAACCAAGAAAACACCTATTTATTTATCGCATTCCAAGAGTTGATGCTTCATCACTTTTAAACACAAATATTTTATTTTAAAATTCGGGAAGTGTAAAATATCATCATATCTCATAACCAGACCAAAGGCAGCAAGATTACGGGTTTGATAGCAGGTCAAAACTCAAAACCAAGTTGGTGGATTCGCAAACACATTTTTGTCCATTTCTTTATTAAAATAATAAGATTAAAAAAACAATATTTTAGAACAATTATTCACACTTAGTCATATAAGTTTTGGCAAATTTGAGTTTTCAAATACTTTATACTTACCCTCAATGTACTCCCTAGTGCCATCTTGAAAATGACGGACCCACTGACAAAGTAGCAAAACAAATACATGATAATGATATATCAATCTTTGCATAATGTAACTGATTAGTAAATAATAAAATATAGCATCCGTACCTGAAACATGCATAGTGAGGTCCCACGTACGGGAAACCCACAACCTAAAAGTTGACCTCCCGGTTTTGCATCTCCAGTTATTTGAAAGTTGTCTACTCCCGGGCCATCTTGTAACGGAAAATAATACATGTTAGCATCTATAGCAACTACATTATTAAAATAATAATGATCTAATTATTTAATGAAAATATTTAGAAGGTTTCAAAGCTTAACTCCTTTGAGTTTGACCCCTTCGACATAAGCTGGAAGCCAATTTTAATTTTTAAGTAAATAGGTAGTAATTACTAGTTACATCAAAAGAGAATGGTATATTGGTTTTTATTAATCTCAACTGCTGCCTTTTGGTCATTGCCGGTTTCAACTAATGAATTGGCTACTGACGGTCCCAACTTTTAACGTGTTTGTTCCTAATGGTCCGCGACTAACACAATCCTAACGCCGTTAGTTTCAGGTAATCGGAAAAACGTTTTTAGCCGGAAAAGTCAAATTTGTTGTCGGAAAACACCATCTGGACACTGGAACTGCCACCAATTGACTCACCGCCAACCAACTACCACCACTTGAGCATCATCAACCGATTCCGACGATGGTTCTAGGTTTTCCGACGACCTCAATAATTGAGGCTTTTACTATAGAAAAAAGGTTCCTAAAGGTCTGATACAAAGTTACCAAGATGTGTGGGACAAAAATGTTGAGTTTTCGGGGAAAAAATTTGAGTTTTCCGGCCAAAAACGTTTTTCCGGCTACCTGAAACTAACGACGTTGGGATTCTATTAGTCGCAGACCGCTAGAAACAAATACGTTAAAAGTTAGGACCGTCAGCAGCCAATTCATTATTTAAAACTGGTAGCGACCAAAAGACGATAGTTGTGATTAATAAAACTCAATATACTAAAGAGAATTATAAGACTCATATAAACTTCCACTAATTATCTTATGCTTGCTACCTGCCGCATAAGAATCCTCCACGTCATTAACAGACTGTGGCTTAAAATTATCATCGTTGGTCCTGTTTATGTGACAATAAAAAGTGGAGTAATAAAAGTTCAGTAAACTATTTATTTAAATGAACAAAATCATATATTTAGATCTTTTATGTCAACCTAACAAACCTTGATTCAAATTCGGTGCGATAATCATCGTCTAATATTATTATTTTCAGGCCAGTCCTTTCACTATTGTTGTTTTCAGGTGTGAATTTAGAAACCTCATAATTTTGTTCCAAATGCTTGCCACCTGTCGTATTGTTATTGGATAAAGGTGAAATCCATTGCTGACTCTGAAATTTAAAAAGAAAAATACAAATGTTAGCAAATTCATATTAACTAAGGGATAAAAACCTGTCGTGTCTTCGGGCGGGGTGAGCCAACTGGGTTTTACCGGGAACGCCAAGCCACTTGGATGCCAGCGTGGGCCCCGATAATCTCAACATAGTCTGGCCTGAGTGGTGGTGGGGCCGCATTACGGTCGCGATACCGCTTTACTAAGAAAGTCGCCGTTCAAAAAAAAAATTAAGGGATATTGGATTTTAATAATCCACTGCACACACTATTATTGTTTTCACTCGATCCGATTCTCCCTAGCCAGTTTTGTGTTATGGATCTCCCCAAATATAACAAAACATGAAAATTTGGACTTTAAAAATAACTCGGGGTGGTGTGAGGCCAGAGGCTAAACAATAAATAATAAATTATATTTTTAAATACATACATGGAATTTTAATAATTGTGCAAGTGTTAAAATATTTTCTAACTATATATTAATAACATAGCATAAACTAACAAATTTTTTAAAATAAAAGTACAAACTTAACTAAATGATTTGAGAGGTGTAAACGAATTTGCTAACAAACATTCTTTAAATAACGATTTATCATTTTCATTTATCTTAAAAGAGGAAAAAAAAAAACAGTAGCGACAGCAAAAGTAGCTAATTACCTTTTTGCCAAGAAAGAGCCCTTTGCCTTTGGAAAGAAATGCGTTCAGGTATGTCCGAGAAGTTCCTATAGCATTATCCTGTTTCATCTCACAATCCACCTGTAACTTAAATGCAATCTCAAGCTTTTTCATAATAAGAAATATTTTCGGTCGTTGTTCACGAGAGCCGTGCAAACACTAGAATGCAATTTTTGAAAATGTTTTCAAAGAAGTCGGGTCCATTGTCGGAATTAGATCTTTAAAGTTAATCTGGTCTAGTTTATTATGCTTGTAGTTTTGTTTCCACATAGGCACTAAAATCTCTAAAGGATGACCACTGGTGTAGTTAAAGCATAATCTCCCACATAGGACTTCAAATAAAACCACTTCTAAAGAGTAAATGTCTGATTCTTTAGTTAGGGCGTATGTCTCCATATACTGGGGATCACAATAACCAGGGGTACCTACAACATTGGTAAAAAGAACTGTGCGCAACTGATTAGCAGGCCCTAGTTTTGAAAGTCCCATGTCTGAAAGTTTAGCATTCCAGTTGCCATCTAGCAGGATGTTGGCACTTTTTATATCTCTATGGAGAATCCTTTGTTGAGTACCCTTGTGATCATGAAGGTAGGCTAGTCCCCTTGTAACATCAAGGCACATTTTGAGACGCTTTGTCCATGTGAGAACCCTGGAGCCCAAATGACGATCAAGACTTCCATTAGACGCGTGCTCGTACACAAGAATCTTCTCACCATCCTCATCACAAAATCCGAGGAGAGAGATAAGATTCCTATGTGGGTAACACGAAAGCATCACAATCTCCTTCAAGAACTCAGGGTCTCCTTGCCCAAGTTCACGATTCAATCGCTTAATAGCAACAATGCTTCCCCCCCTAGAGTGAGAGACTTCTCCTTTGTATACCTTCCCAAATCCACCCTCTCCGATAACTTTGCTAGTAAAACCATTGGTGGCTTTCTTTAACTCTTCTAGATGAATTTTAAGATGTTCAAACTCTTTCATTACCGATGCCATTATTGGTTAATATATAAAAACAACTTTTAACATTCATAATTTGAAAGGAGATTTCATGTTGTCCATGTCAGCTCAACTTTTTTGAAGGCCCAAAACGAACTTCCAGATTGATGACCTTTTAGGGACACCTAAGCCTGGCAAAACGGGTAGGTTGGGTTTAGGTAACAGCCATTGCAGGTTAGGGTCAAGACTCATGTCATTGACAAAACATCATCAAAAAGAAAAATACAAACTTCACATCATCATAAAATATGCATACTTGAACAAAGATCATAACCTTAGTCAACCAACATCATCATAAATGTGCATAATTCTTTATAAAAGCACAATGTCAAAAGCTATATAAAGATTTGTTAAGTAGAACAAATGTGGCATTTTACTTATCATCTGTGCGCAAAAGTATTTAAACGATGAGTTGAAACATGGAAGTTAACATATTTCAGTTAAGGAGAATATCAACGCCTTTGTATTAATAAAGTTTACACTACATATTTGTGGATAAAAGAAATAACTTTCAAAGTTCAAAACCTCAAAGGAGATGTTATATTATTCATGGGTCACCTAAGCCTAGCCCAACAGGTAGGTCAAGTCAAGCACTGCGTCATTGCGGGTTTGGATCAAAACTTGAATCGTTAACAAAGATTATATCCTTAGTAAATTAGCAATATCAAAATTTGAACTTGACATCATCATTAGTTTTAATAGTTTTAAAAGTAAGAAAACATATGATACAACTTTGAGCAGGGGCAAAAATATTATTGTAACACTAAAACTATATTTAAGTTCATTTAAAGTAGTTTTAATCTTGTCCCCTCAACTATAAAATCTTTAAAAAACAGTTAAACCTTAAGCTTTTACCCATATTTTATTTTAATAATTTTTTCATACGTTTATATTTCTTTTAAAAAAAATTGCATCATAAAAACGAACATATTTTTCTCTTTAATTTAAGTATCATGTTCTAGTTTTTTCAGTTTAAAAAAAAGAATATTTTACGTGAGGACGTTTGCGGTCTAGCTTTAATGGCTTTTAAATTAAACCACGAGCCAAACTGTTAAGAATTTTTGTCTTCAAAAACCGAAACCGAATCTTTAAAAATTTAAAACTGCTGGCCAAAGTTAAAGAAAAAATCAACAATGAAATCAAACCAATAACCGGTTTGGACGGTTTTATGATTTCAAACCGAACTGAACACCCATAAACTTGTTACATATGAGCATTTGACAGACTCACATCATCCATTTCAAAAGGGATTACGAAAGTTTGCGTTTCCGCTGCATTGCGCGGACACCCGTCTAGTATTGAGTTATAACGTAGATCTAATGTTAAGAAGAATATCGAACACTTTAAATCAAGACCGGTTTTGAATACCTGAGAATGCTTTGGGTTGACCGAGTAACTTCAGATCCCAGAACTCGATTGGGCAGAAACCTAGAATGAATAATAGTAATAATATTTTAATTGTGGAATGGAGGCTACGGAAATGAAGGGTCTGAAAGATTTATTTAAAAAAGGAAAAACAGAGTTATGCAAGATACAGTTGACTACTAAATTTCTAGTTATAGACTATAGATTGAATTTTAAAAAAATAATAATAAAACTAAAAAAGTTTAAACGAGTACACCAACGTGCAGCACGCGTACCTTTCCGCGTACTCGTTTTCTTTTTCAATTTTTTTTGTCACCTTTTTCAATTTATACACACCAATGTTTTAAAAACCAGTTTCTAACTCTTACCAGATTCGTTTAAAAAATGATACGACTAATTGAATCGGGTTTTACCGAGAGGTTCAACCGGGTTAAATAATTTATCTTGTAATTTATCATTTCACCCACACATCAGAATACGAACCGAACACTCGCTTAAAATCAAACTTTCTGTCTTTCGCTTAAAAATCTCAGATTTAATTGATTATTCCATTTAATTATCATTGTTCTAATTTATTTATGGTTTTAACCTCATGTTAGGGATTTTTGGTTGGGTTTGATTATCAGCTCGCTTATCTCATAGTTCAAGTTATTATATTATATACCTCTCCACTCACTTACTTTCAAGGTAATTAATTCACACCATTTTTCATCTTTTACTTTTAGGGGTAACATGAATACCATACCCATCAAACTTTATTATATACGTCTATATCTCATCAACCACAATTCGATATTATGTATTTATGAATTTATTGCTTATCGATGACATGACATGTCATATGGTTATGTATTTATTTTTATTGTTTGGCGGCTGGGCCACCTCGTCTGGTATGCATAGGTAAGCTGGATTTATGCTAGACTAAAAGGGTCCACATCTATTTTATTTGGTAATTTGTTGTATATCATTAATGATGTAGTTGTTTTGATTTACAATATAATTGCATGCCTAAACTTGTATATTGCTCACTCAATTTTATGTTGATCAAACTCTATTTTTACGCATGTTACAGGTTTGCTAGTAGAAGAATCAGGTGTTTGAGAAGACATTTAGTCGGACTTTAGGTTATCAAATAAAAAACTAGTTTTGTTTGATGGATTGTTTTTTGTTTATAAAGTGATGTACTTAGATTTATGAAATAAACTAATTAGTTATTGTCATTATTGTTGGACTCGGTCTGCCCAAGACACATATTATAATTGATGTGGCTAGTACGTTATGATCCAAGTCGGGTCATACCCAATAACAAGCTAGACAAACACCAATTATATTTGTTTATATATGATATGATCATAAGTAAATAAATATTGACACTTATGTTATTTGGAAAAGGGTTTCTAAATACAATGTACTTGTGAAATGAATAAATCATATGGATGATTTATATTTTGAGAGAGAACATTTCATAGTGTTACTTAAGATGATTAAATAACAATATGTGAAAATGGTTACCTAGCATGTTGCCTATATATTGTGTTAGACTTATAAGTAATAAGTTTTATAATACAAATATATAAATGGAAGTTTAAAAAATAATAATAATACTAAGGAAGGAATCTCTTTCTCTCTTATTATTTTATTGTTATTTCAAATGTTAGTGGAGACATGCAAGGTTTCTAATTGGTGCCATGGGTGGTGCTAAAAGATACACACTTACTTCCTCTTTCACTCTTATTTTTTTTACAAGTAACAAAAAGTTTTCCACTCTCTCTCTTTTTCTCTCTAATTTTCGGCCAAGAGGAGGAGCCAATGGAGGAAGAAAATTTTTGAGTGCAAATCCTAGCTACAAGGTGTTTGCTTGAAGGCTTGTAGGGTATACAAGCTTGAGGAACTCCTACCTTGAAGTTCTAGCCTACCATTCATCATCCCTTTCACATTTCCTTGGTTTTGAAAGGTAGTCTTAACATGCATGGACTTATAGTGACATGCATGTGTTTGATAGTATGTATTTCGTATTTGGATCCGGGTTTGGGTTTTGCATGTATAAAATTGGTTTTATACACTATAAACTAACAAGATTTAAAACATTTATCCGCTGCGTTTTTTGTAAAAGTAAGGTTTTATCACTTTGATAATCTTGTTAAAACCCAACCGTAATTATTAATAGTGTCTCGAGTTACAATGCATAAGTTGTGCCTCGACATATTCCGTCGTAGGTTGGGATGTGATACTCAAACTCTTTCATTACTGATGCCATTATTTGTGAATGGAAAAAAACAACTTTTAAAGTTCATAATGTGTAAGGAGATGTTAGAGCATTCACATCCGTTCATTTATCTTTAAATCTAAGATCACATTAAAAATCATTACATTTTTACTCTTCTTTTCAATTAAATAATATTTTTATATTTTTATAATTACATTTTCTCTCTGCATCATTCACAACTAATTTCAAAAAGTATTAAAAAAATTATATGAGATGAATAATAATTTTTCAAATATACAGCAAAATCATGATATTTTCTCTCTACTACTCTAAACACTCTATACATTATAAAAACACCCCTTACAAATTATAAGGGATATGATGTGAATACTCTTATGTTGGTATGTTTGTAAGGAGTTTGAAACTAGTGTGTTAATGAAAGAAAAGAGGAGAGGTTGTGAGATGGTGATAATATGGAGTTGTTTGAAAATAAAAACACCTTTAACATTGCGAATGTTCTTATTTTAAGCTTGAATATTCCAACCACTTAATGACACGTGGTGTACATACACTCCACAAAAGACTTATCTATTCACCTTTGTTTATTTTTCCTTAACGATAACTATCACCTTTTTACTTGATAGTTTACACAAACTACTATAGAAAAAAAAATACTATTGGTTAAGAAATTAATTCTACTATAAAACAACCAGCAAATATGTTTAATAGATTTCTCCCAAAAGTTGCTCTTGCAAAACTTGCAACAACATTAAAAACGCATAACCATGTTTAATACATTGCAAACGTCTTACTGTTAACCAGTAACGCCACTAAAAACTTTTCTCTTGATATAGAAAGAACATATACTCTATAATTCTATTTTATGTTAAACTTGGAATAGATCATAAATGCATGAAGATCACAATTGGCGCGGTGTATGTCCTAGATTACCAATAGATCTAAGGTGTTGTCTTCAGGGGCAGACCCACCTTGACATTGATTTTTGAAAATTTAGTTGAAAGTGTGTAACCAAAATTTGAGCAATCCCGTTGTAAAGTTTGTAGCGACACCATATTAACAATTCAAAAGTTGTCTTAATGGCAAACCCTTGAGTAAATGAAAGCTATAATTCAACGTTTATAATTAACTATAAACAAACATTTATATGATAATTTTAGATGGACCAACACGCGTTTTATCCAATTACGGAAAGTATGTTGGTTTTTATGGTATTTCCTCATTTAAAAATACATGGAGGCATAGGTGCAATTAGTGTTTTGATACCCGGCCCGGCCCGTCGGCGGTTATTAAATCCAAAATGAAATGTGTATGTCAGGATTTGAACTTGGGTCATTTTAGAGATAGAAGCTTTAATAATTACTTCATAAGCCAACCAACCAAGCTTCATTGATGTCTCTATTGATCAAACATAAATCACATATATTTAAAAAAGTTAAAGTTTGTTATTATTATTATTATTTTTGGTTATTATTATTATTTTATATGTATATGAATTATATATATGTAAATATATATTTAAATTATTTATGACGTCATCCGGGTCAAACGCCGGTCCGTTCTCCCGGGTCGGTCCGACCTTTGACCCGGTAAGTCGTCCACGTCGACGTCCGGGCCGGGTCTGAAAACATTGGGTGCAATATCACATCACTAGGGGATCATTAGTGTAACTAATTCATGTTAATATTCAACGCAAACTTCTTTATACAACAAAACAGATACTGATTGACTTGAAACTACAATAACATAATTATAATATACACCATCTCTAATACCTCCAATTTGTGTAGCTTGATCAAGGTCCAGGGTGTGAAGAGTATAATATGTTATATGCCAGAGTATATGTTATACGCCGTATAACATATACTCTTCACACAGGGCTACCATCATCCCTGGAACTTGTGGTGGTTTCTGGTATAAACTGTTCCAACTCATGAAGAATCATCCGAATATCCGGCCGATCCAGTGGAGCTCTAGAAACACAATCCAATGCTAGTTTAAAACTATTCAACAGTGCACCATCATTAACTGTATAAGCATCTTTCAGCAGATCCTGATAAAAACCTCAAGAGTCCACTTTGTTCCTACCATCAAATGCACCCATTGTGGTAAATCAAGATCCTTGACCTCTCTTGGTGACTTCCCGGTTAAGATTTCTAACATTATCACACCCAAACTATAGACATCGGCGACTTTTGTATAAGGTTTGTTTAGCCTGGTAACCTCAAGAGCATGGTAGCCAAGAACCCCGGTTGTTGATATCGTAGTTGAGTATGTAGCAGCTGTTATGAGCTGTGATAGCCCGAAATCATAAACCTTGGGGTTAATGTTCTCGTCGAGCAAAACATTGTTTGATGTTAGATTTCCATGGATGATATTGTAACAAGTGTGGAGGCTATGCAAACCTCTTGCCACTCCTTTTACTATATGCATTCTTGTTGGCAAATCTACACATTGTTTGTATACCGGATCTGTATTCAATTTAAGAAAAACAACTACTTAAATACGAAATATAAAGTACTTCGTTACCGATTTATGTAATCTTGCTCTTGTAATATACAAGAAAATCTTTCATTAAATGTACTTATAAATTAAAATCAATATCTTTACTCCTTTACAAAAGGAATATTACTGAATGGGTGCTCCATCCCTTTGGAGGTCGAGGGTTCAAACCCTGATGCAGACAGGTTAGGAGGATTTAAGAGATGATTGGCCGTTAAACAAAGTATATTTGCTTACCATGAAGAAAAGCAGCAAGGCTTCCTTTAGGTGTGTAATCATAAACGAGAAAGTTGGCTTCGTCTGGGTGCAAATAATAAGCCGTCATAGCCAAAAGATTCGGATGCCTAATTTTACCAAGCAAATATAATTCAACTTCGACTAGTGACTGATATTTAGTAAAATTTCCTCTCAATCTATTTACGGCAACGTGATGACCATTTGACAATGTTCCTTTATAATAAGTTCCGTAAGTGTTTTCACCCATTACCTGGGCTGATGCGTTCAAAAGATCATCGACTGTGAAACTCGTTGTATAATCAAAGTTTAAAAATTTTCCTGCTTTTCTAACACCAGCCTTTTCCCTTTTCTAAAACAAGAAACAAACAAATATGAAGCAAATTATTAGGATACATTATATTAAAAAGATATAATTTGTGAAAATCTATTGTAACTAGTGGACAAAACTCGCTCGCTGCAACGGATATTCAGTTGGTATCAACAGGAAGTGAAAACCTAAGAAAATAAAGCCATAAATAATAATATGCCAAAAAGATATCAACACATGTTTTACATCGGTTGAAAAACCATAAAAAAAGGTCTATTGGTTTTTAATGGTCCCAACTATTGTCTTTTAGTCACTGCTGGTCCCAACTAATGAATTGGCTACTGACGGTCCCAATTTTTAAAGTATTTGTTCCTTATGATCCGCGACTAACAGAATCCTAACCCCGTTAGTTTCAGGTCGTCGGGAAAACGTTTTTGGCCAGAAAATTCAAATTTGTTGCAGGAAAACACCACCTGAACACCCCGCAACCACCGCCAATTGACTCACCGCTAACCAACTACCACCACTTTGAGCACCATCAACCGATTCCAACGATCGTTCTAAGGTTTCCGACGACCTCAATAATTGGGGCTTTTACTAGAAAAAGGTTCCTAAAGGTCCGATACGAAGTTACCAAGATGTCTGGGACGAAAATGCTGAGTTTTCGGGAAAAAAATTGAGTTTTCTGGCCAAAACCGTTTTCCCGACGGCCTGAAACTAATGACGTTAGGATTCTATTAGTCGCGGAAAGTTAGAAACAAATATTTTAAAAGTTGGGACCATTAGTAGCCAATTCATTAGTTGGGACCAGCAGTGACCAAAAGGCAATAGTTGGGATCATTAAAAACCAATATACCTAAAAAAATAATAAGAGGTGAAATTGAGACTAAGAAAAATTGTTCATACATGTAACGCTCGATTTTGGCTTGTACATATGGTGACTTGATACTATAATGCTACTATTCATACGGAAATGGCAAAATCATATGTATTCGATAGATGGTTTTTAAAAAGAAAAAAAACCATAGTTAAAAACTACTAAAAAAAAGTAGCAAAGTAACTAGCTAATTACCTTTTTGCCCATGTTAAGAAAGAGTCCTCTGCCTTTGGAGAATAGCACGGCCACTTCATCAACGCAACTGGATTTCCTAGAAGTTACCATGCCTTTAGCTTGTTTCATTTCATGATGCTTCTGAAACTTATGTGCAATCGCAAGCTTTTTAACAAGAAGAGATATTGTTGGTCGTTGTTCATGAGAGTTGTGCAAGCACCGGAATGCAATGCTTGAAAATGTTTCCAAAGCTGATGGGTCCATTGGTGGTGTGAGATCTTTAAAGATAATATGTTCTAGTTTCTTATGTTGATAGCTTTGTTTCCACATAGGCACTAAAATCTCTAAAGGATAACCATTGGTGTATTTAAAGCATAATCTCCCACATAGGACTTCAAATAAAACCACTCCTAAAGAGTAAATGTCTGATTCTTTAGTTAGGGCGTATGTCTCCATATACTGGGGATCACAATAACCAGGGGTGCCTACAATATTGGTGAAAAGAACCGTGTGTAATTGATTAGCAGGCCCTAGTTTTGAAAGCCCCATGTCTGAAAGTTTAGCATTCCAGTTGTCATCTAGGAGAATGTTCGCACTTTTTATGTCCCTATGGAGAATCCTTTGTTGGGTGTCCTTGTGATCATGTAGGTAGGCTAGCCCTCTTGCAACATCAAGGCATATCTTGAGGCGTTGTGTCCACGTGAGAGCAGTAGAGCTCAAATGACGATCAAGACTTCCATTTGACGCGTGCTCGTACACAAGAATCTTCTCATCATCCTCGTCACAAAACCCGAGGAGAGATGAGATTAGTATGTGTGTAACGGGAAAGCGTCATTATCTCCTTCCAGAACTCCGGATCTCCTTGCCCAAATTCACGATTCAGACGTTTAATAGCAACCATGCTTCGCCCCTTTGAGTGAGAGACTTCTCCTTCGTAAACCTTCCCAAATCCACCAACTCCTATAACTTTGCTATCAAAATTGTTGGTGGCTTTTCTTAACTCTTCCAAATGGATTTTAAGGTATTCAAACTCTTTGGTGACTGATGCCATAATAATTTATGATTCAAATAAAACCAAGAGGGATTCAGATCAAGTATTCTACTCAATTAAAAGTTGAAAACCTAAAAGGCAATGTAATGTAAGAACCAACACTAAAGAGGGTGTGTTTTATTCTTTGTATTTGAAAAGGCAGAGCCTTGAGCTATCCGTCGGTGCTGGCAGAGAACAAGCAAAAGCTTTTGGATACAGGATTTTTTTTTTCTATTATTTTACCAGCAAGGGAAACTTCCATTAAGGACAAAGACTAAAAAACAAAATTTGTTACAGGCTTGGGACAACAAGGACTGACAAAGAGAGAAACCCAAAATAGAATAGAATAGAATTAAAATTTTTTTTTAACCGCCAATAAACATAGAATGCTTAGGTACTCCGTACGGCTTGACTTAATTGCAAAAGGCCACCGCCAGCTTGCCCAACCTAGCATTACAGAGCCCTTAATCGCCTCCAATTTATCTCCAGTTCCGGAGAAAACCCACATGCCCGAAGGCCCACTGGTACCGGTAAAACCCGGACGCCCTTAGGATCGAATTGGAAATTACAAAGATCTCAATCTTCCTTCATTTAGCCACCTATGTCCCCCAAAGTGATGCCGAATCCTGGTTATGTTCTTGCTTAACAATTTAAGTTTGGGAAGACTATGTCTATGTCTATTGTGTATGCAACTTGATTGTATATTTATATGTGGGGATTTGTATTATGATGGAGACTATATAGAGTTGTAACATGATTGTGTTTTATTTGTTATATTTTATATATAATGATGGTGAAGTTTTTAAATTGCAAATTGTTTAGTAATTTGAATTTTATTTTTCTTATCCAAAGAAAATCACTTATTAAATATAAGCTTTTGAAGCTGCGAGAAATCAAACTAGATTTATACACTTTACACAAGACGATTATATTGTGATTTATTTATAACTAGTTTTTTCCACCTGGCGCGTTGCGCCGGGACAGCTGACAAAAACTCCAGCGTTGAAACACGAACGCTGGTAAAATCCGAGCGTTACGACGATGAATCGCCACGAATTCGGTCAGTATCAGCTGCGTTCGTTATGATATATACACCATTGATAAAATTTGAGCGTTAAAACCCAAAGTATTACTTCGTCAAATTAACATATAAAAACATTAACATATAAGAAAACAAAATATTTAAGACAATGTTTATTTGGTTGGCAAACCCGAGCGGTGGTAAAACCCAATCGTTGTGGTCCCGAGCATTGAGGCGGTAACTTGACACGAATTCGGTCGGTTACGACACCGGAACTAAAAAATGAAAAAATTTCAAAAATGAGGTGGACCAACGACCAATTTTTATTTGGGGGGGGGGGGGGTCGGTCAGTAAACTTCCGCATTGGTAAAACCCGAGCGTTGTCGGTCATGGGCTTTAAATAAGGTCGCGAGTCTGCATGAACTTGGTCGGTTCAAGTTTGTTATGGTACTGGAACTAAAACAAAAAAAAAGAATAATTAACGTTTAGTCGGTTTCCATTATATTTATTATGGTAGCTTAACTAAAAAACAAAATTAATCGACCAATATGATGCCGCCAAGTGGCCCAATAGGCCACCTGCGGCACCAAAGTTCTTATTTATATTATTATAGTAATATACCTATTCTAATAAAAGAAAATAACTGTGACATGTGTCACTTGGAGATTCATTCATAGCATAAGTTTTTCCCGCTCAAACTATTTTCTCTTTTTAATGAAAACATATTTATATTAGCGTAATCAAAACATATCAACACATTAATTAATCAAATAATAATTACATAAATTATATGGATTAAAAATATGCGGATGTTTATGTCAATACAATCGAAATATTTATATTTAATGAAATCAGATCTAGCTTCTTTTTATTAAATCAATTTATAGATCTAAGATGATAAATACGGAGGAATTATGAGCGAATAACAATTTTATTCTCACATATTAATTCAACCTTTATGAATCCATGGAGTTTTCATCCATCTCTTTCAAAACTGTAATACAAAAACGTATTTTATTCATTTAATTTTATATATGATGTTTTTATTATATCATTCATAATGAAGCATATTATAATCTTTTGTTGGAATTTAACATTCCATTAAAAAAAATATAATTACAACTTATAAAATTAATACGTGCATCTTTTTCATTGATATAAAAAAATTGTGTGAAAATACACTGTGAATTCATACGAATATTTCATTAAAAAATATAATTCAAACTTATAAAAACATTTAATTTGATAAAATATAGGCTTCTTTTTTATTAAATATAATCATTTAAGTTATATAGTTTAATTATATTTCTTTTAAGCATCCCGTAAATCATACGGGTTCTGAAGCTAGTAATTTAATGAGAAAGGGCGTGCTTTAATAGGGAAAATCCATAAAATATTCATTCTTAATTCTTTTTATGCAAGTTAAAGAAATGTCCAATGGACCAATGCTACTAAAATGGGAATAGTCTTTTGGTCTGCCCACAATTCTGAAGCTCAATTCTTGAAATAGAAGCCCACTAAATTTTGAGTAAGTGAAATAATTAAATATTTGAAATTTTATGTTAAACAAGTTTTTATCAGAATTTCATTTATTTACTTCATGAATTATAGGCAAGGATTTGTTTTTTTATGGAAATCTATTCCAACTGTTTTGTGAAATTAATTAAATGTTGAATAATTATATAATTAGTATAAATAAGAAGTTTGGCGTCACAAAGTGCTTTATTAATGTTTTTGTATATTAGATATAAGTTTTGTATTTGATCAAAGAGTTCGTTGCTGGCGGGTGGTTGCGTTGTTAGCTTTAAAAGTTGTTACTTGTCTAACAGGGTTTGAGCCTCTATTATTGCAACATATGGGTTTTTTATTTAAGTTAACTTTTTACTTCGGCCAGGTTTATGTTTTCCTAGAACATGGCTTTTTATTGATTGGTTATGAGATGTATTTCTTTTCGGGAGCTACAAGTTTATTATGATTGTCTTATGTTAGCTATTTAATACTTAATTTGATTTGTGTGACCAGAAACAATCTCATTTTTAATAAGGTACCATTATTATGTATAAGAGAACTTGTCTATAATAATTTGGAATTTTGGTGTCACAAAGACCCTATCTATTGAGCCACTTTGCACAGCACCTTATTTATGGTATTTGTTTGTTTTTTTAGTTCAAGTTCATAACCTATGTAACAAAAATCGATCAAAAACCAATTTTGTTAACGTTTTGTGTTGGTTATGGTATTGTAACAACATGACGGAAACCGACTGGATTTGCGTAAACTCATCGCAGTTTTTTTAGTTCTAGTACCATAGCGAACGTAACGAAAAACAACTAGTTGCTAATTTTTTTTTAGTTCTGGTACTGTAATGAACATGACGGAAACTGACCGAATTCGTGTAGACTGACCGCTTCAACGCTCGATATCGATAACGGTGGGGTTTTACCAACGATCGAGTTTTATCGACCGACTCCACCCCATTGGTCCATCTCAAGATTTTTTTTTTGTTTTAGTTCTAGTACAATAACACACGTAACCGAAAACGAACAAATTCGTAGCGACTAACCGTCTCAATGCTTGAGACCGACAACGCTTACGTTTTACCACCGCCTGAATTTTAACGACCTCCCTGACACAACGCGCTGGACAAAATACTAGTTTTGTCTAAAAGCTAAGTTTGATATATAGGATGGCCACCCAAAGTATAGTTCAAAATAGTCTAAGATGAATATTAAAATATTCATAGAAGTTTAATTGGGGAAAATTATTCTTAAAAGTAGATACTAAAAAATTATAGTCACATAACGGGACTCAGACTCAAGAGAAGAGCACCTTTTTGCAAACCAATATATATAATTGGGCGAAATGCCATTTAATTTAACTTCAAATTCTCCATAATTTTTGTAACGTCTTCTCTAGATCTTTTTGTTGCAATTTCATCCTCAATTTCCAATGTCTTATAATCACTGCCATGAGTGCTTTTTCTGAAATCTTCGTTCACATTCGCCTGTAGATGTGCCGCTCCTTTCTCGGCTATGGCAGCGCTGCTGCCTCCATCATCTTTCTGTTTAGCAAATTTAATTAGCAATTGAAACAAAGATGTATGAAGGAAATTGGCAATTGGACTTCAAAGGACCTTTATATAAATCATACTAATAATAAGCTAACATTCTATAATAAGTATTTACCATTTCCAATTTTATTAAAAGAAAAATTAAGAAGCAAAGTAGCTGAATACCGTTTTGCTTGTGTTAAGAAAGAGCCCTTTGGCTTTGGGGACAACTACACTCAATTCATCAGCGCGTCTGAATTCCGGAGGAGCTCCCGCATCATACGCCAAATTCATATCATGAATCTTCAGAAACTTAAGTGCAATCTCGAGTCTTTCCAGAAGAAGAGATATTGTTGGCCTTTTTTCACGAGAATAGTGCAAACACTGGAATGCAATGCCTGAAAATGTTTCCAAAGCAGTCGGGTCCATTGGTGGTGTAAGATCTGGTCTAACTTCTTGTGTATGTAGCTTTGTTTCCACATAAGCACTAAAATCTCTATGTGACCGTTGGTCCATTTAAAGCTGAGGGGTGTGGGGCTTCAGCGGGGGCGCGAGAGCCCCTCCGCTCGCGCCCCCAGGCGCGAGCACCACACCACCGAGGCGCGAGAGGGGCGCGAGAGGGGCGCGAGCGCGAAAAACAAGGCGGGCGCAAGCCTGCTAGCGGGAGGCATATGGCGTAAAGGGTCTTTGGGAGACGTGAAAGAGCCGTTGGACCATTTAATTGAGCCGTTGGGCTCATAATTTAATAAAAAAAAAGTTTTTTCTTCCTATATATAACCAATTTCATATAAATCAATTACCACAATTTCAAAAAAAAACCCAAAATCAACCCATCTTTCCAATTTTTTTTTTAAAAATAATGTCGTCGTACTCGTCTGATTCCGACTCCTCCGAAGAGGATTATTTGCTTCTTCATGTAGGGGGAGTTTTGACCGCAACCGTGGTCAATCTCTTGCAAAATCAAACCCATCAACCTCGACTCCCGAGGGTTAGAGCACCACCTCGTGATCGTGATCGATCGGGTGCTAACGATACTTTGATTAGGCATTATTTTAGCCCTCAACCGGTATATGCGGAGTCGGATTTTCGAACTTGTTTCCGAATGAGCAGACAATTGTTCATGCGTATAGCAAGTGATTTAGAGGCACGGTATCCCTTTTTTCAACAAAGGGAGGATGCTAGGGGTCTCCCCGGTTTTACCCCTCTTCAAAAATGCACGGCTGCTATCCGTCAATTAGCGTACGGCATCTCGTCGGACGCTTTGGATGAGTATTTACAGATGTCGAAAAGGGTTGCACGTGAATCCCTTCATTTTTCCTGCCAAGGTAAAAAACATTAATTTTACTTTTTATTAAATATTTATTACATTTTGTAATGTATATTGTACGTAGGAGTCATATCGACTTACGCTCGGAGATATCTGCGTAAACCTACAATGTATGACATCCAACGCATATATGAGGTGCACGCAGAAAAACATGGTTTTCCTGGGATGCTAGGTAGCATCGATTGTACGCATGTTGGATGGGCTATGTGTCCAACGGCCTGGCGAGGTCAGTTCCACCGTGGTGATCATGAAGGGCCGACCCTTATACTTGAGGCGGCGGTGTCACAGGATCTTTGGTTTTGGCATGCTTTTTTTGGTGTTGCTGGGTCAAATAACGATCTTAATGTTATCGATCAGTAAAATTTGATCAACGACCTTATCGACGGGGTTGAACCACCTCAATCTTTTGTTGCAAATGGAGAACTCTTCAAGTACGGGTACTATCTGGTCGATGGTATTTACAACGAATGGGCTTTGTTAGTTCAAGCTTTTACAGATCCAATCGCCGACAAACGGAAGTATTTTACGAAGAAGCAAGAGTCTGCTAGAAAAGATATTGAAAGAGCTTTTGGAGCTATAAAAAAACAATATTATGTTCTGGCGAACCCGATACGTTATTGGACTCGGGAGAGGATAACGGACGTCGTCTACACGTGTCTGATCCTACACAACATGACGTTAGAAGACGAGGGCAAAGCTATCTGCCAAAACTACCAAGGTGACATTCCGCCACAACCGTCCACAATCAGTGATCAACAAAAACTTCATAACATAGCAAATATCAAGAGCCGTGAGATACACGGGGATCTTCGACATGAGTTGGTTGAACATTTGTGGGCGGGGCGACCCGATGATCTTGTATTAGATTAGTGTTATTATTAAGTATTATTGTTTGTTTAATTTTTAGTATGTTTTTTTTTTGTAATTTGAATTTTAAAAAAAATGTGTGTTTTTTTTAATAATTTATGAGTTTTTTTAATAATACGTTTTTTGAATATATTTATAAAAAAATAAAAAAAAAATCCGCTGGAGCCCCTGCTGGAGCCCCTCCACACCAGGGCCAGGGGCTCCAGCGGGGGCTCCAACACCCACCTTATCCAGTTTCTCTCTCTGCCACACGTCACAATATTATTGGCTGGAGCCCCCACTCGCGCCCCCGTTGGAGCCCCCCACACCCCTCAGCCTTAAGAAAGAGCCCTTTGGCTTTGGGGACAACTACACTCAATTCATCAGCGCGTCTGAATTCCGGAGGAGCTCCCGCATCATACGCCAAATTCATATCATGAATCTTCAGAAACTTAAGTGCAATCTCGAGTCTTTCCAGAAGAAGAGATATTGTTGGCCTTTTTTCACGAGAATAGTGCAAACACTGGAATGCAATGCCTGAAAATGTTTCCAAAGCAGTCGGGTCCATTGGTGGTGTAAGATCTGGTCTAACTTCTTGTGTATGTAGCTTTGTTTCCACATAAGCACTAAAATCTCTATGTGACCGTTGGTCCATTTAAAGCACAGTTTTCCACATAGGACTTCGAATAAGACGACCCCAAAAGAGCGTATGTCTGATTCTTTGGTTAGGGAGTACGTTTCCATATATTGGGGATCACAATAACCAGGGGTGCCCACAACGTTGGTGATAAGAACCATGTGACGTTGATTAGCAGGTCCTATTTTTGAAAGTCCCATGTCAGAGAGTTTAGCATTCCAATTGTCATCTAGCAGAATGTTGGCACTTTTCACATCACTGTGGAGAACTCTTTGTCGGGTACCCTTGTCATCAGGAAGGTAGGCTAGACCAATTGCACTATCAAGGCATGTCTTGAGACGTGTCCAAGTGAGAGTAGTGGAGTTTAAATGGCGATCTAGGCTTTTGTTAGATGCATGCTCATACACAAGGAGCCTCTCACCATCTTGTAGGTCCTCTAGATGGATCTCAAGACTTGACTCGGATCAATCCGTGTTGTTGGTTAGCGGAAATCACCAACGACACTCGGATCTCGGATCTTAGTTTGTTTGGTTTATTTTCTTGAAAGAAAGAAGAAGAAGATAGAGAGAGAGAAATTCTTTTTATTTCCAAGAGTTGTGAAAGAGTTAGAAAAGGTTATGGAGAAATGGGTAAAGTGCCCTTTATATAGGGTCCTCATTTCTCCAAAGTTTACACAATAAACTTACAAAATAAACGTACCGAGTACGTACTACACCGACTAAAGCAAAATAAAACGACATATACAATCCTAAAAACAATATATAATATTGGCCCTACAATCTCCCTCTAGGATTGAGTATGTCGTGGAACATTCGTCAAATTCTTTGCTTCGTCTTTATTTCTTGAAACTTAGTACTTGTCTTGATCCAGGATCTTGAACCAGATTGGATCTTGAACAGTTCTTTATTTTCCAGTTCTTATCTTATTTTCTGGGAAGGATCGGCAACAGCAAATTTTAGAAACATCAGATGCGGGAGGCTCGACATCTAATTTTCTATTGTTGACTTTCTTGAGCCGACTGGTTTCATTCCTTGTCTTCAGACACAATCAGTTCATCTTTAGGTTCAACCACCAACTTTCACGTTCTCGTTTTCTTTTAAGTGCTTCAACATCTGCAACTCCAATCAGACTTGATCTTGATCTACATGTCCATGTATAACTGCACAAAACTTAGAACGAATAAGATTCGTTCACAGACCCTCTCGAGGGGCAAAGAAGAATTTGTTCAAAGACCCTCCCAATTTCAGTCTCTCAACTTGTAAATGATTTGTTTAAGTCCCAGATTTCCAACAAACTTTGCATGAACGACCTTGACAACAAAACACATGATTTTGAATAAAACAAGGTTTAACAAAATATGTACGAACATAATAAAAGTTTAAAATCTTTTTGGCATTTTCATATATTTTAAAAATAACGAAAATATATACATAATATTTTGAAGTTGAAACAAAAATAAGATAGGAGTAAAGATGAAATTAATATTATATATCAAAAATATTTACTTTGGATCTCACATCCATTTCACTAGGTTCACTATCAGCTTGATCAGTCCTTGAATCAGGGCTACTAAAAGCTACTTTTGGGGACTGACTAAGCCGCCTTTGAATACCAAGCTGTTGCTTGAACCAGTGTTTGCAATGTCTTGCAAGGTGAGAAGAGTGACCACACACAAAACAACACTTTCTCCTAGAAGTGTCATAGAACTCGTTTGAACTATAATGTGGTTGGTGTGGTGGGAAAGGTGATCATTGGAAAGGAACATGATTATAAAACACATTTGTGTAATACGGATCAACAAAATTTTGTTGATAATGACCATAGTAGTTGTTGTCACAGAAGTTGTATGACTGAGGATCTCTTGATTGATTGGTTGTTTGAGAAAATGATCGTTTATTTGGTGGAACATATTTACAATAAGTATTTACCTTTTTATTTTCAAAAACTTTGGCTTTTACATGAATTATCCTCAGTCTCACAACTTGATGTTGAAAAACTTGATATGTTCACCTCAACAGGCCTACTTTCGTTGACACATTTTTCAGCAAAAGTTTCATCATAAACGGTTTCATAATCTGAGTCAAAAAAAGAACATTCATTTTCATTGCAAACGTTTGTACAACTATCATCACTTGAATTTTCACAAAATACATAATTTGACCTTGCTTTAAACTTCCCAACATGGATTCACAAACTTTATTACAAACTGGATTGTTAATAGTTTTGGTTAGATCCACACATGATTCAAAACGTGGTTCTAACTTTCTTTTTAGCTTACAACTCAGGTTAACCGTCCCACATTCACCACCATTTACATCACTAGCTGCTACACAAGACACATTGATGTCAGATTTATCAGATGATGGGGCTGGAGCAGCAGTTTGAGAGGCAACAGGAACAAATTTCACAGGCTTTGGTATTCTACCAACCCCGTCTTCCATTTCTTCCTCTGGAAAAGTATTATAGCTAAAGTGTGGCAAGCTGGTGTAGTTATCATTGAATGGTGTGGTACGGCAATGTAATCGTACCCCAACCCCGCTTTAACTTTAGCGCTTCTCTGGGCTCCAATTGTGACATCTGCCCCGATCCGACCCGACCCAGGTACCCGTTTCTCTGACCCGATCTCTTTCTTTTATGATTTAATATTTATACTTATATTTTACTTTTAATAATAATATATATTTTCCTTCCCGCCTCTTTCTCTCTTTTTCTTTCCGCCGTCCCGTCCCTCTTCTCTCTTTCCGCCTTCTTTTCCCTCTTGTCGCCGTCCCGCCCTTACGCCTTGTTTCCCTCTTTTTCTTCTAACTCTTTGCTTGTCCTATGTTCCTTCCCGCCTAAGGTTGTCTGCGCAGCTACACGCGCCAGACCCCTTACAAGGAAGCCTGCGTGAAGACCACCTGTTACTGCGATACGCGAGACGAACTGTCCCCGCAGCGCGCTAAGGATTTTAGTTCTTCCCGCGGCGCGCTATGGATACTGTTCTTCCCGCGACGCGCTAAGGAATATAGTTCTTCTCGCGACGCGCTTAGAATTGAAGTTCTTCCCGCGGCGCGCTTAGAAATATAATTCTTCCCGCGACGCGTTAAGGTTGGTTCTGTCTGCCTTCGCGCTCGCGCACTTTTGCCTTCGCGCTCGATGCCTTCTCACGTTTAACCCTTTGAGTTTTCTTCTGTTTAATCTAGCCGTTTGCTTTTGTGTTGTCTTATCTTTTGAGCTGTTGACCTAATCTGCTTTATGTCTGAAAAGTTACTTTCGGCGCAGCATGCGCACCAACCCCATTGGTTGACAGAAAAAGTGACTGACATTATCTTTTGAGATCTGCTTTTTCCATGCTTGACCAGTACCTTTATCTGAACCGCCCATGCCTTTTACTGTTCCCTGTCAGCTTTTCCTTTGCCCCCTGCTGCTGCCTTATCTTTTGATATCTTTTGCTTTTGGAATCTTTTACTTTTTGGAGATCTTTTCCCCTTTTCTAGGGATTGTGTTCCCTAAGGTTTCTCTATAAATAACAATATTATTTTTCCTAACACATCACACACAAACACTTAATTTAACCTCCTCCTTGCTCTCTCTGCCGTCTTCCTCTCTGCCGCCGTCTTCCTCCCTGTTCTGCCCTGCTTTTCCGGTAATATATATAATAATTTACTTATTAATTATGCTAACTTATAATCAAGACTTAAATCAATTCATTAAAACAATAATCTTATTTATAGGTTAACTTGTGCTTGTTTAAAGTGGTTCTTGCTTTATCTTACACCGCATCGTTTATCAAGTGAGTAATCTCGTACCTAATCCCTTTTTGCTTTTAATGTTTTGGGATGTTCATGTGTTCATACAAACTTAGAGTCTTAAACTGTTTATGAACTTTAGTCGCGCAGTATCCCATGTGTTGAGGACGTAGACTTGGCTGTTTATTTGTATGTGTGGATCATTAACCGTCTTGTCGGTCTATTCCGCAGTTCTCATGGTACCATTAGATGAACACGGGAGAACTATCGTTTATGATTTTCTCTTTTGTTTACACATGCACAGTTTGTCTTGTTTGTGAGCTCAATTGTGAGCACTGGCAGTCTATGAATCTTAGAGTTGGTCCCGATCAGATTACACCCTTGTTGAAAACCAGACATACACATGTTGCGCGCAGATTTATTGTTATCTATGTATTGTATTAAACTTGATTTCTCACCAACACGCAAGTGTTTGACGTTTATTTTAACACATGTTCAGGTTTGCTGTAGCTGTTCTGAAGCTTGTGAACACGTAGGACGTTTTTACTTTTGGACCTAGATTAAAATGTATCAAGACAAGTTATTGCTGTTCGAATATTTTGATTTATAATATATTGATTTATGATGCTTTATGTTATCTTGTGTTTACTCTGCGCGTGCGCGAATGAATGTATTTATTAAATATTGACACCCAATAGTGTCACGAGTAATGAAACAATATGTGGCGCCCCGATGTATAATCCGCCTTTGGTCGGGGTGTTACAGATTGGTATCAGAGCTCGTTGACTTTAGGATAGGTGGTTAGACGTAACGGCCTAGAATACCTAAGAGTCCCTTCTCGCGCATGAGAGAAATCTCATGTTTGCACGCTTATTGTTAGTTACTCGTTATTTATGAATATGCTCGCGCAGACGCAGTATATGATTTTATGTTTTATTCCGCGATATTTCGATTTTTGTTGAATTTCGATTTTTATTGATTTTACTTACATATTCGTTTGTTGGATTTGAAAATCCGAAAAGTCATGGTGATACATGAATAGTTGATTTTCAATTTCCATTTACGATTATGTTATGAGATTGGAGACTTGAAAAGTCATGGTGATACATGAATTGTCAACCTCCAATACTCATCTTCTTGTATATTTTATATTGAAGATTGAAAAGTCATGGTGATACATGAATCGTCAATCTCCAATACTCGTTTGCTCGTATATTTTAAATTGGGAATTCGGAAAGTCATGGTGATACATGAATTGTCGATTCTTGATTCGAATTTGTTACCTTTATTAAGTCTGCATTTAGGATCATTTATTTTACTTTAACTTTTGACAGTAACTAACTCCGCGAAACCAAGCTTTTCGAGGTTATACTTTGCGCTAAAACCAAGATATTAACTAAAATTAAAACTTTTATAGAATGCCTCCGCTATCTCGCCGATTTCAGAGAAGAGAAGCCTCGCGCATGCGTAGACAGCAACGTTCCCAGGAAATGGCCGCCGCAATAGCCCAAGCTTTGAGCCAAAACAATACCAACACCTCTGGTTACAACATTAAGTCCTTTAACGCGGGTAACCCTCCAAAGTTCACAGGTCTTGAAGGAGCCACCGTGATGCTCCAGTGGCTTGAGAAGATAGAAAACACTTTCCTCCACACCCAATGCCCCTCAGACAGACGAACCCTATATGCTTCCAGTGTCCTGGAATCCAGAGCGCTTACATGGTGGAATGGAGTAGCTCATGCGCGTGGCGCAGAGGCTGCTTCTAGCATGACATGGGAGGAATTCAAGGAAATTCTTACGCGAGAATTCTGCCCTCCCAACGAAGTTAAGCGCCTGGAGGAGGAATTTTGGAATCTTAAGCAGTACAGTGGAGAAGCGCGCGAGTACGCGACGCGCTTCCACGAGCTAAGCTTACTGGTCCCTCACCTTGTTACCCCTTCACGCCGAGCAATCGAGAAATTCCTTGGGGGTCTCCCCATGGAAATTCAAGATTCTGTATGGGCCAGAAACCCAGTAACCCTCTCTGACGCCATCGAGTTGGCCGCTGTGCTCAGCGACAACCATGTCAGAGCAGGAACCCTGTTCCTGCGGGGAACAGAAAAGACCAAACTCACCAAGACTGCCCCTGAACCAACAGAAACCAAACCTGAACCCTCAAACCGTAACAACCTCAAGCGCAGGCGCAAGGCCTATGCGCTTACCAACCCGCCCATTGTCCAGCAACCCATCTACCAACCCCCAGTTTACGCGCCTAACCCTCTGTCAGCCTACCCAACACCTCCTGTAGTCCACAACTATGCCTTAACCAATCCAGCACTCCCTGCCCCGCCAACTAAGAAACCTTACACAGGAAACCACCCCTTTTGCCCAACCTGTGGATTTCACCACCCAACCCAAACCCCGTGTCGACTTTGTAACCGATGTGGCCGTACTGGTCACCTTGCAGAAAACTGTAGAGTCCTTCCCGCCAATCCAATTGCGCCAACACCACCAGTCTACCCGCAGAACCCACAACCAACCTACCAAAACCCACGACCCAGATCGTGCTTTAACTGCGGTGATCCCAGTCATTTCCGGAACGCGTGCCCGAGACTACAAGTGCAAATCACACAGGCGAATCCGGTGAACCAGATTTCAAACCAAGTGACGCGTGGACGAGCTTTTAATATAACCGCGCACCAAGCGCAAGCGAATAATGACGTAGTTAATGGTACATTTTTGCTTAACGGATTTTATGCTTCTGTACTTTTTGATACTGGCGCCGATCGAAGTTTTATCTCTCGCGCCTTCGAGCAGAAGCTTGCGCGACCGCGCAGCGATTTAAAAGAAGATTTTTCAGTTGAATTGGCTAATGGCGAAACTGTTTTAATTAACTCAGTGATTAAAGATTGCACGCTTAACCTTAACGAAAACGATTTTCTAATCGACCTCATCCCCATGCCTCTTGGAAGCTTTGATGTTATTATTGGCATGGACTGGCTTACGCATAATCGCGCCGAAGTTATTTGCGCCAAGAAGATGATTCGCATACCTCGAGAAAATGGTGATCTTCATATCTACGGCGAGAAACCCTCCCGCGGTCTTAAACTTATGTCTTGCGCCGAAGCCCGAAGGCTCATGCGGAAAAGGTGTATTGCATTCTTAGCCCATGTGGTTAAACCTGCTGAAGAAAAGAAGAAGCTTCGCGATATCCCTGTTGTGCGTGATTTCCCTGAAGTTTTTCCTGATGATCTTCCTGGTATCCCTCCCGCTCGTGAAGTCGAGTTTCGTGTTGATCTTGTCCCTGGTGCTTCCCCCGTAGCTAAATCTCCTTACCGTCTTGCGCCCGCTGAGATGCAAGAATTGGCAAGCCAACTTCAAGAGTTGACTGCTAAAGGATTCATTCGCCCTAGCTCTTCGCCCTGGGGTGCTCCGGTGTTGTTCGTTAAAAAGAAAGATGGATCGTTTCGCATGTGTATTGATTACCGCGAGTTGAACAAACTCACCATTAAAAACCGGTATCCCTTACCGCGTATTGACGACCTCTTTGATCAACTCCAAGGTGCCTCTTGTTTTTCCAAGATTGATCTCCGCTCTGGCTATCACCAGTTGCGCATCCGCGATGAAGATGTTCCGAAGACTGCTTTTCGAACTCGTTATGGCCATTTTGAATTCTTGGTCATGTCCTTCGGTTTAACCAACGCACCCGCCGTTTTCATGGATCTAATGAATCGGGTGTGTAGGCCTTTCTTGGATAAATTCGTGATCGTGTTTATCGATGATGTTCTGGTGTATTCTAAGACCAAGGCCGAGCATGAGCAACATCTCCGGTTGGTGTTGCAGAAGCTTCGAACCGAGCAGCTCTATGCTAAGCTTTCCAAGTGTGAATTCTGGTCTGATGAAGTACAGTTTCTTGGCCATGTTGTGAACAAGATGGGTATTCATGTCGACCCATCCAAAATTGAAGCAATCAAGAACTGGATTACGCCATCCTCTCCTTCTGAGATCCGTTCCTTTCTGGGCTTAGCTGGTTACTACCGGCGATTTATTTCGAACTTCTCAAAGATCGCTTTGCCTTTAACAGCTCTAACGCACAAAGGTAAACCGTATATTTGGGGCTCGAAGCAAGAAGAAGCCTTTCTATCGCTCAAGCAATTGTTGTGTGAAGCTCCTGTTCTTGCGCTACCTGAGGGTAATGAAGATTTTGTCGTGTATTGCGATGCATCCAACCAAGGTCTCGGTTGTGTTCTTATGCAACGAGGCAAGGTTATCGCTTACGCATCAAGGCAACTCAAGGTTCATGAAAAGAATTATACAACTCACGACCTCGAACTAGGCGTAGTTTTTTTTGCCTTGAAGATCTGGAGACACTACCTTTATGGTACTAAGTGTATCCTCTACACTGACCATAAAAGCCTTCAGCATATCTTTGATCAGAAGGAACTTAACATGAGGCAACGCCGATGGAATGAACTCATCAGCGATTACGATTGTGAGATCCGGTATCATCCTGGTAAGGCTAATGTGGTAGCCGATGCGCTCAGCCGAAGACCCTGCCAGCTTAACTGTATTTTGCCGCGCACCCAGCTTCACTTTGCGCCGATTCAGAGCAACCTTGAATCGCGCATTCGTGACGCACAGCGCGCATCCATCAGTAATGGTAACCTTCGCGCCGAGTTAGCGTGTGGCGCGGAAGCGCATTTTGTGCCCAATCTGAGTGGAATTCTCTGCTATCTTAATCGCATCTGGATTCCCTTTGATGAGAATCTTCGCGCTGATATCCTGAGTGAAGCGCACAAATCTCGGTATTCTATTCATCCTGGCGCTGATAAGATGTACAAGGATTTGCGCATTACTTATTGGTGGCCCGGTATGAAAAAGGATATTGCCGTGTTCGTAGCTAGATGCCTGACTTGTTCTAAAGTAAAAGCTGAACACCAACGCCCATCAGGTTTGCTCGAACAACCAGAAATTCCTACGTGGAAATGGGAAAGTATAGCGATGGACTTTATTACCAAGTTACCTTTGACAGCAAGCAAACATGATAGCATTTGGGTAATAGTGGATCGTTTGACTAAGTCTGCTCACTTTCTGCCCATTCGTGAAAACTACCGTGTTGAGCAACTCGCGCAGCTTTATGTCAAGGAAATTGTCTGCCGCCATGGTACTCCTTTGAGCATCATATCCGATCGCGATGGCCGTTTTATATCTCGCTTTTGGAAATCTCTCCAATCTGCGCTAGGAACTCGCTTGGACATGAGTACGGCATATCATCCTCAGACTGACGGACAGTCTGAGCGAACTATTCAAACTCTTGAGGATATGCTCCGATCTTGTGTTCTTGATTTTGGAGGTAATTGGAATTCACACCTGCCTTTGATCGAGTTCTCTTATAATAACAGCTATCATTCCAGTATTGGTATGGCCCCATTTGAAGCACTTTACGGTCGTAAGTGCCGCTCCCCGATTTGTTGGAGCGAAGTGGGAGAAACTCAAATCACAGGACCCGAACTTGTTCAAGAGACAACCGATAAAATCGCCAAGATCCGTGATCATCTGCTGACTGCCAGAAGCCGACAGAAGAGTTACGCAGATCGTAGGCGGAAGCCTCTCGAATTTCAAGTTGGTGATCTTGTTCTCCTCAAAGTGTCGCCCTGGAAGGGTGTTATCCGCTTTGGGAAGAAAGGTAAGCTTGCTCCTCGATATGTTGGACCATTTAAGATTCTCGCGCGTGTAGGAAAAGTTGCCTACAGACTTGACCTGCCGCCCGCGCTCAGTAATGTGCATCCAACGTTCCATGTATCCAATCTCAAGAAGTGTTTAGCCGACGAGAACCTTCACATTCCACTTGATGAAGTTCAAGTTGATGAATCTATGCATTTCGTTGAGAAGCCTGTTGAGATTATGGATCGCGAGGTTAAGCAAACCAAGCGCAGTCGCATCCTCATCGTGAAAGTTCGCTGGGAGTCCAAGCGCGGAGCCGAGTTTACATGGGAAAGGGAAGATCAAATGAAGATCAAGTACCCGCACCTGTTCTCTGCGCAACCTACTTCGAGATAAATTTCGGGACGAAATTTCTTATAGTAGGGGAGACTGTGACATCTGCCCCGATCCGACCCGACCCAGGTACCCGTTTCTCTGACCCGATCTCTTTCTTTTATGATTTATATTTATACTTATATTTTACTTTTAATAATAATATATATTTTCCTTCCCGCCTCTTTCTCTCTTTTTCTTTCCGCCGTCCCGTCCCTCTTCTCTCTTTCCGCCTTCTTTTCCCTCTTGTCGCCGTCCCGCCCTTACGCCTTGTTTCCCTCTTTTTCTTCTAACTCTTTGCTTGTCCTATGTTCCTTCCCGCCTAAGGTTGTCTGCGCAGCTCCACGCGCCAGACCCCTTACAAGGAAGCCTGCGTGAAGACCACCTGTTACTGCGATACGCGAGACGAACTGTCCCCGCAGCGCGCTAAGGATTTTAGTTCTTCCCGCGGCGCGCTATGGATACTGTTCTTCCCGCGACGCGCTAAGGAATATAGTTCTTCTCGCGACGCGCTTAGAATTGAAGTTCTTCCCGCGGCGCGCTTAGAAATATAATTCTTCCCGCGACGCGTTAAGGTTGGTTCTGTCTGCCTTCGCGCTCGCGCACTTTTGCTTTCGCGCTCGATGCCTTCTCACGTTTAACCCTTTGAGTTTTCTTCTGTTTAATCTAGCCGTTTGCTTTTGTGTTGTCTTATCTTTTGAGCTGTTGACCTAATCTGCTTTATGTCTGAAAAGTTACTTTCGGCGCAGCATGCGCACCAACCCCATTGGTTGACAGAAAAAGTGACTGACATTATCTTTTGAGATCTGCTTTTTCCATGCTTGACCAGTACCTTTATCTGAACCGCCCATGCCTTTCACTGTTCCCTGTCAGCTTTTCCTTTGCCCCCTGCAGCTGCCATATCTTTTGATATCTTTTGCTTTTGGAATCTTTTACTTTTTGGAGATCTTTTCCCCTTTTCTAGGGATTGTGTTCCCTAAGGTTTCTCTATAAATAACAATATTATTTTTCCTAACACATCACACACAAACACTTAATTTAACCTCCTCCTTGCTCTCTCTGCCGTCTTCCTCTCTGCCGCCGTCTTCCTCCCTGTTCTGCCCTGCTTTTCCGGTAATATATATAATAATTTACTTATTAATTATGCTAACTTATAATCAAGACTTAAATCAATTCATTAAAACAATAATCTTATTTATAGGTTAACTTGTGCTTGTTTAAAGTGGTTCTTGCTTTATCTTACACCGCATCGTTTATCAAGTGAGTAATCTCGTACCTAATCCCTTTTTGCTTTTAATGTTTTGGGATGTTCATGTGTTCATACAAACTTAGAGTCTTAAACTGTTTATGAACTTTAGTCGCGCAGTATCCCATGTGTTGAGGACGTAGACTTGGCTGTTTATTTGTATGTGTGGATCATTAACCGTCTTGTCGGTCTATTCCGCAGTTCTCATGGTACCATTAGATGAACACGGGAGAACTATCGTTTATGATTTTCTCTTTTGTTTACACATGCACAGTTTGTCTTGTTTGTGAGCTCAATTGTGAGCACTGGCAGTCTATGAATCTTAGAGTTGGTCCCGATCAGATTACACCCTTGTTGAAAACCAGACATACACATGTTGCGCGCAGATTTATTGTTATCTATGTATTGTATTAAACTTGATTTCTCACCAACACGCAAGTGTTTGACGTTTATTTTAACACATGTTCAGGTTTGCTGTAGCTGTTCTGAAGCTTGTGAACACGTAGGACGTTTTTACTTTTGGACCTAGATTAAAATGTATCAAGACAAGTTATTGCTGTTCGAATATTTTGATTTATAATATATTGATTTATGATGCTTTATGTTATCTTGTGTTTACTCTGCGCGTGCGCGAATGAATGTATTTATTAAATATTGACACCCAATAGTGTCACGAGTAATGAAACAATATGTGGCGCCCCGATGTATAATCCGCCTTTGGTCGGGGTGTTACACCAATAAGATCATCTAATTTTTCAGATGATGCCTCAAATCTTTCAACTTGTTTTTCCTTTTCTTTCTTATCAGAAACTTCGAGTTTTAATTTCTTAATTTCTTCTTTTAAATAATTAATTATGTCTTTATAATAAATGACATTATGCTTTTCTCGAAAAATTTCAAGTCTAAGATTAGCTACATCATCGTGATGAGTTTTAATCTTTTCAACGTAGATCTTGTCAGCTTTTACATATTCAGCATTTAACTGACGAAGTTTTGCATTTTCTTTCAAAACTTCGTCTTGATGATATCTATAGTATGTGACTTTGTTGATGCATGCTTCAGAACAAAGATTGTGATTTACCTCATCAGCTGGTGATGTGTCGGGAATGATAGGAAATGCATGACTACTTTTACCGGCAGCACTTGTCCCAACTTTATTACTTGTCCAAACTTTATTTTCTTTGGACTGATTGTTCATTTGGAGCTTATCTTCCATTATTTCAAAAGACTTGATGGTAGAAGCCAACTCTGAGAGTGTCATGGTATACAGATTTGTGGTTCTTTTGATGGTAACCACATTGATGCTCCATGTATAAGGCAGTGAATTCAACAGCTTCATGTTGATCTGAAACAAACCATTGATGATACCGACACTTCTCATCTTGGTGACGAGTGACTCAAATCTGTTGATGAGAGAGGAAACCGATTCTCCTTTAATATGTGTAAACATGTCGAATTCTCTTTTCAATATTTCCGTTCGGCTTTCTCCCATATCCAGATTTCCTCCAAGCTTAGGTTCGTAAGACATTTTTTTTAACTCGATTAGATTTTTTTTTTGAAAGAGAAAAAAATTTTAAGTTTTTCTTTTTTTGCTACAGTACCGAGTTGCTACAGTGCCGAGTCGCCACAGTGTTCGCATGAGTTGCTACAGTACCGAATCGCTACAGTGTTCACATGAGTTGCTACAGTACCGAGTCGCTACAGTGTTTCGCATGAGTTTTGCTACAGTACCGAGTTGCTACAGTGTTCGCATGAGTTGCTACAGTACCGATGCGAAGCGATTGCGACAGTACCCGTGCGAAGCGAAGCGGTTGCTACAGTGCCCCCGTGCGAAGCGAAACGATTTGCTACAGTACCCCCCCCTGTGTGAAGCGATTGCTACAGTACCTCGGCGATGCGATTGCTACAGCCCCCCCCCCCCCCCGACGAGTGCTACAGTACCTCGGAAGCGACTGCTACAGTACCCGATGCGATTTTTTTTTTGAGAATATAACACCCAAACTTCCAAAATGTCAAAAAGACTTTAGTCTAAAAATCAATAAATCGGACTAGATCTGAGTTTTTAAGCCGAATCTGAGCTCGGACACAAAAACTTAAAACACTAAAAACTTAGATTTGGTGATTCTCGTGTATTTCCAAGGTGTAAGGGACTCTAAAAGAGATGAGTAACACGAAATCAACCTCAAATCCAACAAAAACTAAGATCAAAACCCGAAAAGTTTGACCCGAAAACCACAAAAAGTCGAGCCGAAAGCTCTGATACCACTTGTAGGTCCTCTAGATAGATCTCAAGAATTGACTCGGATCAATCCGTGTTGTTGGTTAGCGGAAATCACCAACGACACTCGGATCTCGGATCTTAGTTTGTTTGGTTTATTTTCTTGAAAGAAAGAAGAAGAAGATAGAGAGAGAGAGAAATTCTTTTTATTTCCAAGAGTTGTGAAAGAGTTAGAAAAGGTTATGGAGAAATGGGTAAAGTGCCCTTTATATAGGGTCCTCATTTCTCCAAAGTTTACACAATAAACTTACAAAATAAACGTACCGAGTACGTACTACACCGACTAAAGCAAAATAAAACGACATATACAATCCTAAAAACAATATATAATATTGGCCCTACACACCACCCTCGACACAAAACCCGAGGAGAGAGATGAGATTCTTATGTGTGTAACAGGAAAGCGTCATGATCTCTTTCCAAAATTCAGTGTCTCCTTGCCCAAATTTATGATTCTAACGCTTAATAGCGACCGTGGTTCGCCCCTGGGAGTGAGAGACTTCTCCTTCATATACCTTCCCAAATCCGCCAGCTCCGATTACTTTGCTACGAAAATTGTCGGTTGCTCTTTTTAACTCCTTCAGATGGATCCTAAGATGCTCAAGCTCTTTTATGATGGACACCATTGTTTGTGGATCAACAAAGAGTGGTCAAATTGATTTAGTGTTCTAATCAACTGAAAGATGATAAACCTATAAATTTCCAATCAACTTGATACCTGAAACAAAAGAAGACTTCTAATCCAATAAACGGTAAGTTCTCTGAACGATATTTGCAATACAAGCTGTTTCACGCCTGAACTTAAAAAAATGAGCAGACTCGGAGCAGATTTCGATTAAAAAAAGTTCGCATTTGCTTCTCAACTATTGTTTCACTGTAAATATGCAAACAGATTTGTAAAAATGTATATAGAATTATAGATATTGTAGCATACCCTGAAACAACCACCCCAGTCAAATTAGCAACCATTGTCAAGGCTACCTTCCAATGATTCACATTATCTTGTGTCCATTTTGAATCTTTAACTCCCTTTTCTGTTTCCATAGTGAAACTCCCTCGGTGGTTCTTGACATCTGAAGGATCAACATGATAAAACACTGATATAACGAAATGACCGCCTTCCTTCCATCGCTCGAAAATCAACAAAAGTTGATCAAGGCACCAATGTGAACTTGCAAAGTTCTCTGAAAATATGATTATCGAACCCTTAGATTTTCTTATGGATCCTTTGATTGTTGGCACCGATTCTTGCCCACTCAGGAACCTATCGCCATCCCTGTAAGTGGTGATTCCTGCTTGACGTAACGCCTCATAAAGATGATCCGTAAAAGAATTACGAGTATCTGCACCTCTGAAGCTAAGAAAAACATCATACTTGTAATGGATTGGAGCAGATGTAGAGGATGAAGTAGAAGTCATTGAAATTTGAGGTTGTGAAATGAAATGAAACGAGGAGGGACAAGAATATTAAGCCATCAAATTAAATAGTCAAACGTTTTGTTAAAATATTCCTGGACAATTACAATCGTCAAAAAATCTTGTTAAAATATATATGTAGGAACATTTACTTGGTTTTTTCCAAGTATTTGACAATATTTCCACTTTTATTTAGAAAGAGTTTTAACATTTGACCAATGGCGAAGTTTCATTAGGGCCCAGGTGGCCCCGCCCCCCTGTTTTTTTGCGCAACAGTGTAAATGTATTCGTTTTTCGTCCGAAAATTTTATACCTAGTGTAAATTTACCCGTTTTCGCCCGACCCCCTTGTTTTTATCGCAGTAGTGTAAATGTATCCGTTTTTCGCCTGAAAATTTTATACCTAGTGTAAATTTATCTGTTTTCGTCCGAAAATTTGAGCCAGGCCCCCCTCATTTATGATTTTTTAAATACATTTTGAGTTCGCCCCCCCCCCCCCCCCCCCCCCCCCCCGCTCACGTCCAAGCTTCGCCACTACATTTGACTATATCCTGTAATGAGTTTCAAACTTTCAATAATAAAAGTATAATTATATTCTTACTATCGTGATAAAATTTTGATTTATGCTGGATTATATATGTTTTGTTTTGTTTTATACTATGTAAAGGAAAAACTTTATAATAAACCCGAATCCTCATCATCACCGACCAATGCGAAAAATTTTTAGCCAAGATAATGATGGTAATGGCGTTTTAGTTCAATGAATTAATGGGCTACTATATATGTCCGGCCAGTCACGGTTTGGCAGTTAACACCGAATCAATGTGAGTGAATGGGTATTACTCCCCTCATGGTTCATGTCGTGTATAAAGCATTGTGATCTTGTCAAGGATGTAAGGGTTATTGTTGGTTTATATTATTTCAATATATTCTTATTTCATGTTCTCCAATCTATTCATAATATAGTGACGATTCTAACAAGAATTACTACATGTCTAAATTATATTCAATATTCCAATACAAAAAATGAGAATCATGTTTCCACCATTAGATCTTTGATGAAATATAAATAAAAAATAAAGTGACATAACCGTGTAAGCAAAATGTGTGTTTATAGTGATTCTGTCTGAAATTCAAGACTTAAAAGTCTCGTTACTGGTAAATTAGATAGGCGGTTTTTATATCGTTACTGAAAATTAAAGACTTATTTTCCCTACACATCACTGTAAGCTAATTAAATGCAAACTTGTATTTACAACAGAATTCACCAGGATTCAACTATTCAAGGATAATAATAATAATAATAATAATAATAATAATAATAGAAACATCATCTCATATATCCCGCACCACCATCATCGTTGGAAGTACTTGTGGGTGTTCTCTGATCTTATCTGTTCTAACCGTTGAAGAACCGGCTGAATATCTGGTCGATCATATGGTGATTTGGAAACACAATCCATTGCCAGCTGCAAAACATTCAACATCTCTTCTTCATTAACTGAAGCATATCTCAGTATTTCAATATCAAAAACCTCACTAATCCACTCTTGTTGTCTAATCGAACGCACCCATTGTGGTAAGTACTCTGGATCTTTCATCACTCCTGGTGATTTTCCAGTTAGGAGTTCTAACATGATCACACCTAAACTGTAGATATCGGTTTTTATATCAGCAGCTCTCTCAAGCATAGAAAGTTCGGGAGCCTGGTACCCCAGGACCCCGGCTGTTGCAGTAATATAATTTGAGTTTTCAGCAGCTGTTATGAGATGTGACAACCCAAAATCAGAAATCTTGGGGTTAATGTTCTCATTGAGGAAAACATTACTTGATGTTAGATTTCCATGGATTATAATGTGATGGGTGTGGAGGATATGCAAACCTCTAGCCACTCCTTTTGCTATTTGCATTCTTATTGCCCAATTTATCGGTTGTTTTGGTCATGTAGCTGCATACATGTCAACAAAATCAAGTTTCTGAATATGATAAATCTTTCCACCTAAAATCCTCCTAAAATATTATTTACCGTGGAGGAAAGCAGCAAGGCTTCCTTTAGGCATGTAATCATAAACGAGAAGTTTCTCTCCTTTTGGGTGCAAATAATAAGCTGTCATTGCCAAAAGATTCGGATGCCTAATTCTCCCAAGCGATTTTAATACAACTTCGACTTCTGTCTGAGTTTTAGTTAGCATTCCAAGCAATCTAATTAGTGCAATGCGACCACCATTTTCTAGCCTTGTTTCATAATAAATCCCATAAGTGCTTCTTCCCATTACCCCAGCCGACGCCCTCAAAAGATCCTCGTATGTGAAACTCCTTGTACGATCAAAGTGTACAAGGTCATTCCCTTCTGCCTTCCTGGCACCACTGCTTTCGGCAAGTTTTTGTATGCGCTCTTCCGTTTTCTAGAACAAGCAACAAACAGATATGAAGCAAATCAACAGTAGAATTCAGCAACACCTTTTAACATGTTTGCTTCCCAAATGTATAAAGAGAGTATCTTTAATTGTTTTATTAATATTGTTTAATAAAATTGTGACCCATGTACTACAATATGTTGCTTTATAATATAGCTTCTCCCATTACCTCAGCCGATACCCGCAAAAGATCATCTGCTGCGAAACTCATTGTACCATCAAAATGCATAAGTCTCTCTTCCGCCTTTCTGGCACCACTGCCTTCAGAATTTATTTGTATATCCTCTTCTCTTTTCTGGAACAAGCAGCAAACAAATATGAAGCAAATCAATAGTAGAACTTGGCAGCACCTTTATATAAATTATAGATATAAATATTTTTGACAAAAATCCAAAATATATTACTTTACGCGGTGATAAAAGTGAACTTAACCTAAACCACTCCCTGATCATTATATATAAACAATGCCTGGTTGAATTATCTACTTTGTGTTCATTTAGTAAAATAAAGTTATAAAACATATTGTTAATTATAATGATAATAACTCGACTACGCGATAAATCCAAAAAATGGAATACGTACCTCAAACTAATGCATGCAGTCATGTTACCATAAAAGAAGATTATTTGAATCATCAGCTCAAGTATATTATGATTTTTAAACCCTGTTCGAAACCCAAATCTGTACTAGTTATGAAACTCAAACTATAAATTTAGATATTTAGACAATGTAGCCTGTAAACGTTAAACACCAATTTTTTAACTGAAGGAAACTTGGTGAAAATTAAGCAGTATTATTAAATTTAAGATAACTTGATAGGAATATTATATAATTTTAATTACATGCAAATACATATTCGTGCTACAAAAAAATTTTTGATTGTGGTGTGTGTGAACTCGTTTACATAAATGACTATGCTTCTTCTTCTAATTAACAGCTAGAGAAGAAGAAGCAAAATAGGCTCATTACCTTTTTGCCAAGAAAGAGCCCTTTGCCTTTCGAGAGAAGTACGCTCAGGTATGTCCGAGAGGTTCCCATAGCATTATCCAGTTTCATCTCATGATGCACCTGAAACTTAAGCGCAATCTCAAGCTTTTTCACAAGAAGAGACATTGTTGGTCGATGCTCACGAGAATCATGCAAACACTGGAATGCTATGTCTGACAATGTTCTCAAAGAAGCCGAATCTAGTGGTGGCATTATATCTTTAAAGATAATCCGGTCTAGTTTCTTATGTATGTAGCTTTGTTTCCACATAGGCACTAAAATTTCTATGTTATCGTTGGCCCAATTAAAGCACAATCTCCCACAGAGAACTTCAAATAAGACGACCCCAAAAGAGTAGATGTCTGATTCTTTGGTTAGGGCGTACGTCACCATGTATTGAGGATCGCAATAACCAGGGGTACCTACAACATTGGTGAAAAGAACCGTGTGTCGTTGATTAGCGGGTCCTAGTTTTGAAAGTCCCATGTCAGCAAGTTTAGCATTCCAGTTGTCATCTAGCAAGATGTTGGCACTTTTTATATCTCTGTGGAGAACTCTTTGTTGGGTGCCCTTGTGATCATGAAGGTAGGTTAACCCCCTTGCAACATCAAGGCATATCTTTAGACGATTTCTCCATGTGAGAAGAGCGGAGCTTAAATGGCGATCAAGACTTCCATTAGACGTGTGCTCGTACACAAGAATCTTCTCACCATCCTCGTCACAAAATCCGAGGAGAGAGATCAGATTCCTATGCGGGTAACGTGAAAGCATCACAATTTCCTTCAATAACTAAGGGTCTCCTTGCCCGAATTCACGATTCAATCACTTAATAGCAACAATGCTTCTCCCCTATAGTGAGAGACTTCTCCTTCGTATACCTTCTCAAATCCACCGGCTCCGATAACTTTGCTAGTAAAACCATTGGTGGCTTTCTTTAACTCTTCTAGATGGATTTTAAGATGTTCAAAACTCGTTCATTACCAATGCCATTCTTTGCTAATATATAAAACAACTTTTAACGTTCATAATTTGAAAGGAGATGCTACGTTGTCAAAGTCAGCTCAACTTTTTTGAAGGCCTAAAACAAACTTCAAGATTGATGACCTTTTAGGATAACCTAAGCTTGGAAAAACGGGTAGGTTGGGTTTAGGTAACGGTCATTGTGTGTTAGGGTGAAGACTTATGTTATTGACAAAGATTATATCTATATATTGTCAATCAACAGCATCAAAAAGAGAAATATTAACTTAACATCATCCTAAAATCTGCATACTTGAGTAAACAACAAAGATCATATCCTTAGTTGATCAGCATCATCATCATCACCAAAAATCGAAATTTGCACTTGACATGATCATAAATGCATAATTCTGCATAAAAGCACAATGACAATAGCTATATAGTGATTTATGAAGTAGACCAAATGTGACATTACTTATCATCTGTGCGCAGTATTTAAATGATAAGTTGAAGCATGGAAGTTAACATATTTCAGTTAAGGAGAATGTCAACGCCTTTATATTAATAAGGTTTACACTACATATAAAATTAAGAAGCTTAGAAAATGCAAACAAGCAAAAAAGCTAAAATAAAGGCTGAGCGAAAAAAAATGTTGATCACTCACTAACAATATTACTCGTTCATGGTATCATAATTATGTTATGTAAGTAAACTATTTATGATTCTACTTAAAAAAATTTATTTGAATTATTTAAGCCCCATAAACATGAGGAATGAAAAAAAAACAAAAAGGTTTTTTGTTGCTTTAAATCAAATGAAATTGGATGAAAATTGAAGATTTGGGCCGGAAACTTTAAAGTCTCAAGTTCGAATCAGATCTAATCGAATTTTACCACAATAGGCCTTTGGGAGACGAGCCTAGGATTGCAGACGTTGTCTTTTGTCATTGGGTTACCACGTCTAGCCGAGTTTTATTTGTTGGTCATTAAAAAAAAGAAACAAGAGTGGTTTTGAATACCTGACATACGTTGGATGTGTATATGCTATTGGTGAATCCGGCCGGTAAAAATTGGGTTGAACCAGTGACGAAATTGGAACTCAATCGGAGTAAATATGGGGCAAAAAAGTATAATTAAAAATGTTTTGATTTTGATTGTGGAGGCTGGTCTAAAGAGATTTATTTAAAAACAGTTTGACTTCTAAAAAAATTTAAACTTAATTTACCAACCATCTGTTGACATGTGGTGCACATACGCGCAACATAAGACTTATTGACGCCATGGATACGCGTCCTTTGACTTACCAACCGCATACTCGTTTTCTTTCAATTATCACGTTTTTTTTTAAACTGCTATCACATTTTTACTTAATAACTTATTTAAGGTTTTATGTTAAAAAGAATTGTAACTTCTTTTAGTTTAAGAGAGGCAAGTTCAAAAAACTATTTATAGGGTCGGAAAGTTTTGAGGATCAGAAAAATTTCTTATGTGCTTATATAATGTTTTATATAAAATTTTTTGAGTTCCGAATCATATCATGTCAAGTCATGTCACATAATAAAAACAAAGTTTTATGTTTTTTTAATCCATTGCCACAATTTGTGAGTTAAAATCATATCTCTTAGCTGGCCTCGGATATTAATTAAATACTTGCGGACAATACAATTCTTAATTCTTGTTATTCATTAGTCATTGTCAAAATTAATCGGCTTCTAACCGCAACTTTGTTTTCGATACGTACTAAACTAGTGAGTTACAGTCGCGATTAAGAATGGATTCTTGTGCAAGTGATTGTTTTTATATATGTTATTATTATCTAGACTTAAGTTTATAATTACTAATTAAATTACAAAGATCATCCTTTAAGTATATATCAACTTGTAAATTTTATCCTTTATCTTCAATGTTTACGCTAATCGTCCCATATGTAAGAGGTTTGTAACGCGTTAGAAATCTTGATTCAAATTAAACATTTAATTATCCTTGTAAACAAATATTCAAACTGGTATTTACAACAACAAAATTTTGATTCAAGGATAATAACAGAATCAAATCTCCAATATCACGAATCTCCGATTTCCCTAACTTAATGAAGATCCCGCACCACCATCATCGTTGGAAGTACTTGTGGGCGATTCTGATTTTATTTGTTCTAACTGCTGAAGCACTAGGCGAATATCAGGTCGACCCTGTGGTAATTTGGAAACACAATCCATAGCCAGCTGCAAAACATTCAACATCTCTTCTTCATCAAGTGATCTATCACTCACCATTGAATTATCAAAAAGCTCAGTACCCCACTCTTGTTGTGTAATCAAAACCCATTGCGGTAAGTCTCGATCTATCAACTCTCCTGGTGATGTTCCAGTTATAAGCTCTAACATGATCACACCCAAACTGTAGATGTCGGTTTTGGTATCGGCTATATTGAGCATAGAAAGTTCGGGAGCCTGGTACCCCAGGACCCCAGATGTTGCAGTCATATATGAGTTTTCCGCAGCTGTTATGAGATGTGACAGCCCAAAATCAGAAATCTTGGGGTTAATGTTCTCATCAAGGAAAACATTGCTTGCTGTTAGACTTCCATGGATTATATTGTGATGGGTGTGGAGGCTATGCAAACCTCTTGCCACTCCTTTTGCTATTTTCATTCTTGTTGCCCAGTTTGTCGGTTGTTTTGGTTCCATGGTTACATTTAAGTGGGCAGAACCAAGTTTTTGAATATGAAATAATCTGGTTTTCTAAAATTTGACAAACTAGCATACAATACGAGATTATATGAAAAAAAATTTTAAAAAGAAAGAATATTACCATGGAAAAAAGTAGCAAGGCTTCCTTTAGGCATGTAGTCATAAACCAGAAGTCTGGCTTCTGATTTTGAGTCCATATAATAAGCCTTCATTACCAAAAGATTCGGATGCCTAATTTTCCCAAGCAAATTTAATTCAACTTGGACTTCTGTCTTACTTTTAGTAGGAGTTCCTCTCAATCTATATACTGCAAAGTGATCACCACTTTCCAGTTTTGCACTATAATAAGTCCCATAACTGCTATACCCCATTACCTCAGCTGATCCCCCTCAAGAAGTCCTGTGATGTAAAACTCATTGTACCATCAAGGTGCACCATAAGTTCCCTTTCTTCTCTTTTCTAGAACAAGCAACAAAAAAATGTAAAGCAATCAATGGTTGAATTCGACAGCACCTTAATATAAACTATACATATAATTATTGACAATGTTATTATGTGGTGGTACGTATAATAAAGTTAGCCTAGACCACTGCCTGATCATCGTATAAATAACTATTGTTTTACCCGGCGCGTTACATCGGGGCACCTGGGATCTATTTATGTAACCATCGCATTGCGGCGGTACGCTAATGTGGATTCAGTTGGTATGGGTTAAGTTTGTTAAGATACCGACATTAAATTAAAAAAATTAATTTGTCAACGCAGGAAATAGTGGCGATGTTGCCCGTATAACTTATAATAAAAAATAGCATATTAAAAATGTCGTAACGGTAATGACACTGATTATCCCGTACACGTTGCTTGGAGAATTCGGTCGGTAAACCCTGGGTGTTGCAGTGGCGAGTCAACGCAAATTCAGTCGGTATTGGCTACGTTTATTACAATCTCGAATCAAAAACTAAAAAATAAATTCGTCAAATTAACATATTTAAAATAAACAAAAAAACCAAAAATAAAATAAAAATTTGCACTTGTATAACGTATTATAAAAAAATTAGCATATTTAAAACAATGAACCAAGGCGAATCGACGTTCGTAACGGTACCATAATTAAACTCAAAAAATAGATTCATCAAATTAAATAACATATAATTATATAAATATTAACACATAAAAAATTAAAATATTCAAAACGACGTTTATTCGGTCGGTAAAACAAAAATATCTGAAAAAGAAATTTAACCAAACGTATCCTCTAACTATGATAATGTTGTAACGACAAATACTAACTAAATATACTTTCTCCATTAGCTTTAATAGCTTAAGAAGATCTCTAAATTTTTTAAGCACATGGGTTTGGGTTTGTTGGGAGGGGAAGTTATTGGGTTCGTTGGGACGGGAAGATCTTTGGTTCATTAATACTAAAGAATTGGGTTTAAAAAAGGAGTTGTGCCACCAACATTTTTCTAGAAAGAAAAGAAGAAAGACAGAACCAAAGGTAGCTAATTACCTTTTTCCCAATAAAAAGCCCTTTGCCTTTGAAGAGAAGTGCGTCCAAGTATGTCCGAGAAGTTCCGATATCATTAACCAGTTTCATCTCATGACTTTCTTGAAACTTAAGTGCAATCTCAAGCTTTTTCATAAGAAGAGACATTGTTGGTCGTTGTTCACGTGAGTCGTGTAAACACTGGTATGCAATTTCTAAAAATGTTTTCATAATAGTCGGGTGCATTGGTGGTGTGAGATCTTTAAAGATAATTTGTTCTAGTTTCTTGTGTTTGTAGCTTTGTTTTCACATAGACACTAAAATCTCTAACTGATCATTGGTCCATTTAAAGCATAATGTCCCACATAGAACTTCAAATAAGACTACTCCAAAAGAGTATATGTCTGATTTTTTGGTTAAGGCATACGTCACCATATACTGGGGATCACAATAACCAGGGATACCTACAACATTGGTGAAAAGAACAGTGTGTAACTGATTAGCAGGACCCAATTTTGAAAGTCCCATGTCAGAAAGTTTAGCATTTCAGTTGTCATCTAGCAAGATATTGGCACTTTTTATATCTCTATGGAGAATCCTTTGTTGGGTGTCCTTGTGATCATGTAGGTAGGTTGGCCCTCTTGCAACATCAAGGCATATCTTGATGCGTTGTGTCCACGTGAAAGCAGTAGAGCTTAGATGACGATCGAGGCTTCCGTTAGATGCATGTTCGTACACGATGATCTTCTCACCATCCTCGTCACAGAAGCCAAGGAGAGATATGAGATTACTATGTGTGTAATGAGAAAGCATCATTATCTCCTTCCAAAACTCTGGATCTCCTTGCCCGTATTTACAATTCAAACGTTTAATAGCAACTATGCTTCGCCCCTTTGAGTGAGAGACTTCTCCTTCGTACACTTTCCCAAATCCACCAGCTCCGATAACTTTGCTACCAAAATTATTGGTGGCTTTTCTTAACTCTTCCAAATGGATTTTAAGATGCTCAAACTCTTTGGTGACCGATGCCATTATAATTTATGTGTACTCCACTAAAAGCTGAGAACTTAAAAGATGATGCAATGTAAGAACCAACACTGAAGAAGATGCTTTCAATGTGCTTGGTTAAATGAAGCAGCACAGTGCTCTCAGATACTAGCCTCAGTTTATTGGTTTTGTGAGATGAAAGAAAAACGGTCATTGGGAATTAATTGGATGGTTTGTTTTGGGGGGCGAAGGTTACGAGAGAGCAAGGCTTTGTGAAGAAACAACCAAGCGAGAAAAAGAGAGAGGGAAGGAATGAAAAGGCTGAGCCTTGGGCTATCCGTCAATGCCGGCAGATAACAAGGAAAAGCTTTTGGACACAAAATTTGTTTTCATTAAGAACATAGACAAAAAAACAAAAAAAACGAAATATGTTACAAGGCATAGGACAGCAACGTGCTGCTGACAAAGAGCAACGCCCAAAATGAAACTGGGAGTAAATGGTTTTATTTATTTATTTTTAATAATTATCTATATTTATAATAAAATATTTTCTGTGTATATAATATTTCTAGGATTGAAGTTCCGTATTCATATGGTCCGTTACATAGGCTCTAAGATTTGATTATATTTTGTTTAGTTTTGATTAACAATATTTTCAATTATAATTTGGATTTTTATTGGATAGTGACACGTATGGGTTCATATTAAAGAACGAATTGATATAAGTCACTAAAACGTAAACGATATATTTGGACCGAATAACTCTAAGGTCCTGTTCATTTTAAGGATTTGGAAGGAATTCCAAGGAATGAGATTTTAAATCCAAAATCAGAAATCTTGGGTGACAACCCAAAATCAGAAATCTTGGGGTTAATGCTCTCATCAAGGAAAACATTGCTTGCTTTCAGATTTCCATGGATTATATTGTGATGGGTGTGGAGGCTATGCAAACCTCTTGCCACTCCTTTTGCTATTTTCATTCTTGTTGCCCAGTTTGTCGGTTGTTTTGGTTCCATGGCTACATTTAAGTCGGCAGAACCAAGTTTTTGAATACGGAATAATCTGGTTTTCTAAAATTTGACAAACTAGCATACAATACTAGATTATAAGAAAAAAAAAATTTAAAAGAAAGAATATTACCATGGAAAATAGTAGCAAGGCTTCCTTTAGGCATGTAGTCATAAACCAGAAGTCTGTCTTCTGATTTTGAGTCCATATAATAAGCCCTCATTACCAAAAGATTCGGATGCCTAATTTTCCCGAGCAAATTTAATTCAACTTGGACTTTTGTCTTACTTTTAGTAGGATTTCCTCTCAATCTGTGTACTGCAAAGGGATCACCACTTTCCAGTTTTGCACTATAATAAGTCCCATAACTGCTATCCCCATTACTTCAGCCGATCCCCTCTAGAGATCCTGTGATGTAAAACTCGTTGTACCACATCAAGGTGTAACATAAGTTCCCTTTCTTCCCTTTTCTAGAACAAGCAACAAAAGAATGTAAAGCAAATCAGTGGTAGAACTCGACAGCACCTTAATATAAACTATACATATTTTTGACAATGCTATTATGTGGTGGTATAATAAAGTTAGCCTAGACCACTATCTAATCATCGTATAAATAACTAGTGTTTTACCCGGCGCATTGCATCGGGGCACTTGGGATCTATTTATGTGACCATCGCATTGTGCAGTACGCTAATGTGGATTCGGTTGGTATGGGTTAAGTTTGTTAAGATACCGACATTAAATTAAAAAAATTAATTTGTCAGCGCAGGAAATAGTAGCGATGTTGCCCGTATAACTTATAATAAAAAAATATCATATTAAAAAGGTCGTAACGGTAATGACACTGATTATCCCGCACACGTTGATTGGAGAATTCGGTCAGTAAACCCCGGGTGTTGTAGTGGCGAGTCAACGCAAATTTCGATTGGTATTGGCTACGTTCATTACGATACCAAAACTAAAACTAAAAAATAAATTCGTCAAATTAACATGTTTAAAAAAACAAAAAAAAATTGCACTTGTATAACGTACTATAAAAAAAATTAACATATTTAAAGCAATGTTTATTTAGTCGGTAAAACCTGGGTGTTGTTAAAACATGAGCGTTGCAAAGCGAATCGACGCGTATTCGGTCGGTATCAGTCATGTTCGTAACGGTACCATAATTAAACTCAAAAAATTAGATTCATCAAATTAAATAGCACATAATTATATAAATATTAACACATAAAAAATTAAAATATTCAAAATGACATTTATTCGGTGGTAAAGCAAAATAATTGAAAAAGAAACTTAACCAAACGTATCCTCTAACTTTGATAATGTTGTAACGATAAATACTAACTAAACAATATACTTTATCCAATAGCTTTAATAGCTTAAGAAGATCCATAAATTTTTTAAGCACATGGGTTTGGGTTTGTTGGGAGGGGAAGATCTTGGGTTCGTTAGGAGGGGAAGATCTTTGGTTCATTAATACTAAAGAATTGGGTTTAAAAAAAGGAGTTTTTAACATCTTTCTAGAAAGAAAAGAAGAAAGACAGAACCAAAAGTAGCTAATTACCTTTTTCCCAATAAAAAGCCCTTTGCCTTTGAAGAGAAGTGCGCTCAGGTATGTCCGAGAAGTTCCTACAGCATTATCCTGTTTCATCTCACGATCCACCTGTAACTTAAATGCAATCTCAAGCTTTTTCACAATAAGAGATATTGTCGGTCGTTGTTCACGAGAGCTGTGCAAACACTGGAATGCAATTTTTGAAAATGTTTTCAAAGGAGTCGAGTCCATTGTCGGAATTAGATCTTTAAAGATAATCTGGTCTAGTTTATTATGCTTGTAGTTTTGTTTCCACATAGGCACTAAAATCTCTAAAGGATGACCACTGGTGTAGTTAAAGCATAATCTCCCACATAGGACTTCAAATAAAACCACTCCTAAAGAGTAAATGTCTGATTCTTTAGTTAGGGCATATGTCTCCATATACTGGGGATCACAATAACCAGGGGTACCTACAACATTGTAGAAAATAACAGTATGTAACTGATTAGCAGGACCCAATTTTGAAAGTCCCATGTCAGAAAGTTTAGCATTCCAATTGTCATCTAGCAAGATATTGGCACTTTTTATATCTCTATGGAGAATCCTTTGTTGGGTGTCCTTGTGATCATGTAGGTAGGTTAGGCCTCTTGCAACATCAAGGCAGATCTTGATGCGCTGTGTCCACGTGAGAGCAGTAGAGCTTAGATGACGATCGAGGCTTCCGTTAGATGCATGTTCGTACATGATGATCTTCTCACCATCCTCGTCACAGAATCCGAGGAGAGAGATGAGATTACTATGTGTGTAACGAGAAAGCATCATTATCTCCTTCCAAAACTCTGGATCTCCTTGCCCAAATTCACGATTCAGACGTTTAATAGCAACCATGCTTCGCCCCTTTGAGTGAGAGACTTCTCCTTCGTAAACCTTCCCAAATCCACCAACTCCTATAACTTTGCTATCAAAATTGTTGGTGGCTTTTCTTAACTCTTCCAAATGGATTTTAAGATGTTCAAACTCTTTGGTGACCGATGCCATTATAATTTATGTGTACTCCACTAAAAGCTGAGAACTTAAAAGATGATGCAATGTAAGAACCAACACTGAAGAAGATGCTTTCATTGTGCTTGGTTAAATGAAGCAGCACAATGCTCTCAGATACTAGCCTCAGTTTATTGGTTTTGTGAGATGAAAGAAAAACCGTCACTTGGAATTAAACACGAGGTTGGACGGTTTGTTTTGGGGGCGAGGGTTACGAGAGAGCAAGGCTTTGTGAAGAAACAACCAAGCGAGAAAAGAGAGAGGGAAGGAATGAAAAGGCTGAGCCTTGGGCTATCCGTCAATGCCGGCAGATAACAAGGAAAAGCTTTTGGACACAAAATTTGTTTTCATTAAGAACATAGACAAAAAACAAAAAAACAAAATATGTTACAAGGCATAGGACAGCAAGGTGCTGCTGACAAAGAGCAACGCCCAAAATGAGACTAGAAGTAAATGGCTTTATTTATTTTTTAATAATTATCTATATATGTTTATTATAAAATATTTTCTGTATATATAATATTTCAAGGATTGAAGATCCTTTTTCGTATTCATATGGTCCTTTACATAGGCTCTAAGGTTTGATTATATTTTGTTTAGTTTTGATTAACAATATATTTATTTATAATTTGGATTTTTTTTGAATTGTGACACACATGGGTTCATATTAAAGAACGAATTGATATAAGTCTCTAAAACGCAAACGATATATTTGGACCGAATAACTCTAAGGTCCTGTTCGTTTTAAGGATTTGGAAGGAATTCCAAGGAATGAGATTTTAAATCCCATGAATTGATATGTTCGTTTCATTAAATGAAAGAATGAGAATGAAAACTAAATCCCATCAAATCCTACATTTCATGGGATTTCAAAATCCCACCTATTTTAAAGGATTGTTATGGAAAATAAAAACCCCTCCAAAAAAAATTCAAAAAAAATAATAAAAAATCATAACTCAAAATATAAATCAAAAACGAAAAATGTAAAAAAACCTAAAACGTTTCCTTCGTTCTCCTCGTTCTTCAAAAAAAAAAAAAAACCCCGAGAATGAAGATTCTAATTCCAATAAATATTAACCAACCAAACACATGAAAGGGATTCTCAAACATTCCATTCCATTCCATTCCAATTCCAATTCCAATTCCAATTCCAATTCCAATTCCAAATCCTTTAAAAAAAGTCCGTGAAACGAACGGGCCCTAAATCTTATAACCAGGAAAATATAACTTTAAAACCGATACTTTCGTTGTGTCCATAGTCTAGCAAGTTCTACAACACAGTTTGTAGTGGCTATGGATTGCATGAACAAGGCAAAGGAGTAAAGAGACTTGCAATGAAAAAGATCTTTATTATTTCAAGTAACTTATTTTACGCTTCTTGTAACTTCGTGTAAATGCATCACTTTTATGTTTAAGTGATGTTTATTTTTACATTTCTTGTAATTCTTTTTTATGGTATTGTTATATAATCTCCAAATGAATTGAGAGACTGTGTTATTTTATTTTAAGCGAAAAAAGCTAATTTTCCATACATATTAATTGCCCACAAAAATCAAAGCAACATTTTCATCCTGGTAAATAAATAAAATGCAAACTTGTATTTACAACAAAACAGATCTTGATTCAAGGATGATTCGACCATAATCTCAACTATCACCAACCTCCAATTTCACTAGCTTAATGGAGGTCTAGCGCCACCATCGTCGTTGGAAGTACTCTTAGCCATTTTTTATCTAATCTCTTCCAACTGTTGAAGAACCAGCTGAGCATCCGGTCGCTTATCAGGATATGTGGCAACACAATCTAAAGCCAGCTGCAATATCTTCACCATCTGTTCTTCTTCAAGTAAAGTACAACTCAACAACCGTTCTGTCACCTGACTCACCACGGCGGCCTTCGGCGTGTTTTTGTACAGGCTCTTCCCTTTTCTAGAACAAGCAACAAAAAAAATATAAAGCAAATCAACGGCAGCATGCACTTTTAAATGTGACAAGAATATATAACTTATTGAAACAACGATAATAAATAAATGAAATAACATAGTATAAAAAATATATATTTTTATAAAATAAGTCAGTTAAATAATTGATAATTTTTTTGTCAAATCTATCAAATAAATGTGATAAAAACAATAAAAGAAAAAGAAAGTAAAGAAAAAAATTAAAGATTCTTAACATTTATTGCCCCAATTGTCAACATCGCAACCAAAATCAAATGTTAGAGGCTAATTCGTCATAAGTTTACATTTTGGGCTGAATAAGCTATGGAGAGAAACCACAATGGCCAAAATAGCAATTCACTATATTTTCTAACTATATATTAATAACATCGCATAAATAAATATATATAATTGAAAACTTAACCTAAATGATTCGAAAGTGGTGTAAACGAGTAACATTCTTTAAATAACAATTTATCATTTTCATTTTCTTATAAAAAAAATGAAGTAGCAAAAGTAGTTAATTACCTTTTTGCCAAGAAAGAGCCCTTTCCCTTTAGAGAGAAGTACGTTAAGGTATGACTGAGAAGTTCCCGTAGCATTATCCTGTTTCAACTCACGTTGCTCCTGTAACTTAAGTGCAATCTCAAGCTTTTTCACAAGAAGAGATAATGTTGGTCGTTCTTCACGAGAGTCGTGCAAACACTGAAATGCAATGTCTGAAAATGTTCGCAAAGAACTCGGATCTATTGTCGGAATTAGATCTTTAAAGATAATCTGGTCTAGTTTCTTATGTATGTACCTTTGTTTCCACATAGGCACTAAAATCTCTAACTGGTTGTTGGTCCAGTTAAAGCACAATCTCCCACAGAGGACTTCAAATAAGACGACTCCAAAAGAGTATATGTCTGATTCTTTGGTTAGGGCGTACATCACCATATATTGGGGATCACAGTAACCTGGGGTTCCTGCAATGTTGGTGAAAAGAACTGTGTGCGGCTGATTAGCAGGTCCTATTTTGGAAAGTCCCATGTCTGACAGTTTAGCATTCCAGTTATCATCTAGCAGAATGTTTGAACTTTTTATATCTCTATGAATAACTCTTTGTTGGGTACCCTTGTGATCATGAAGATAGGCTAGCCCCCTAGCAACATCAAGGCATATCTTGAGACGTTTTGACCATGTGAGAACTGTGGAGCTCAAATGGCGATCAAGACTTCCTTTAGATGCATGCTCGTACACAAGGATCTTCTCACCATCCTCATCACAAAATCCAAGGAGAGAGATGAGATTCTTATGTGTGTAACGAGAAAGCATCACGATCTCCTTCAAGAACTCTGGGTCTCCTTGCCCAAATTCACGATTCAAACGCTTAATAGCAACAATGCTTCGCCCCCTAGAATGAGAGACTTCTCCTTCGTATACCTTCCCAAATCCACCGATTCCGATAACTTTGCTGCTAAAACTATTGGTGGCTTTCTTTAACTCTTCCAGATGAATTTTAAGATGTGCAAACTCTTTCATGACCGATGCCATTATGTATGGATATATAAAATAAAAGTGAGTGAGCTTGAATTGAGTGATCAAGTGGTACAATCTACCGAAAGTTGAGGACTTGAAAGGAGATACAAAATAAGCACCAACACAAAAAAGTGTTTTTATTATATCTAATGAAAGGAACCGACAGAAGGTACGGTTGATGTGCTCAACTTGATCAGGCAAATGAATAGCAATGCCTATACATATAGGCTTACAAAGGACAGTCGTTAGAAACTCTTTACACAACTAACCTTGCCAAATGCATTTTATATAAACAATTTGTACATTTCAAAATGAAGTTGATTGGGACAGGATGCCCAGAGTCAAACCTCCACCATGTGTATGTGTTTATTATAAATCATTTCAATAATAACAATTGTTAATTCCAACTAGCTAGTATAACCTAAACAATTTGTGGGTAGTTGTCATGTTTCTTTCATTGACCTAAGACTTTTCCTCCTGACACGTTAACCAATATGCCAAGTAATTAATTAATTGTCATTCCTACTTCGATGAGGTGGTAGGGTGGTTAATATGTGAAATAGGAGGTTAATGGTTCAAACTCTGTATAGTGCAACTTAGTCTTAAAAAAAATAATAAAAAAAAACCTCTTGTGTGTTAACCAAGAATCAATGATTATGAAAACGTTTAATTGCAAGTGTGACAGTCTAAATGAGCTGTGAGTTCTTATCATATTACTTTAGTTATGCTGGAAGGCATTGCAATGCAATTCATGTTACTAATTTGGCATCATCAAAATTAATTAGCTTCTAGCCTCTTATTTTTTCGAATGGTTAAGTTCTATAAACAAGGCCAAAGCCAAAAGCACCCTCCACATGCCGGAGGGGACAGACAACAACTTACATCAATGAAAACTCAGTCCATCTAGTCCAATCTGAAGATTTACAATTTTGACTTCTAACACCTACAAGAACGTTGGCTTAATATGCTATAAGTTAATTTTTCACGTATATGTTGCTTAACGTGCATTTTAGCTGAAGAGATTTTTATCATTTACATTTAAAAGAATCGGGGATATATTTATTGCACATGTCATAAAAAACTAACATATACAGTTAGCCATAAAGGATGAAAAGTGAAACAAAAATTTTTACAACAATACAAATCTTGATTCAAGGATAATAACATAATCAAAATCTCCACTATTACCTACCACCAGTTTCACTAGCTAAACAAAGATCCGCGCCACCATCATCGTTGGAATTACTTGTGGTCGTTTCTCATCTTATACGTTCTAACTGCTTAAGAAGCAGATGGATATCAGGTCGACCCTGTGGAAATTTAGAAACACAATCCATAGCCAGCTGCAAAACATTAAACATCTCTTGTGCATGAAGTGGAGAGTATATTCGTAGCTCAAGATCAAAAACCTTAGTAGAACACTTTAGTTGCTCAACCGAACGCACCCATCGTGGCAAATCTACATCGCCTGGTGATTTTCCAGTTAGGAGTTCTAACATGATCACACCTAAACTGTAGATATCGGTTTTCGTATCAGCTTTCTCAGGCATATAAAGTTCCGGTCCTTGAATCATATTTGAGTTTGCAACAGTCGTTATTAGCTGTGACAACCCGAAATCAGAAATTTTGGGGTTAAAGTACTCATCAAGGAAAACATTGCCAGATGTTAGATTTCCATGGATTATATTGTGATGGGTGTGGAGGCTATGCAAACCTCTAGCCACTCCTTTTGCGATGTGCATTCTTGTTGCCCAAATTAGCAACTTTTTTGGTCTTCTAACTGCATTCAAATCAACAAAATAAATTTTTAAAATTTGTCAAATTAACATATAATACTACCATGTTTGGGAATTGGGATTGAGTTTTAGAACAGCTTATTAACCTTTGACTTTTTCAAAAAGCCATAATTTGTGGCTCTTAGAAAACAGTTTTTTTTGACCCTTTTAAAAAGCTAAAATAAAAAAGATTTTTATGATTGTCACATTCTTTTTTTAACTTATTGTTTTTTAAAAAACCAATAAGCCAATAAGTTTTTTTTCAAACTCAATCCCAAAAAAAAGGAATATTAATTACCATGGAGAAGAGTAGCAAGGTTTCCTTTAGACATGTAGTCATATAGCAGAAGTTTCTCTTCTAAATTTGAGGACAAATAATAATCCCTCACTGCCAAAAGATTGGGATGCCTAATTTCCCCAAGCAAATTTAATTCAACTTCTACTTGTGCCTTACTTTTAGTAGGATTTCCTCTCAATCTATTTACTGCAACGTGATCACCATTTAACAATGTTCCTTTATAATAAGTCCCATAAGTGCTTTTCCCCATTACCTGCTCAGGGCCTAATTCCCTGAAAAGATCCTCGAACGTAAAACTCGTTGTACCATCAAGCGCCTCCTTTTTCTAGAACAAGCAGCAAGCAAATATGAAGCAAATCAATGGTAGAACTCGGCTGCACCTTAATTTATATATAGTCTATATATATAGTTATTGACAATCGTATTATGGTAAAATCAAGTTAGCCTAGACCACTACCTGAAATCAAAATATTAACTTTTTTCTTATAAAACTCTTAAATAGATTAATAGATCAATCCACTTTTTAACGGGTCATATTTGGGTTGATCCATTTTTATACGGTTCTTGTTCGGATTGACATGTTTAAAAAAAGGGGTCGTGTTCGTGTTCGTGTAAGCCGATCTAAAACTTAGTGTGAAAAACTCCCCTGCCATGTGGGTTTATTTTAGTTTTTTCTTCATTTTTTGAATGACGATTTTCTTTTAATTTTTGTTGTCTCTTAGATTCTAATCCAATTACCTCCCAAACCTAGATGTTAAATAGTTTTAGTTTCTTTAAAACTACTTTTTTTTTAGTTTGTTTATTTAAATTATTTGCTTAAGTTAATTGATTTTATTATTCTAAACAAGTTGTTGACAAAAAAAGTAAATTAGGCTTTTGATATAATCACTAGATATAATATGTGTTGTAATCACGAATATTTAACTAATTTAACTAAACACGAAAATTTGACTTTTGAAAAATAAATGGGGGTGGTGTGACGGAGGGAGTCACAGAGGGGGACTTCAACAATTGGTTAACTTGGTTGACGCTATAACTGATCAATCTAGAACCTTCAAAACAACCATTCACTTTAAAAATTCTGTAGTGTGTATATCATGAATAAATTATCGTTTTAAATGTATTCACGGGAATTTTTATCATTGTGCAAGTGTTAAAATATTTTCTAACTATATGCTAATAAAGAGCATAATTAAAATTTTAAAAATATAAATAAAAACTTAACCCTAAATGATTTAAAAGTGGTGTAAACGTATAACTGGTTTATATAAATGACTTAGCTAAGAAGCGTACAGTCTTTGAATAACAATTTATCATTTTCATTTTTATTTATAAAAAAAGAAGCAACAAAAGTAACTAATTACCTTTTTGTCAACAAAGATTGCTTTCCATTTGGAGAGAATTTCATATGATTCTGTTTCATAACGCTCCTGAAACTCGAGTGCAATCTCAAGCTTTTTCACAAGAAGAGATAATGTTGGTCGTTCTTCACGAGAGTCGTGCAAACACTGAAATGCAATGTCTGAAAATGTTCGCAAAGAACTCGGGTCTGTTGTCGGAATTAGATCTTTAAAGATAATCTGGTCTAGTTTCTTATGTATGTACCTTTGTTTCCACATAGGCACTAAAATCTCTAACTGGTTGTTGGTCCAGTTAAAGCACAATCTCCCACAGAGGACTTCAAATAAGACGACTCCAAAAGAATATATGTCTGATTCTTTGGTTAGGGCGTACGTCACCATGTATTGGGGATCACAATAACCTGGGGTTCCTGCAATGTTGGTGAAAAGAACTGTGTGCGGCTGATTAGCAGGTCCTATTTTGGAAAGTCCCATGTCTGACAGTTTAGCATTCCAGTTATCATCTAGCAGAATGTTTGAACTTTTTATATCTCTATGAATAACTCTTTGTTGGGTACCCTTGTGATCATGAAGATAGGCTAGCCCCCTAGCAACATCAAGGCATATCTTGAGACGTTTTGACCATGTGAGAACTGTGGAGCTCAAATGGCGATCAAGACTTCCTTTAGATGCATGCTCATACACAAGGATCTTCTCACCATCCTCATCACAATATCCGAGAAGAGAGATGAGATTCTTATGTGTGTAACGGGTGAGCATCGCGATCTCCTTTAAGAACTCAGGGTCTCCTTGCCCAAATTCACGATTCAAACGCTTAATAGCAACAATGCTTCGACCCTTAGAGTGAGAGACTTCTCCTTCGTACACCTTCCCAAATCCACCGATTCCGATAACTTTGCTACTAAAACTATTAGTGGCTTCCTTTACCTCTCTCAAATGAATTTTAAGATGTTCAAACTCTTTCATGACCGATACCATTATTTGTAGGTAAGAAAAATAACTTTCAAAGTTCAAAACTTGAAAGAAGTTGTTATGTTGTTAAGGGCTAGCTCAACCTAGATTTTTGGAGACCCAAAACAACTTAAAAATTGAGCCACCTTTTAGGGTCAACTAAGCCTCGTAAAACAGGTGGGTCAAGTCATGTAACGCGTCAAAACTTGAGTCATTAACAAAGATCATATCCTTTTAGTCACTAGCATAAAAAGAGAAATTCGAACTTAACATCATTATAAATCTATAGACTTTGAGACATTTACAAAGATTTTAGTCAAATATAGCATCATTAAAAGATGATTGAACTTGACATCATCTTAAATTTGCATAATTATGCGTTATAAACACACTACTCTTAATGACTATACATTGACTTATATAAAGTACACCAAGTAGAATATCGATCAAAAACTAGTGTTTTAAAAACCGGTGTCGGCCGGTTGAACCAGTTATACCGGATTTTCATAAGATCACCAGTTTTTAAAGTCCAGTATTTTTGGACGGTTTGCTAAAACATTGTACCGCTGGGTTTTTTTAGAAATACCGGTTTAAACCGGCAAACCGGTTTTTAATCCAAAAGATTTTTGATATTTTTTGCGGCCCATATTTTAAAAATGACTTTTAACACATCGGATAAAGTTGAAACGAGTAAACACGATAAACGACAATTAGTTAATCAACCAATTTTGTATAATGCAAATCCATGTTGGTTTATTGGCATCTTTTGTAATCGACTAATTTCGTATACAAAGTATATAAATTTTCTATCTGACTCGACCATTGTTCATGTGTGATATTTGGTTCAGTGTGATGTTTATTAATGTATTTTTGGAGTTTTGGGTTATTTTTTAAGTTGAAAGTGTATTTATATGGAATTACAAGTTAAATTATTTAACCGGTTGAACCTCCCTGTATTTTCCGGTTCAGCCGATTGTACATTTTTGAATCAAATCCGGTACGAGTAAAATACCGATTTTTAAAACCTCGTCAAAAACTTTAAATCAAGACCGGTTTTGAATACCTGACATGCGTTGGGTTGAGCCGGGTTACTTCAGATCCTTGAACTCGATTGGAGCAGAAAACTAGAATGAATAATAATAATATTTTAATTGTGGATAGGCTACGGAAATGAAGGGTGTTTATTTAAAAAGGAAAATACAGAGTTATGCAAGTTACAGTTGACTTCTAAATTTCTAGTTCTAGAACATAGATTGATTTCAAAAAAAACTAAAAAGTTTAAATGAGTACACCAACCACCTGCTGACACGTGGTGCACGACACTTAAACAGCAGCATAACTTTCCGCATACTTGCCTTACCTTTTCTCAAATGAGTACACGTTTTCTTTTCTCAAATTATATACACCAATGTCTTATAAAAACTGATTTTTAAATCGTACCTGATTCATCTAAAAAATGATACGACCATTTGAATCAGGTTTTATCGAAGAGGTTGAATAATTTATTTCATGTAAATGTTACCTCAACTCAAAAAAATAATCCATAACCACATGATTTCACAATTAAAAAATAATACAAAAACATTCAATTTTCTAAAAAAGATTAAATCTAAACATTGACTTATCTACGCCGTGGTTTTTCATGCTTTGACTTACTTGCCATTGTATTTTATTTTTATCAAATTATCAAATTGATATTGTATTTTTATTCAAAATTAAAATTAGTAATACAATGTAATATAAATTAGAATTAAGGGTAAATAAATTACATAAAATTAGAGTTAAGAGTAAATAATTCACATAAAAGGTTATTTATGTTTATACTTAAACTAATGTTTGCTCATTTATCTTCGATGATTAATTATACATGGTCCAAATCCGTTCGGGTTTAGACAAAAATGGTCAAAATCGTTTCAGTTTGGAAACCTGCTTTCAAGTGGAAATGGAGCACTTCGATTTGAAACCAGTGGGGGAGTTCTCAAACCGATATCAAACCAACGGTTTGGTTACAAACCGAGACCGGTTTGACAAAACCAGTTTCATAATTGGCTTCGATTCGGGTTAAAAACCGGTTCATATGTTCACCTCCGGGTTAACTCCGGCCTACATGGATTTGGGTCCAGCCCGTAAGCCCAGCCCAGAAAGAAAACTTATTTTTGCAAGTCAAAGCCCATTACCTCTACATTTAATAACATTGGATGAGCATCTAGGTTTTACTTCTCATTGGCTGCTAATCAGATAAAGTAGCCTCTACCATGGTACCACACTCACTATCTTCGGTCGATGCACGCCCATTTTTATGCTTAATCATCAACCATAGGTTCGTAACTTTGTTTCTTTTTTTGACTTTGATTTTGTTTTAGTTTATTTGTTAGGAGTTGATTATATGATTTAGCTGCTACTAATTGTTTGGACTTTAAGTAATTATTTATAGACTGAGTCTCAAATTTTTTAAATACATATGTGATTTTGGATCAATAGTGGAAGTATATATATGTAGGTATAATTTATATAAAATGATTTTAATTGTTAAGGTTAGTTGTGCTAAGTTATTTGTAGATTAAAAATAGATCAAAGTGTTTAGATCTAGATTGGGATAGATGGAAATGTTTGGCTATGTAATTTCGGTAGTTTGTTTATCTGGTCCCTGCTAGCTTCTTGGTAGGTGGGGTTCGGTGTTTTTTCGCAGTTAAAAAAAGGTTGTTTTAAGAGTTTCCGGTTAGTAATTAGTGTGTTATGTGAGCCTGTCTATGGGCATGCTCTTCATTGAAGCCATCTTATTGAGCACATTAGCCATCTTTTATTAGAGAGAATAATTACATTATGGCTTTCAGTATCACTTATATCTTGTTTCAAAGTTATAACTTTCAGTTGACTGGACCTCTTGATTTGGCATATCTTATTCCAATTTTATCAACAAATAATGGTGTTTCTGATGTAAGAGTTTGAACATCTTAATATCCATCTGGAAGAGTTAAAAAAGCCACCAAAAGCTTTGGTAGGGAAATTATTTGAGGTGGTGGATTTGGATAGGTGTATGAAAGAAAAGCCTCTCACTCTAAGGGGCGAAGCTTGGTTGCTTTGAAGCGTTTTGAATCATGAATGTGGGCAATGAGACCCTGAGTTTTGGAAGGAGATCATGACGCTTTCCCGTTTCACTTGCAAAAGTCTTATATTCTCATCTCTCTTCTCGGATTATGTGATGAGAATGGTGAGAAGATCCTTGTGTACGAGTATGCAACTGATAGCTTTAATTGGCACTTTAAAGAGTCAACGGACTCTTCTAGTCTCATTGGTCACCTAGGGTGGCGGCTCTTACAATGAGCTCTTGTTGTTCGGCAAGGAGTGTTTGAATCCGGTTTTCCATCCGAGTGTCAATTGCATCGTATTTTCTATGACCTTCGAATCGAGAACACGTTAATTATCTAAGTACAGACCGAGCCTTTGCTTCTGTTAGAGCTTCTCGTTTTCCACATGACTTATATTTTGCTTCACTATTTTCACATGGACACTTCTCAAGATATTAGCGACTATCAGTTGGAGACAAGAAGTTTAAAAGGTCTTTTTAGAGGAAAATAAATAGAGAGCTAATGTTACAACTTATATGTACTCTCACTTTGTATAACATCGTAGTTAGATTATGAGAGATATGTTATATAATTTTTTACGTGATGGTAGGGGTGTTTGGGATTCCTTATTTTTCCTTCTTACGACTACTTATAACTTATTAAAAAGTTAAAAAGATGTTTGGGTTTGTTTAATATGTGAGAGGAAATTTTTTATAAGTCACAGGTTTGTAACTTCATAAGGAGGTAAAAATAAAGAATCCCAAACACCAATCTTTGTTGTTTAAGGATTGATTTAATGCACATGATAAAAAAACTAGTTTTAGAGCCCGTGTTACACACGGGATAATTCAAATTATAAAATTATAAGTAAAACAAATAATTATATAATGTATATGAAAAAAAATATATATATATATATATATATTACATCTATGCTTATATCTATACAATGTGTACATAAATTAATTTTTTATATATCACAAAATGATTTTTTTTAAATGAACTTAATAAAAAAAATGTCCGTGCAAAATCGTACTCGAGAATGCTTCTTTCTATTGAAAAATTCATTCTCGGTGTCATATATGTATAATTGAAAGAATTTTGGTTATGAACTAATTTCGAAAATAAGACTTCTAATACGATTATAGTTCTAACCACTCAGCCTAAATACAAAAGAGGCGTTACCTTTATTGATATATTTATCAATTTAACATCCATCAAAGGAAAATAGGATATTAAAAATTGTAGTAATAGATGTTCTTGAAGAACTATGTTTTTCTGAGCTACACCATAAAAAAGATTTTGATAAGTTTTAGAGAGCTTCTTGACAACCTAACAAATAGCATGTTAACCAATTCAATTTTGTGAATATTTTGTTTCATTTGAGCATAGTTTTGCATGACATGCTTCCAATACAACGTTTTGATCACTATTAAAGAAAAAGTTAATGTTGACATAAATATTTCAAATTTAATAAAAGTTAGAATTGATAGGCATGGGGGTGGCATGTCGAAAGTGTTCGCAATCTTTTCTTAAATTTTAATAGTTGAGGGAAAAATAGTCAATTTGCCAAATCCCAAACATTTTGATTATTTCAAAAAATGCCCTTAAAAATAAACTTGTAACCCGAATCATTTTTAAAATTCTAACTTTCATATTTTTGACATTTTAAAGTCAATACTTTGAACTCATAATAGATTTAACGATAAATCTATTTTGCATTCTCAAACTTTTAAAAATACTCAAAATTTTCATTTTTGACCTAAATGTAGTTAACTTGTACCAAACAATCTATTAACCAACTTTTGACCCCATAAAATAAAATTTAACTTTTACAAAAAACCCGAAACAATTTTCATTTAAGAAACATGATTTGTTGTTGATTTTTGGAATTCACCAAATATTTTGAAATATATAGTAAAATAATATGTTAATATTTATATTTATATTTATAAAAAATATAGATATTATATAAATATAATGTAAAAGAAAAGTGAATAATTATTGATTTATTACATATATTAGGGTATATTAGTTTTGAAGGGAAAAAATTTGTGAGAATTAACTAAAACATGACAAGTGTTCCAATTTATTTTAATTTATTAGAATAGATAGATATGCTGTGTTTGAAACATAGTCAGATGCATAAGACAATTGCATGTTACACTTGAAAAGTTTAAATCATGTGTTAGCGATAGAAGATTAATAAAACCAATAAAAAATTTTCTTTACTTACTGATACCTCCACCAGATTGAATAATACATACGAAGTGTTAAAAAACAATGTTGATTGAAGTATTGATTAGAAATACAAATAAATGAATTGTACGTCTTCTAAATTGAAATTGGAAAAAATAAGTAAAAACTACTATGAAAAAACTCTTAACCTTTGTTGTCGTTAAAGTTAAGCCTCGTTATAAAATTGCGAGTGCTTGTGAAAGAAATGAGTTAATATTTGAAAGAAGTAAACGAAAGTGTAGACGGATAGTTTTATTGTTAAGTTATGGAAAACAAGTCACAATATAATAGATTTTTGTTACGGATGGTAAATGATGCCTTAGCCCCTCATCACGCTCTTGAAACTCAAGTGTGATCTTAAGTGTTTTCACAAGAAGAGACGTCGTTGGCCACTGTTCACCAGAGTAATGCAAAAGCTAGAATGCAATGTCTTCTTTGAATGTTAACTGGTCACTATATAGTTTGAGCCTAATTTGCCACAACGGACTTCAAATAAGACGAACCCAAAGGAGTACATGATTCTTTAGTTAGGGTGTACGTCTCTATATTACAAGGTCTTATTTTTGAAATACACATGTCAAAAAGTTTAGTATTCGGTTTGTCAGTTAGCATGATGTTGGCTCTTTTTATATACATGTGAACTCTTTGTAGGATTAGTATGCTCATTTGGATACCAAATCAAACCGGTTTGATTTGGAATGGATATACCAAGTAGCAGTCAGTTAGCCGAAGGAATTACATGAAGCAAAAATCCCTCAAGTAGCAGTCAGCTTTTGGACCCCGCCGAAAAGTATTATGGAAACGCTTCAAGCTCAAAATCTCTTGCCAGGACAACAAAACCATGGCACCAGAGACGCAACACGAAAATGAAGTTTGAAGTAACCTTAATCCTCGGAATAAGTCAATAATAATGTCGTGTCTTGTATAATATTTTCTTAATTATGTATTAAGTGTGTTGTTTGAACCTAATCACTCTTAAAGTGGTTAGTTAGGATTAATCCATGTGATGTCATGGCTTATGTCATAAAGTATGGCCCTTAATCAATAGGTACGGGCCTTGTGTCTTTTTATGAGGATAGGTAGCATTTCCTTGCCTATAAAAGGAAGGCTTCCCCTCACTTGTAATCCATCCCTTGAAAGAAATAAAAACATCTTTCTTATATTTTCTCTCTAGTTCTCTCTTGAGTTCTTGAGTGTTCTTGAGTTCTCACACTTGAGTTCTTAAGTTCTTTCTTAAGTTCTTGGTATATAACCCCTGCCTCTATGATATCTTGGTATCAGAGCCATACCTTCGGCTCCTGTTCTCCTTTACTAAAGGTTCGGATTAGTATGCTCTGTGTCTGCCGTCTTTGAACGGATCTCTCACATCAGAAAACCAACCGATAGTTAAGGTCTAAAAGAACGACTGGTACTGTTCCGTCCAAGATCCCTGTTAGAAGTCTAAAAGAACCAGCAGTAGAGTGGTAAGACGACAAGAGGTCGCAGTGAAGTCTCGTTTTGCGGTGTGAAGACCAAACAGTATTGAAGACAGTCTGATATCCAGTCATGTCCGGCCAAACACTATCCCATTCCAGTTCTACCCTACGTCAGTCGTCAGCATCCAGAATAGATCAACTATATGAAATGTCATATATTTCTGATGATTCTAAAATACCTATTACTAGTATGCCTTTAGTAAATCCTTATAATGTCTTTTCTAAACCTTCAAATTCATTATCCAAAAAAGTCAAAAAATTAATTGGTTCTACCTCCAATCCCCATGTGAAAGAATTTGTCCAAACCTCCAAGTTTGATTCACATCAACTCCCAGCCACCACCTCCGAACACCTTGTAACCCTTTCCCTACCGTCAGATCTACCCAGAATCTGCCAAGCCCAAGGTTACACACACATCCACTTCGGTGCAATCCGACTAGCCCTTACCTTTCACGGAAGAAAAGGCTTACCGGCGTTCTCCCGTATAGCCCTTGTTGATACAAGATTTGTTGAATACCAACATGCTTGTATAGGTACTATACAAACCACCCTGAACGCAGGCACTGTGTTTGTCACCTTCTACCCAAACTTCAACATGCCCATAAATGACCCATCTCTACTCACAACCCTAAAGGCCCAGATCCAAATTGGTGGAACCCCACAAGTAAATACTTTCCAGGCAACCTTCCACTATCAAATGGCGTACAGAGTACAAAACCACTCCCTAGACATCATGGTCCCAGGACAAGATAACGCTGGTGACGCGTTATTCATTGATGTTGATTCCAACGCCATGCCAACCTGCACATATGTTCCAAAACAACTATCCAGAGAAGAATTGATAAAACTGTTACCAGAAAAATGGATAACAAATTACAAACAAATCCACCAAACCCCTGTGCAGACAACCACAACCCCAGAGTTTGTCAAGCATCAAGACGGAATGGTTGAGATAAAGTTCTCAAGCCAAGAACGAAGAAACATATTCCCAACAATAAACATGATGCGAACCATACCACCACCAACACCAACTCAACACACCGGACATGTTTGTTACGATGTATGCAACTGTCCATCCTGCGTAGAAGAAGCTTTCAGAGTTGAGTATGACGAAGACAAACCAAAGAAAAAGAAGAACTCACAACGCTCCCTAAAGAAAATGTATGAAGATGGAGACCCCAACGTTGGTCTACTAGGTGAATCATCAGGCAAGTTTGACTACTATGTCCTTTATGGTAGCTCAACGCAGAAGCCCAGCTCAAAACCAGAATCTTGCGAACCATCACCTCCACCAAGCATGCCTCCTAGCAATCTAGAAAGATGTTTTGTAATCACCCCATCCACCACATCATCAGATTACCAAGCAGAATTCCCACCATTAACCCCGTTTGAGAAACCTGACCAGAAAGCCAAACACTCATGGAAGATACAAAACTCTTCCATCATGACACCAAGTGGCCCCTCCAACCCCACCACTGCAGCAGAAGCAACTTTAAAATGGCAAAGTGAAAATGCTGTTGCCCAGAATAAAGTTCTCACAACCATCCTAGCTCAACAGGACAACTTCAGCAGAACCTAAAAAGTCCTGGTCAACAGACTTCAAGGTATAGAAAACATCATCTATGAAGTTAAAACAAAGATTCTAAACCTCCACCAAGAGCTGGTGGAAATGGTTAGAAACACTCCTGCGATGCAGACATCAATGACTCTCTCCCATAAGGAGTCAGAGATGAAGTTCCTCAAGGCTCAACTAGCAGACCTTGAAAGACAACACAAACAGCAAAAGATCTCAACAATGGTTGATGATCCATGGAGATTACCAACCTCCCCGTTTGCAAGACCTAGCTTTGACCTACAACCTTTAGCCAAGGCTCCATTCTCACAATCCTCACCATCACTAAGCCTATGGTCTAACCAAAGAAGCAGGCCACAAAGAAAATCCCCACCCAAAACCATGGGTACCTCTTCCAGCAACCCTTCATCATCAAAAGCCAAAGAAATATCCAGAAAGCACATCCATGATGACAACATGATGATGGCCTCATCAGTTGCTCCATTGGATCTTCCGATCCCGAAGGAAGACCCCATCACCACCTTGCTACACAAGCTAGCTACAAAAGACTCTCCAAAGGTCCTGCCATGTATTGCTTCCAACATGACTGTCAACTCAGATGATGAATCTGACAAGTCAGAGGACGAGGAAATACCCAACCCAAGTGAAGCATTCGAGCACTTGTTCATGAATGAACAAGAAAACACAGTCAGAAACGATATCGGTTCAGATATCGAAGATGCAGCTTCAAAGACAGAAACCCTGAACAAACCAAACATCCCAAGATCGGACTCCAACATAAAGTTCACCTTTGATGACATTCCCCCGTCACAGTGGCGTGAAAGAATTGTAGAGATGCATACGTGGTGTGCAGCCGAATTACAATACTATAAAATTGATGTCGTCACTAAAAGATTCTTGGCCAGGTGCCAAGGAAGACTTAGAGACTGATACCTAAGTCTTGGTGAATACAGACAGATACAGCTTCAACAGCTCCGGTCACCAGAAGAACTCATCCACGTGATACACAACGAATTCATTGGGAATCCCCTTGATCATAAGGTTCACGCACGTGATGAATTCTTAAAAATGAAGTGTTGTTCGTTCCATCCAAAAGATCTCGAGATACATTATAACCGTATGTCAGAACGGTTTTACTGTCTTAATGGCGTAGACGACGCGAATCTCAAGCAGATCTTCCTACAGTCTTTTCCAGAATCCCTTTGTAACGAAGCATTCAGAACTCTGGAAAGCAGGAACGTGACATGCGCACAAGCATCACTAGGAGAGCTATATCAGCTCGTTACAAATGCTCTAGCCAAGCTTTGTAATCAGAAAAGATTCCTAAGTGATTATGAAAAGACGAGCAGTCGTCTTGGCTCAGCATGCAACGATAGTCATCTAAAGATCAAGTGCAAAGATGAGTCGTCCTGCAGCTGTACGAAAAAATCCCACTTCCCGAACAGACACAACAAACATTATTCATCAAGAAAAAGATTCTTGAATAAAAAATGAAAGTTTCTAAGGAAAAAATCCTTTAGAGGGAAAAGCACAGATAGGTGCTACATTTGCAACCAGAAAGGCCATTTTGCACGGAATTGCAAAAATGAAAAGAAAACTCAGGCCTTACTCCAGACAATAAACCAGATTGAAAGAGTTGATATCTCAGATTTAGAGTCACTGTACTCACTTGATGATGAACCAGGAGAGAAAGCAATATGTTCGATATGCTATTCGGATGATGGAACAGAAGCGGACGATTCAGATACAGACAGCCAATGTAGTGACGTTCGCCCAATGTTTATGGCAAAAGCTAGAGGGTTGCATACAAGTCCTATGATTCCAGAACCTCCAGTTAAGTTTGATCTATTGCTCAACCAGTGCACAAATCCTATCCCAATAATTGCATTATTAGATTCTGGTTCACACAGATCAGTCCTAAATCCAAGTATTCTACCCCCAGTTATTGGCGCCCCCACAAACAATTTTTTATAACTGCCAATGGCCAGACATTCTCCATTGACAAAATCAGCAAGCCAATATACATTCGACTATTTCCCAAATGCGTTATCAGACATCAGTTTCTGGGATCTAGCCTCCATGGTAGAGACCTTCTACTTGGATGGGATATTATTTTCCAGCTACCAGAAATGAGCTTTTTTGGTTATAGCGGTATTAAGTGGAAAAACCATATTAATTCATACGCCACAACCTCTAATCTCCATGAAAACCCATACTCTCCCCACCACAACAAAGAAGAACACCATGTCCCCATTTCCCTGTCAGCATTATCAAAACAAACAGTATCCTGGTCCCCCATAGCAAAGGATAATCCAATCAAGTGGCCTGAAAAGCAAGCACATGCTGAAAAAGGAAAAGAGAAACAAGAGTCAGTTGATAAGATGCCAAAGCAAACTGACAAAAGAATACTTCAGTCTGAAGCTAGTAATGAGTATTGGGCAGTAGCTTTACTTGTAGAAGACGACAAAGGTGTCAGGAAAAGATATGGATACAAGACTGGCACGTTTGAAATGTCAGAAAAAAGTTATCACTCCACGATAAAGAATATTTTGACGGTCAAAAAAGGATTAGAAGAGTTCCATATTCACCTCAATGGTCACAGCTTTTTGATAGAATTAGATATGTCATCTTTTTCAGAAGAACAGTTGTTACAATCCAAGAAAGAAACTCTTCCAAATGAACAGTTGCTACAATGGGCTAGCTGGTTCTCTCAGTATTCCTTTACAGTTGTCCACCTCAGCAAAGAAAATATTCTCAAGAAAGATATGCAACTATGGCCACGAGTCTATAAATACCAAAGACCCGAGAAGGATCAGCACAACAAATTCTTACCCACCATCCACATGATGGCCGAAGCCAGCTCCTCCACCACCACAGACAAGAAAGAAATCCAAGAAGAGTTCAGGCAGAGAGATGTACCGGAAGAAATCGTTGAAGTAATTGCAGATCTAACGTTCAAAGAAAGATCTAAGCTAAATTACAAGACGTTCACTACAATCCTACTGAAAAATCATGCAACAACTTTAGAAGGGATAAAGTTCCACCCATATTATCCTTTCCTAAACGTCTTTTGCTTTGAGAACTTGCTTAACCTCCCCAAGGAAGCCCTATGTTTCTTCTGGTACTTGTTTGAATCATTCTACATCGCCATTTCTTTTGACAATGAAGATTTACACTTGTACTTGCTAAATTGTCAATTTGGAGATGTACCAGCAGAAAAGAAACATACCCTTACCCTCCTCCAATGGTTCTTACCAATCCACCAATGAATTGGTTACGTAACCAACTCATGCCTCAAATACAGTGTATGGTATTTCAGGGGGCCAGGAAATTTCATAACAGCATCAACAATCAACAGGGATCAAGCAGCCATCTACCATTCACCTTGTACCTTCCTTCACAGTTCTTATAACATAAATCCAGCATCCATAGGGTTCAGAAGGAACTTCCCAAACGAGTGGATGAAACTAAGAGAATGTCTAGGACATGCGAATGGAGTGGATGTAAGGAAACTAAGCCCTAATATCAGAGAAAATATAAAAATCTGGGGTATTGATCATCCTTACATAAAGTTGTGGAAAAGAACACATTTTGAATATATCCACACCCACATTGTTGCCCTCAGTGAGGAAGAATACAAAGAGCTAGAAGATGAAAAGTTTTATCAAGAAACAAGCAACAGAGTCTGTTCCCCAACATCAAACCTAGACCCAACGGAAGAATATAATCCCAGAGAAGACTACCACGACCCATATGAAGATGATCCATCTCATCCAGACTCAAGATGAAGTAGTCTTATGGAAGAAGAAAATAAAAATGTAGTGTCTTGTATAATATTTTCTTAATTATGTATTAAGTGTGTTGTTTGAACCTAATCACTCTTAAAGTGGTTAGTTAGGATTAACCCATGTGATGTCATGGCTTATGTCATAAAGTATGGTCCTTAATCAATAGGTATGGGTCTTGTGTCTTTTTATGAGGAACGAATATACGCTCCTCTAGCGGGTTCTTTCTCCCCCTATTTATTTCCTCCTGAAATCGCATTCGTATTCATTTGGTTATTGGTTCGGTTCTACACTTCCTAAATACCTTTCTGTTTAGGAATTGAGCAATTGGAATTCGGAGCTTTGATTTGTGCGTGTTAATGTTTTTTTTCTTTCAGGCATTTCGATTCCACCCGAGGGTCAATTGCTGAATATGCGAGGTGTTCGTCAGGTAATTTTAAATCTTAATTTTGATTCTCCACTTTAGGTTACCAGAATTGTGACTACCCCTAATTGATTAGAGATTCAGTATGTTGTAAGTTCTGTCATAGTTGAATCTTCAGATTTGGATTACAATGCGTATGCTTTCTTTGATGTTTATGTTGTCATGCAGATTGCTGAATCTGATTATGTCATTTGCAGAATGTTGATCCAGCTCTTACAAAATGTGAAATTATATATATATAGGTTACAGAAGAGTGTAAATTGATCCTGGCCTTCTGAATTCAAGAACTTTTAATCTCAGCCCTACAAGCAGTTATGGTTTTTCATCAAGTGAAGGCAGTTCCAGGCAGTTTCTTTTCCATCCCCATTCCGTGTTCAATCAATCACGGTGCACAAAAATCAACGTTTCATCCTCACCTCTCTCGCATTCTTCGCTTACACCATCGTCGCTCCTGTTCTGTCTCAGGTAATTGTGGAAGATCATGATGGTTGCAGTAGGTGGATTCAATTGGTTTTGGGGGCAACTTTCGGGTATGTGGTATTTGATTTCTATCTATTCAATCCGATAATGGAATATTCATCTGTTAGATTTTAGTATGCTGACATCTTTTTCTTATTATTAATTTGATGTTAATTTGAATACTGGTCTGGTTGTTCGTCATAATTCTGACCACTACATGATGAATGTTCTTTAGATGTTACTAACACATACATAATTGGTTGATTGCAAAATTTTAGCCTTTTTTGTATCTTATACATAAACTATCATTTACTTACTTTCTGTTCTCACATTGCAGAGTGCATTATGTTTTAACGACTGCTGAGTGCTATGGGAATGCGGCTAATGCTTGGAAGGTTATGACGAATTCGGTACCAAATCGGGTCACTTCTTGTACTTCTCGTGTATTCTATTTTATACAGTTTAACAGAAAGGGAGTCCAATTGCTATTATGTAAGCAGCAGTTATAATTCTTGGTACATTTTCAACACTATGTAATCAACAAATATTTATAACTGTTTTTTTACACCATTAAATTGAATTTCTTAGATTGGAACATGGGCGCATGCTTATAAAGCCGTGCCATTGTCCTCTTTGTTGCTGGCACGTCTCGTGTTTTCTTGATTTGCTTTTGAGTTCATTACTGGTCTGATTCTCTAATTGTCTCTTACTATATTATTACACATCTTCTATATATTCTAACTATTTATATCATCAAAAATGTTTTTCGTAATTTGTAGGTATCTTGGACACTGTATAAGTTACGCGGTTGTAGGGTCCGTTTTACGCTGTGCAGTTGTAAACTATCACTTATTCCTCACAAACCCGTTAGCTGCAAGACGAGACGCCTTACAAAGTACCGTGATCCATTTACGAGAGGTTTGCAGGTCAGTGTCAAGCGAAGAAGATTAGTTTGTGATCTGTTTACGAAAGAGTTTTAGAATAAAATAACAAAACAACTCATTAATACGTTTCAAATTCCAAATTACTTTATATTTGAAAAATACAAGATGTTTAAAAGGTTGCAGTGTGTGTTGTTGCAGGTTCCAGCTTTCTTCTAACAGCATATTACTGTTTGTGTAAGTATTTTTTATTCTGCCCTTTGTGTTCTAAGTTTATAACTAATATGCAATTGTTTTATATAATTTTATACTTATGTTGTAATCTTGAAGTTTAATATGCAAAAAATAAATTAAAAAAAATTAAAGCAATTCGAATAAATGGGTAGTGTTCGTGTCAAGCGACGAACATTCGTGTTGTGTTTGGTTTATACACAAGACACGATTTTTAGGTTCATGTCGGGTTGGACTCACCAACACAACCCGTTTAGCACCCATGCATGAATCTATTCACCAGTTTTGACCTTTTTACTTAGGAAGGGTCGATTCGAGTCATATTTATCTTTTTATCTGTTAACGGGCCAAATGAAAAAAATAGTAATTGATAATCTCTACTTTTGAGTTTGAAATTTACTATTTGTGTTCTGTTGCAGTAGTTTCGTGTGTATTCAAATCTGCTTGCACTATGACTTCCTCCTTGACAAGGTATTTTGCATTTAAAGTGTGTTTAGTTTAATGTTTTCCTACTAAATCATACATTACTCAATGGTCGAACTCGGGTATTGGTAATTGGTAGGCATAATGGTTTATCGCGGAGTTTAAATGTTGCTAAGAATAGAAAAAAGAAAATCTCTTTTAAGTCATAACACTATTCACACTTTAATATGAACATGGAACCGGGATCCCCTTGCTACAACTTTGTACGTAAATGGAATGATGGTTAATTGGTTACACAAATTAATTTCAATTAATTTCTAGAAGATAGGTTTTTTTTTGGGTATGGATGAGATATCGGTTCATCTTGTGTGCAAAACAATTTTGGTTCGATATTATACTAAATTATTTATCATATACTAATTAGGATAATTGCATTGTATATCATATACTAATTAGTATATTTGCATTGTAGGCCAGCTAACACCCTTTGGAATGGAGGTGAGTGAGAAGAGAAGCCACGCCCATGGTTGTGTATGTGCTTACATGCATGTAGAAATATGTATATTTATTATGGAAAAGAGCTAAAAAAAGGAGTACAGCTAGATAACAATTGTATTAACGGGTCGAATGGGGTAAAGAGCTAAGTACATGTTTTCAGTGTTATTTTTTTAAATAATACACAAATCGAATAGCGATTGACTTACTCTTAGTCTGAATAGTTCGAGTACCTGTGAGATGTTTGCTGGAGGTTTGTATATGTTCTTCCGTTATTTAATCGCAATTTAGCTTTTAAAAATTCTTTATAATTTTATCTTGCCAATATGTTGCGTTATTATATTTCTTGACAACAAATTCGTGTCAATTCAAGTACGTTCAAGGAGTTGTACGTGGATGTCAAACAGTCAAACAAATATTTCTATGCTTTTTAGACTCTGCTGATGACAAGGGTTAAAACGGGTAACTTTTTTGAATTATAACTTATAAGCATTGAGAACATTTCACTTGACTTTTGACCCACTTTCTTTTAGCTAAAGTTTTAAGCTTTTTACCCCTTTGAGTTATTGCAAATATTTGTGTGTGCGTGCGTGCGTGCGTGCATATGTGTTTGTACTCAGTCGCATGGTTCATGTCAAGAGACAAGTTTTGTGACAATCATGGTCAAAGGATTTTGGTTGACTCTCTGAGGTATATTTATGATTTCTCGTACATAATATATTTTTCTAAATTATGATTTTCACAGGCGGTTTCATCATTGTCACCTTCATATATTTGACGGAATCCTCCACATAACTAGGGGTGGTATAAGTAAAGATTCAGGTTATTAACTTAAACGGGGACATATTTTTTTAGGTAAAACATATTAATAAGCAATTAAGGGATTAAAGTTTTTTCTTTGTTTTTTTGCTTACTTATTTTAGCAAGTTTTTCATAGGTTATAATTCAACTACGCGTGGAGGATATGTGACACATCATGCATATATTCAAGTTGGAAAAGGTCGTGATATCTCAATTTGAAGCCAAAGTTCAAACGAGCTTAGTCATTCTATTTCACCAAAGTTGGGTTTCTACTTTAGTAGTTTAGTAGCATGGTATAGTGAATAAATCGTATTTTTTTATTGGATAATATATATGGGGTATTGGATTTTAATAACCCCATCTAAATGCTATTGGCCAATAACAATCCCAACTTAATTTATCGTCACCGGTGGTCTCAAATTTAAAAAGATTGGCTCTCAGTGGTCTCCCGTTAAAGAGTTGGGAGTCTAGAGCAATTGAAGGTGTGGTCTTTTTTTACTTAACATACAATGATAACGAATAATAATGAATAGTTATTGTATTATTATATTATTATTGTATTAAACCAATTTGTATAAAAAATTCTGCGGTGTCAATGAGCACATGAAAACTAGATTGCAAAAAAATGATGCTGGGAAATGAGGTAATTCAGAATGCAAGGCGTATGTTTGGGTGCCCTTAAATCAATTTGACTAACATAATCAAAGATGCCATATTGAGAATTTTTCTAGAGCCATTGGTATGGGTCCACAAGTTCTTGTGGCATAATAAGGCTATCCGTTGTCGGGTGCTACCCGTGGTGCTAGCCAGGCTGGCGCTGCCACATAGGTTACACGAGCCATAACAAGCCACAGCGAGCTGGGACGTTATTGGACGAGCGCAAGCCCACGCGCGCCCACTAATGGAAGTAAAAGGAAGGGATAGGGGCGCTAATGGCTGGCGGACCACAACGGGCTCAAGTGAGGGACGCAAACGGCATGTGATGCAATATTATAGGACGAATCCATTGAGGGCTTTTAATCACAACACATAGTCTAAATGCAAAGTGCTTATTAGAAGTTTGTGTATATTAATCAATTCTGACTTCATATATTAACCAAAATAGCTAATGCGGCCAACTTTTTTTGCATGCCTAATCAGTGCTATAACACATATATGATTAGCATTTGCGAGGTATATTAAGGACCGCATAAATTGTGGGCTTGTAATGAAGGTTGCAAAAGTTTGAAGTGAGTCGGATACAAGATTACTAAAGATTTAGATATGTGTTGGTATTTGTTCATTGATAATAGAAACGCTAAAAAATGTATCATAGATGTGCCATAGTTTGCATTTTAATTTTCATTTGTTGGGGTCATTCAAATGCATGTAGTTTTTTACTATTGGCATGCACTTATTAATTTGTTTGTGGATAAGTTAGCTTTTTTATAATTTTTTATAATTTTATCTTGTCAATATATTGCATTTATTGTATTTCTTGACAACAAATACGTATCAATTTAGGTGCGTTCAACAAGTTATATGTTGATTTCAAACAAACATTTTTAGACTTAAGTTTATAGTGATTTTAGTTAAACACATCGAAATATCATTACATATTTTATAATATTTACACTATCTGTTCACTACAACCTCAGTATCTCATCCAGACCTCTTATATGTTCATTCATGTTATTGAATTAATATAGTAGCCACATTCCCGTATTAATATTCCTGTCCACCGGACGACTAAAATACTAGTTGATATAATTATCGAATAGTTATATTTATTATCAAAGTACCACACTACCACATAGAGGTGCACAAATCGGGGTTTTTAAATACCCGAGTTCGGGTATGAAACCGGGTTTGGGTATGATCGGGTATTGATAATACCCCGGGTCGGGTTTGGGTCCGAGTATTGTCTCTAAAAACCATACCCTATGCATCGGGTTCGGGTCAGGTATAAAACCGGGTATTCTAAAACCGGGTATTTGAATACCCTATTTCCGGGTATTAAAAAAACCTTATTTTTGGGTTTTTGCCGGGTTTTTTCGGATATAGATTGGATTTTTTTAAGGGGTTATAATTTTTAGGGGTATTTTCAGGTATTTTTCGGGTAATTTCGAGTATAGATCGGGTATTTGAAAAACCCGGTTTCGGGTATTGGAAAAACCCGGTTCCGGGTATGGAACCGGTTCTGGTTTTCGGGTATAAATCGGGTCCGGTTCCGGGTACGGGTATTGGTACTAAAATGCATACTCTATCCGTACCCTACAGGTAGGGTCGGGTACGGGTTCAGGTATTAAAAATCCGGGTATTAAAGAAACCGGTTCCTGGTATTTTTTTCGGGTCCGGTTCCGGATTAGGGTTTTTTGTGCACCTCTGCTACCACATACAACCCATGAGTTCAACTATTCAACTACCACATAATCCATTGGTCCACTATTTCACTTTTGGCCCAAAATGTATATTTTTTTCTCTTCTCTGTTCAAATGATAATACTTAAAACTATTAGTTTGGTGATTCGGGGGTTTAAAATAGTCAATAAGAAAATAAATTTATGTGAGAATCTCTAAGACTTTAACCATAATGATAATTCACAGCAAAATATAAATAAGAAGTATTGAAGCAACTTTATATATTTCTTAAAAGATTTAGTTTTGCAATTCAAAACCAAAAACAAATTCAAAGATTTGTTGTCCGTTTGCTTTCTGCTTCAATGTAAATACTTGTTATCTAATATGAAAGTCTTACCATATGCTTTCTCTAAAAAGGTCTTGTTTTCAACCATATACTCTAAAAACATTAAGTTTATACGAAATAAGTGCATATTAACAATGGATCGAAGCCGAGATCTCTAGCATACCAAACAATACTCCTAACACTACGGCAAAATACAAATTAATAGATATGACTCCAAGATCATTTGATTTCCTCGCGTTTAAAGCTGTGGAGTTACCTAATCGAGTTCAGTGGTCATGCATAGTAATGTTATAACTCCAAGATCTATCAATGTAGTTATTAAAAGATTAAGTTTTGCAATTCAAAAAGGAGTAGCGGTGCAACATGTTGTCCATTTGTCTTGTCTTTTGTTTCAATGTTATCACTACTTTTTATATATTATAATAAAAATAGATGGTATAATACAATAAGTTGAAACTAACAAACATGTGATACATTCTAAGAATGACAAATCCTAATGTGAATCTCAGAGTTTTGACACCGATTGTACTTGGAGGAAGGTCGCTTAGTTACAGAAGTCGTATATGATATTAGACTGTCACTATTTAGTCAAAAACAATAAAATCAGTGTTCCTAATCACCTAAACAAGTTAGGGTAAGTAGGGTGTCGAACCACGAAAAGTATGTGGTCAGTGTAACATGAAACTGGTTTTAACACATTTCGAAGACGGCCTTGATTTTAACCCTTCTACTATGGAGCTATAGATGCTCCTACAGAACTGAATGCGAAAATGAATGCGAAAAATAGATATATTTGGTGTTCTTTAGATGTGGTAAAAAGTAATTCATGTTATTAGGACGTGGCCGTTTAATGCTCATTTAAATTTATAAATTATGGTTATTATAACTCATAAATCTGAACTTGTTTTTATTAATTGAAATCAACATGCAGTGGAAAACACGAGGGCGACAATAATCAAAACCGGCCAAAAGCAACATGTATATATAGAAAAATAATAATGAAAAGTTGACGAAGCTGACGACCCATTTTCAAACCAATATTTCAATATCTAAAAGCAACTTTCACACCATGAAAACCAAATATTTTCCAAGAAATTTCCACTCTCTTAAGTCTTAACTGTGTCCTAAATTATTATTATTATTATTATTATTATTATTATTATTATTATTATTATTATTATTATTATTCATAAATAACGAAATTTCAATGAAATTGGATAAAGAGAACATCTAACAACCCAATCAACACTCCACTCAATATATTTATTTTTAAATCATTTTAAATTTCCACTTTTTTTAACAAGTTTTATTTTGTTGAACGTAAATGGGTGTATAGTGAACGTTTTGGTGAGAAAACGACTAAAATAGGCATTGCGAGTGAAGACAACAGAGAGGGTGTTTGGCAGCCGATTTTGTTGTGATAGGGGCAAACGCCAACTGGATGGTCAGATGCTTACATAAAACAAATCGGTTGTGGATGGTCTTATTACACAAATTACATGCCCCTAAACATCTGTTTGTACTAATTATCTTACTAAACAATTAAACATACTATGACTTAAACTCCTACTTTCTATACTTTCAAACAAAAAAGATAAGCATAAAACTAAATAAACCTACCAATAGAGAAATCTAAACATTCAAACTTTACTTCTTTTTAGCAAGACAAAAACATTCAAACTATTAATTATATACTAATAAAATAAACTTTTATCTTTAACCCTTCAGGTTTCTTTTAAACTCGTTTTAAAATTAACTTTCAATATAAAGGTATCTAAATTATTTACAACTCTTTAACTAAAAACTTTCATAACTATAGACTATAGTGATGATTTCTTTTTATATAATTTTTAAGTAAGTTATTTTCTTAACATTTTAGGATGGTTCTAGATGAATAAACAAATTTAATTAATTAATTTTTAAAAAATGATTTGTAATAATAAAATAATTCCGGTGACTTGTTTTTTTGGGGTTGACCTATTCAATGACGCGCTCACAACCCGACCCGAACCGACCCGAATACCCAACCATGAAGTTGCCTATATATACATTGAATTCAAGGTTTCAAACAATACATAAGAATTCGAGATAACTTTCTTCTCAGAGGCAATTCATCAAACACCTCATCAGCATTAACTCTAAACCACAAACTAATGGAACATCAAGAACAAGAAATCACACAACTGAGAACCCACCTAGCCGAATACGCGGTCAAGGAAGCCCGAATCCAAGCCGAAATGCGCGTTCTTGAAACCCGAGTGGCTGCAATGCACAAAGGCTTTGATAAACAACAACAAGACCTTGCTGAAGCCACCTCAAAAGCCTTGGCTTACAAACAAGACATAATGGAAGAGAATGTCCGCATTCGGTACGCGCTGCAGCTGGCTCGAGATGAAGATACAGTATTTGTATCATCTTTGGTACCTCTTCTTGCTGATCAGTCTTTTCATCCTGCAGATATTGATGCATATTCTGTTGTTAGTAGTTTAAGAATCATGTTTAAACATTATCAAGAAAGAATTAATATTGCTGAAGAACAAGTAAATGATTCTCAATATCAGCCTTTGGTTACTCATTTACCATCAATTCTTGAAGAAGAACACGAACCCGATGACTCGGAACAAGATGACAATGAAAGTGATGAGTTTAATATTAATATGCCACTGCCCACAGTTGAGGATTTGCAGATTACTGGTGACCCTTTTCCCGGAAACACGATTCAAGCGAACGGAAACTCAAGAAACGGGACGACTCGTTGTGGGTTTGAGTGGGTTCGTTATTTGCAAGACGGGTCGATGAAGTATATAGAAGGCGCCAAACATCCCGCGTATACCGTCACAGCGGATGATCTAGATAACTATCTTGCTGTTATCGTGCAGCCACTTGACGACATGCAACGAAAGGGGGGAGTCGTAAAATGCTTTGCAAATGGTAATAAGAAGATCACATGTCATCCGGACATGCTTTGTGAAATTGAGAGATTCGTAGGTTTAGGTCGTGCGAGTTTTAAGGTGTTTGTTTTGAACGGGGCTCGCGACACTTGGGAACCGGGGATTTTGGATGTTAAGAAGAGTGGTTATAGTATTAAGGTTAGTGGGTACAACAATGGTGTTGTGGTGGTTAATGATAAGTATGCAACAACCACTATTGTTGATCTAGCAGCTGAAGATTTGTTACAGTTTTGTATAGTTGGACCCGAGGGTGTAGCGCAGTATTTATGTGCGGATAGTAATGAAACAGGCGTTAGGTGCTCAAGAGATGCAATCGTTCTAACGATGAGATTGTTTATCAAACGAGCGGTTGATAAAAAGCTAGGGAAGAAGAAGAAAAGAGGTTTGTTTTTCTAAGTAAGTGTTATGTTGTATGTTGGTGTATAGGTTTTGTAGTGTTTGTATAATTCTTGTTGCTTACATTGGTTGGTAATGAAATAGTATACTGTCATGAACATTGGTAAGGTAATTATGTAACATCTGAAAAATCAAAACGCCAATTAGTTTATGAAGTCAAATGACCGTTACACATGAGGTCAAACGGGCGTTGACTTGACCGATCACCTATTCTTCTGTTTCCACTTAAGAAATCACCAAGAAATTGTGAGGTGTGCGGAATAAGTCATTAACCAGAGGAAACAAGATTCATCATCTCTAGTAAGAAGTGAAAACCAAAGTCTGAAACAAGTTAAAAACACATATAAACTTACTGATTATGAGAAAGTAATATGATTAAAGCGGAAAGCAAACAAAATGATCAAAATTGTTGTCATGGAATTATGATAACGGGCGCAGGAACGCTGGTTTGAGATGCATGAGAAATTGAGAATAGACATTTCAAATAACTCAAACAACCGTTGGATTTAAACGGGCATTTTTTAGCCTAACTCGTTAGGCCATAGGCCGTTTAAAGTTACCTGGATGATATATTGATGTATAAAGATGATATAAGGAGGGTGTGCTAGGTTTTATGTAGTTTCATCATGTGATGTGATTATATTTGATTTTATGTAAATTTGGTACATATGATACTAATTGCTAATCAATCATACTCACTGAAATTCCTACCAATAGCAAAACTATAAGCAGGGTCTGGAGAGGGTGCGATGTAGGAGCGTTGTACATCTATCCCAGAAAATAGAGAGGTTGCTTCTAGAGATACCTCTAGCTCCAAAAACCATATGTGCGAGGCAATATAAAAGAAAGCCAGATTTCATCACATAGGATACTAATTGTAATTTATATAATTTGATTATTAGTGGAGTTGTATTCTAAATGAATTAGATTTAAGTATCTAACCACAATGATGTTGTGATCCTATAGAGGAGAGTGAATAACAATGGAGTTGTGATCTTATGTGGAGATTGAATCACAATGAGGTTGTAATCTCAACATGGGAAATGAATTATGGTAAAGTTTGTCATTAGAATACCTATTAAGGAAAAGTTTGTGATTGAGTGTATTTAGACTACCCCGTCTCTCCGTTCCCTACGTCCTCATTCAAGTTTTGTCACTGCACTATCAATGATATTATACTCTCTCTACATCTCTCCAAGATATGTTAAAACTTATTAGGCCCAAGGCAAAAAAAAAATTTAGGCCTTAACTAAAAGGGTTTTAGCTAGATTTAAACAATTAAATTTTTTAAATACGCTTATTTGGTTATGGTTTGGATTGTGCACAATTGTTTTTGTATAAAAGCAGGTTTAATTATATATTTTTTGGTTTGGGTTGTGTAACTTCTTTTTTTTTTTGCATAAAAGCAGGTTTAATTATATTTTTTTGAACAATATTTTCACCATGGAGTTAAGTGCCATTTTAGTACCTGTGGTTTGTCCAATTACGCAACTTTAATACCGATTTTGAATTTATTGCAAATGGGTACCTTATTTTTCTAAAATTTGCAATTTTAGTACATTTTTCTAACCACGTCTATTTTTTCCGTTAAGTCAGGGGTAAATTAGTAATTTCGATTATTTTATTTATTTTCTCTTTTGAGCTAAGTGTCATTTTCATACCTGTGATTTTTTCAATTATGCAACCTTAGTACCTTTTTTTGAATTTATTGCAACTGGATACTTTGATTGGTTTTGGATAGAAAGACAAATCAAAAGAGAATTACTTATTACATATTACAATTAAAAGGTAACTAAATACATGATAGAAGATGAAAAACAACCATGAAATGTATAACATATTTTTTAGCCTTTTGTTCTTGATTGTCAATTTACTTCTAGTAGCTGGTCCGAGTTCATCTTAGCCATTTTTCTTGCATTTTCTTTATGTGCATTGATTTTTTTTTCTTCAAAAATTATAGTATGATAACAATAGATCTTTAACACATCGGAGGATCAAGCCAAATAACAATCACACAATTTTGCACCTCTTAGTATAACATCAATTGAACTTGTAGATGATTGACGGTTGGCGAATCACTTGGACAAAACAATATATCAGAATTCATTGAACTTGAAGATGAACTATGGTTAGGGTTAGAAGGATCAATAAGAATGGGGAAAGGGTTGATCTGTTCATTTAGAGTTAAAGATGATTTATTAATTGTATAAACTAAAAGAGGTGATAGGAATTAGGAGGCTTGGGTTATTTAGTAATTTTCACTTATATCATTTTTGAATTGACGAACTGACAATCAGTCAATCACGTATATATATATATATATATATTAAAGGTACGCGTATCCGAGGCGTGTTATGTGGGGCCGGGCGTACGGTAATCATTTTTTTTTTGGAATAGAAATCAATTTAAACATTAAATAAATCGATTTTGTGTTTGCATCATAACTGTGATTTTCCCTTTATTAATAAATCTTTCATTCACTACTCCGATCAACTGCCGACGCAAGCCACGGTTAAAGATTTAAGTCCGTCACTGGTTTGTTGGTTCAACCAATTTTACCGGCATGTCAGGTATTCAAAACCGGTATGGTTTTAAGCAAACAATAACCTTGTTTTCCCCATTCCGTTTGTTTCAAAACTTGTTTGTGGGGTTTAATCGAGCCTGAGCTCATATAGGCTCGAGCTTGGCTTGTTTTGACTTGAGCTTGACTCGTGGGCTGTTTTTTTTCCAAGCCCTCATTTATTACTTATTAGCTACTTTGGGGGTGTTTGGAATTGCTTATTTTACCTGCTTATAACTTTTCCAAAAAAATTAATAATAAGTGATATAAGTTCTTTGAAAAAGTTAAAAGATGTGAGAGGGTAAGTTATAAGTTAAAATTTTGCAAGCAATAAAAGTTATAAGGAGGTTTAGATAAGGAATCCCAAACACCTCCTTTATATACATTTTTTTAATTTTTTTTATATATTTTGAGAAAAACCTTGAACGAGTCTAAGCTTAGCTTGAGCTCGGCTATGAAGCGTAAACTTGATATATAGAAGTCCAAAAGAGGTAAAATTACAATACACAAGGCTCGACAAGCCTAAAGCTTGATAACTAGACGAGCTTTATTTGAGGCTTGGGCTCAGCTCGAACTCGAAAAATCTCGGCTCTTTTCGAGCTTTTTTTTATCAATCTGAGCTGGAGTAGCTCGCGAGCGGCTTGGTTCGTTTGCACCAATAGTATTAATTTAAACTATTTTAAATAATGATGTTAAGTGCGAGTTTCTCTTTTTGATGTCGGTTGACTAATTAAGGATATGATCTTTGTTAATGACTCAAGTCTGCAAATTTTATGATAATGTTTGAGTTCGAAATTTTCGTTTTAATGATGTTGATTAACTAAGATATGACATTTGTTAATGACTCAAGTCTTGAACCGAACACGCTACGGTAGTAACTGACCCAACCTACCCGTTTTGCCAGGCTTAGGTGACCCTGAAAGGGCCTCAATGTTAAAGTTTACTTAGGCCTCCAAAAAGGTTGAGCCAACCTGAACAACATAGCATCTCCTATCAAATTTTGAACTTTAAAAGTTGTTTCTCTCTATCTACAAATAATGGCATCCGTAATGAAAGAGTTTGAACATCTTAAAATCCATCTAGAAGAGTTAAAGAAAGCCACCAATAGTTTTAGTAGCAAAGTTATCGGAATCGGTGGATTTGGGAAGGTATACGAAGGAGAAGTCTCTCATTCAAGGGGGCGAATCATTGCTGCTATAAAGCGTTTGAATCGTGAATTTGGGCAAGGAGACCCTGAGTTCTTGAAGGAGATCGTTATGCTTTCGCGTTACACACATAAGAATCTCATCACTCTCGGATTTTGTGACGAGGATGGTGAGAAGATCCTTGTGTACGAGCACGCATCTAATGGGAGTCTTGATCGCCATTTAAGCTCCACTGTACTCACATGGACAAAACGCCTCAAGATATGCCTTGATGTTGCAAGGGGGCTAGCCCACCTTCATGATCACAAGGGCACTCAACAAAGAGTTCTCCACAGAGATATAAAAAGTGCCAACATCCTGCTAGATGAAAACTGGAATGCTAAACTTGCGGATATGGGACTTTCAAAAATAGGACCTGCTAATCAACAGCACACGGTTCTTTTCACCAACGTTGTAGGCACCCCTGGATACTGCGATCCCCAATATATGGTGACCTCCGCCCTAACCAAAGAGTCAGATATATACTCTTTTGGAGTCGTCTTATTTGAAGTTCTCTGTGGGAGATTGTGCTTTAAATGGACCAACAATCACTTAGAGATTTTAGTGCCTAAGTGGAAACAAAGCTACAAACATAAGAAACTAGACGAAATTATCTTTAAAGATCTAATGTCGACAGTGGACCCGACTTCTTTGAGAACATTTTCTGACATTGCGTTCCGGTGTTTGCATGACTCTCGTGAACAACGACCAACAATGTCTCTTCTTGTGAAAAAGCTTGAGATTGCCCTTAAGTGTCAGGAGCTTCATGAGATGGGAATGGTAAAATTGTTTTACATTAGCATAGTCATTTATATTAAGTTTTGATTTATATTTTTATAAAAATTAATTTCTGCTTGTATTGTTGCTTTGCTATTAATATATAGTTAGAAAGTTTTAAATTTTATAAAGGTGCTGTCAAGTTCTACTGCTGATTTGCTTCTTGTGTTTGTTGCTTGTTCTATAAAAAGGAAGGTGCTATACAAAACAATGAAAGTGATGACTATGATGATGATTTGGACGATTTTTCGTGTCTGGAGTTGGCCCATGCAAGCTTTTCTCCATCACTAGAACAAGATAATGGAGAAAATGTAGCGAATTCTCATCATTTACCATCCATGCTTGAAGAAAAACAAGACCCTGATGATTCAGAACAAGATGACGATGAAAGTGATGATTTTGATGATGTGGATATTAAGAAACCACTTCCCACAATTGAGGATTTGCAGATTACTGGTGACCCTTTTCCTGGAAAAATGATTCAAGCGAGCGGGTATTCAAGAAACGGGACGACTCATTGTCAGTTTGAGTGGGTTCGTCATTTTAAAGACGGATCGGCGAAATACATAGAAGGTGCACGCTATCCGGGGTATACTGTCACAGCAGATGATTTAGACAATTACCTTGCAGTAGAAGTTCAGCCATTTGATGACAGCCAACGAAAGGGCACACTTGTAAAATGCTTTGCAAATGATTATAAAAAGATCATGTGTCATCCCGATATGCTTCGTGAAATTGAGAAATCCGTAAGTTTTGGTCGTGCGAGTTTTAAAATGTTTGTTTTGAACGGGACTCGCAACACTTGGGAACCGGGAATCTTGGATGTTAAGAAGAGTGGTTATAGTATTAAGGTTCGTGGATCCAACAATGGTGTTGTGGTGGTTAATGATAAGTATGCACCAACCACTACTATTAATCTAGCAGCTAAAGATCTGTTACAGTTTTGTATAGTTGGACCCAAGGGTGTAGAGCAGTATTTACGTGCAGATAGTAATGAAACCAGCATTAGATTCTCCAGAGATGCAATCGCTGTAACGATGAGATTGTTTATCAAACGAGCGGTTGATAGAAAGCTAGGGAAGAAGAAGAAAAGAGGTTTGTTTTTCTGAGCAAGTGTTATGTTGTATGTTAGTATATAGGTTTTGTGGTGTTTGTATAATTCTTGTTGCTTACATTGGTTGATAATGGAATAGGATATTGTCATGAACATTGGTAAGGTAATAATGTAACATCTAAAAGATCAAAGGGCCAATTAGTTTAATTTATGTTTTGGTGTAACCACTGCTTTTCAAGAAGGTCCGGGTCCAATTTCTAATGAAGCGAAGGCCCCCCTTACTCCCTATTCTCTCTTAAAAGCTTTATAAAGCTCTAAAAAGGGTTGGTTAAGAACTATTGACTGTAAACGATAGCAGTTACAGTCACTCAATGGATATGCTCGCCTTTGGAATGAAGATGGATGAACAGGCACTTGAGCCTGGAACTGATGAAATTCGGGTAAAACAAGGAACCGGTCACTATACCGGGGGGCGAGACATGACCGCGACTTAAGATTCAAGTACCGTTGAAAAGACTAAAGGAACGGGGGAATGACTACCTGTAATAAAGCACAGGCTAATACGAGCCGACCAGAAGAAGCAAGGCTTTAGATTACCAGATCCTGGACACAATCTCAGATTATTTGGTATTTTATTCTAAATGAAATTAGCAGTCAAAAAATAGTTTATGAAGTCAAATGACCGTTACACGTGAGGTCAAACGGGCATTGACTTGACCGATCACATATTCTTCTGTTTCCACTTAAGAAATCACCAAGAAATTGTGAGGTGTGTGGCCAATAAGTCATTAACCAGAGGAAAAAAGATTCATCATCTTGTGTTCAAGATCAACTTAGCAAGCATTTAGGATTTCAATATAAAAGTTTTAAGTTGTATAGAAGAATGTTATGATTGAAATTAAGAAGCTTATGGTGAAAAACCAAAGTCCGAAACAAGTTAAAAACGCATATAAACTTAATGACTATGAGAAAGTAATATGATTAAAGTGGAAAACAAACAATCAAATTTGTTGTTATGAGATTATGATAATGCGCATTGGAACGCTTGTTAGGTCGGAGATGTATGAAAACGGACATTTCAAGTAAATCAAACGATGGTTGGGTTGAAACGGGTTAGGTATAGAGTTCTTAACAGAACGTTTAAAGGTACCTAAATGATTGAATGATATATAGATGTTTAAACATGATATAAGGTAGTATAGAGTGTACGTGTATTATGTTTGCATGCTTATTTGAAATGAAAATTTTACATAACAGAGAGTCAACAAATAGGAGAAAAATTGTGTACTATAAATTACTTATGAATTTGTTTATTTATATTGTGGTATTCAATTTAATAAACAAAGTTAAATCAAATAAAATGAAATAAAGTGGTCAAAAGTCAATATAACGAGTCCATACCAAGTTAAATGAAATTATGAAAATAACGTTCATCTTTCTTTTTCTTTTCTTCGTAGCGTAAAATCGAACTCTAACTTCTAAATTATTACATATTTTTTTTATGATAACGAGACTGAACCCTTACTTAAAAAAGACAAAGTTTTATCAATCTTTATGTCAATAGACCAAATGCCCTTAAGTGTTCGTCATCTTCTACTCTGATCATATTTCACTATCACATATGATTAAACGGGAAGTGTGTTAATCAACACTATTAAGCAAACTTTGTATTCATTGTTAAGGATATTCTTTATTACAGGCAAAACAACCTTCAATGGCATAACATTATCTTCCCAATCATAAGCGAGCATACTTATTACACCCACCGACGACATTTTATGTTAAGAATATCACCATACAATATTAAGTTAAACATGTTGAAGGGCGCAAGTGTGAGACTTCTTGCAGACGCAGGGTTGCATTTTGTGTAATTATTATTATTATTATTAACTAATATGCAAACCAATCAAGATGAGTTACATTCACCCCACCACTCAGGCACCCACATCTCGCATTATCATAACACATGTTCTTGGGTGGTGTGAAATGTGAAACTCATCACCGGGTACATGACACACTTTTTTTCACATTCACCACAATAAATGACCTTATATTGACAGCATGGGGTACAAAATTAGATAACAACATTGGGTACTAAAGTACTAAAGTTTTGACTAAAGTGAAGACGTTTCCATCTTACTACAAAACGAGAACTCGCCACATAGGTTGCTTTTGGTAGCCTTATGTATCATATTCAAGTGTATTAACATACTAGAGTTTAATGTATTCTATACAAATAAACAGGTATGACGATATGTACCACATAAATCTTTTGTTTATGCCCATGAAATTTATCAAAGAATACTCCAAGAGTTACTTAAAAGGTCAAATAAAGCAACTCTCTTTTTCAAAAATTCGCTAGATGTAAAATTACTTTAGTTTTTCATTACTCGATCATTCTAAAAAAATAAAATTAGTTAAAACTTACAGGGACTGTTTACTTTTTGACAACAAAATTAAATTATTTTATTACCGTACAATTGTACTGTGAGAAATAAAATTATATTGTGACCGTAAGTTAAAAATTATTTTTTAAATGATGACTTTCTTTTTCTTATGTTTAGTCTATCACACTTTTTAATTTGGAGAGTCCCGTTGTCTCAATCTGGCCAGACTATGTTATTTTAACTGGGCTCACGCTGACTTCAGAGTTTGGCTTGGGCGTTACCCCGGAAAACCATACCGTCGGCTGCCACTTGACAGTCATTGTGCCACAACAAGAGTAGAACTCTCTGGCGTAACACACGTTGAGACTAAAATCCAGATGTGCTCGGGATTCAAACTGACAACCTCGCAAAACCTAGCTCAAATCATTCATTATCAATATAAAAAAAATAGTTAAAAAGACTGTTTACCTTTTGAGGTTAAATTACTCTACAAAGGGGGACAAAAATAAGAAGGATTTGTAACCACAAAAAAAAACCTCTCAAAAAAACAATGAAAAATTAATAAAAAATCATAACTCAAATTTTAATACAAAACAAAAAATGTAAAAACGCAAAATTGTTTCCACTGTCTTCCTCGTTCTAAAAAAAAGACACAACGTTGAGTGAAAAAAATCATTATGTCTTTTGTTTATCATTGTGTTTTGTGTTTATTTTCGTCATTGATTGTTTTTTTTTCTTGACATTGCGTCATATTTTGTTCGGCAATGTACATATTTTGTGATCTATTGTGTCTTTATTGTTTATCATTGTGTTGTTTGTTCATTTTCGGCATTGCGTCTTTTCGTCATTTTTTTTGTTTGAGAACGGGAATGACGAGGGAAACATTTTGGTTTTTTAAATTTTGTTCGTTTTTTTATTTATATATTGAGTTATGATTTTTTTATTATTATTTTTGAACATATTTTAGGAGTTTTTTGTATGCCCACAAATCTTCCTTAGGGATGAGAAAATTCGGTACCAGTACCAGTGCCGAAATCGGTACCAAAGTTTTGAGTTTCGGGATCGGTACGGTACCGGTATCGGTATTTCCCGAATTTTTACCTTCAATACCGGTACCGTACCGATACCGGACCGAATATTTCTGTACCGGTACCGTTACCAAGATTTTGTGATTTTCGGGATCGGTATTTTCGGTACCGAGCTCATCCCTAATCCTCCTCACACTTCTCATTTTTTACTCTTTTTGCATTTTAACTTTACCCTATCTTTTAACCATAACATTTAATTATTTTATTACCGTACAATTATCCTATGAAAAATAAAATTCTATTGTGACAAAAAATTACCTGACCGCGTGTAACAAATAGTTAAATTATTACTCGAGTAAATTATTAAAAAATCTACCTATTTTAATAAAATAAAATAAATAGGGACACTTGTCATGTTTTGGTTAATTCTCACAATTTTTTCCCCTCCAAAACTAATATATCCTAATATATGTAATAAATCAATAAATATTCACTTTCCTTTTACACTATATTCATATAATATCTATATATTTTTATAAATATAAATTTTAACATTATTTTATTATATATTTCAAAATACTTGGTGAATTTCAAAAATCAACAACAAATCATGTTTCTCAAATGAAAATTGTTTCTGGTTTTTTGTGGAAGTTAAATTTAATTTTATGGATCAAAAGTTGGTAAATTGATTGTTTGGTATTAGTTAACTACATTTAGGTCAAAATTTGTTACGGGTCAAAAATAAAAATTTTGAGTATTTTTAAAAGTTTGAGAATGCAAAATAGATTTATCGTCAAATTTGTTATAAGTTCAAAGTGTTGACTTTAAAATGTCAAAAGTATGAAAGTTAGAATTTTAAACATGATTTGGGTTTCAAGTTTACTTTTAAGGGCATTTTTTGAAATAATTAAAAGGTTCAGGATTTGACAAATTGACTATTTTTCCCTCAACTATTAAAATTTAAGAAAAGATGCGAACACTTTCGACATACCACCCTCATGCCTATCAATATTTCTAACTTTTATCAAATTTGAAATATTTATGTCAACGTTAATTTTTCCTTCAATGGTGATCAGAACGTTGTATGGGAAGCATGTCATGCTAAACTATGCTCAAATGAAACAAAATATTCACAAAATTGAATGGGTTAACATGTTATTTTTATGTTGTCTTATGACAAAGTCGAGAAGCCATCTGAAACTTATCAAAATCTTTTTTATGGTGCAGCTCAGAAAAACATAGTTCTTGAATAACATCCATTGCTACAATTTAATATCCTACTTTCCTTTGATGGATGGTAAATTGATAAATATATCAACAAAGGTAACGTCTCTTTTATATTTAAGCTGAGTTGTTAGAACTACTATCGTTTGAGAAGTCTTATTTTCAAAATTTGTTCATAACCAAAATTCTTTCAATTATACATATATGACACCAAGAATTAATTTTTCAACCGAAAGAAGCATTATCGGATACGATTTTGCACAAGCAGTTTTTTTATTAAGTTTATTTAAAAAATTCATTTTGTGATATAAAGAAATCAATTTATGTATGCATTTATAGATACAAGCATACATGTAATACATTTTTTTCATATACGCTATGTGTGACATTCGTCAATTTCGGGTCTTATTTGTATTCGTTTATGTATTTGTTTATTATGTAAACCGACCCGATTTGTAAACCGAAACTTATGTTATAATCAAAATGATGGATTTATGTTACAATATTGTTTCACACTTGTTGGGTCTTGAAAACATCCTATTTTTATTTTTATTTTTATTTATTTATTATTTATTTATTTATTTATTTTTGTTGTTTTGTGTTTTTGTCTTGATCCATTTTGCATGAAAACTCTTGTGTCTCACACCCATATTTGACCACCAACATTACCCTATATATACACCACCTTTCCTCTTCATTTTCCCTTGCTACAACTCCAAAAAAAAAAAAAAAAACTCTCTCAAACATCAAAGATTCAAGGTTATATTCTTAAGTGTTCTTGAAGGTTTTTAGTCTTTCATCTTAATTAGTTTATGTAGCCTTAATAATATTTGTTTATGGTTGTGCAACATATATATAATATACACCCCTTGTTTACCTTTGGTAGTTACTTCTCTGATTCCGGTCGGTGAGATTTCGAACCTCATAAGGCAAGGCTTCATGGAGGACTTCGTGTCCTTGATATATATATATATAACTTGTTCATACATATTAATCTTGCTTATTTTAGTTTGTTGGTCATGTTTACAAGTTCCATGGTTATGGGTTTTTAAGAGTCTATGCTTCAATTTAACCGTAAATAGCTCTAAACCGTAAACCGAACTTTGTTACTAGTTTTGTTAAATAATTGTTTAAACATACTTACTGTTAGATCTAAGTTTCTAAAATCATTTTTACAAATTCTATGGTTATGGGTTTGTAGAATCTTACCTCGGTCTTAACCCGAAACACGATCCGAACCGAAAACCGAACTTTGTTTAAAGACTTTATTGTTAACTTTTGGTTGTTAAACTTAAAGTATTTTTATTTGTACATTATTATACAAGTTCTTTAGTGTTTGGACATGTGGAAACCATCTATGAACTTATTGTGAGATGGAAACCGAACCAAACCGATTCTTACTCGTTTAAGACACACAAGTTTGTTTTTTTTAGCCATCAAGACTTGTATATTTCTTTAAAAATAGTTACAAATTGATTTTTAAATATTTTCTTAAGTACTTGGAAATGTTGGATCCAACTTGATCTCATAACAAAGTTGGACCGACAAAACCGAACACTCGCTTAACGTGCGTTGTTAGTTCTAAAACAATGGAACTACATACTTGGTTAAGTCTTATTAAATTTTATTGAGTTATCTCATAACATTCAATATTTTGGAAAGTTGACTTTGGGTTTGACCAATTATCAAGACCCGAACCGACAACCAGAACACTCGATAAAAAAAACCGTTTTAGTATCTTTATTCCAAAGGGATTTGCATTCTTGCATTTTACCCACTTTATTACTTAACATAGGTTGAGTAAATATTAAGGTTAGATACTTTAACCCGGTTTCAAGCAAACTTACATTTTTAAAGGGTTATTATTATAAATTCTTAAATAGTTACATTTTAAACCTTGAACTTTAATTATTTACATTTCTTAACATTTATTTTGTTTAAAGACCTTCAAGACAACCTTTCTAAATTCAATACTTCTTTTCTTTTTAGGCATTGTGCGTTAAACTCGTTGTTCCGACAAATCTCCAAATTATCATCTTTCAAGTTTACTACTTGAAGGTGAGTACTTCATACCCCATTTTCCATATTTTATTTTGGGGGTAACATTTCATACTTATTTAACAAAATGCTTTATATTAGAATCTTAAACCACAAACGTAGTTGTATACTTTACCTAAATAATTGCTCGATTTGGTGTTCTATGCTTATATGCCTATGTGTTTATCGCTTTTGGTTGGTGAAACTATAAAATCCTAGACTATTTGGCATCCCCTTATAGCAAGGTGTCGTTAACGTAATGCAATTAACGATAACTATAAAATCCTAGACTATTTGGCATCCCCTTATAGCTAGGTGTCGCTAATGTGTTTAGCGATATCTATTTATCCAAATTACCACTTTTATTTATCGTTTCGTATGCATGTTTTGTGGCTATCTTTATTATATACTAATATGATTAAACTTATGAATTGCTCACCAACCTTTGTGTTGACAAACTTTATTTTATGAAATGTTGCAGGTTTGCATCTTGGTTGATTTATGATTGTGAAGAAAACGACATCAAAGACCTTAGGATATTAGTAAAAATGAACAATATCAAATTTGTCATATTTTGTGATATCTTGTTTATGGTTATTTTATGGATAATTGTTATGTGACATTTTCGATGTTGTGAAATAAAATGAGTTTATTAAATACTGTCATTTTAATTAGTGTCATGTGCTTATGGACAATCGTTACACCTCGGCATGTTCCGCCGCCTTTGGTCGGGGTGTGACACTATGTAATTATTTGTTTTGCTTATAATTTTATAATTTGAATTATCACGTGTGTGACACGGGCTCTAAAACTATTATATATATATATACATACACAAGAATACATAAAAGATTATGTAATGAGGATCCAGACTAGCGGCCTAAAATAGCCAAGAGTTGTAAATGAGCCGTTTTCTAGTACTTACAAATTCCTTCAGAAAACAAGCAACAGCCAGCCAGTAAGTACATGCCTCTGCACCTTATCCTATCCTCCCTCACCATTTCCTTATTATTTCAGATCCCATCATCCTCTCAATTCCAATACTCTCATCTCTATCCCTTTCCATTTCTTCATTCGGGTTCGATTAGTTTTCATTACCCGATTGCAGGATACTGAATTACACTCAGTTTAATGATTGGTTAATGATTCCACCTTTGAATTGATTAGTTAGCATTGTGATTGTTTGTCTAGTAACGTGTAGTTGTATCGGTCGTTAACATGGCTCCGAAAGCTAGCAAGGGGAAACTGAATAAAGGTAAGGGCGACAAGAAGAAGAAGGAAGAGAAAGGTACGATTGTTTGTTTGTTTGTTCGTTCGTTTGATTTTTCTTTTATTGTTATTGGTGTTCGTTTATTGAAATTCAAGTTAAGTGAGATAAGCCTGAAGATGGTTATAACTATGTAACTGCTTACCTCACTGTCTTTCTAATTCTCGTGAATTATGGGTGGATGCTACGTACAAGTTTATTAAATGTTTTTGTAGTTATTTATTTGAAATCGGTTATGTATTAAAGGCGTTGTGTATATATATTGATACATATGCTATATCTAAGTTGGTTAGGTGAGACATTACCTACAACAACAATAAATAATGCCCACATTTTCTTTGCGTGTTGCGAATATTATTCACGTGTAAAGATTATCAAGTTAAAAGTAAGTTATGCATGATTGCATATTAGTTTCAATATCTCTAGTTTTGCTACGTTTTTCTGCGTTTTCATAAGCAGTTTTCGATGAGTTAAGATATGTTAAATAACAAGCATTTTTTGTATATTTTTACCGTTTTCTTGATAACAAACAATTGTTTTTTCCTAATATTTGTTTGTTTAATTTTGATATAGTATTACCAACGGTTATAGAAATTGTGGTAGAGACTCCTGAAGAAGCCCAGCTAACGCTAAAGGTAATGAAAAGTGAAGTTATTTGGTGTGGATGGGTGTAGACATGTTTACATGTGTGGTCACTATGAATATTAGATTGGGTTGACTTTTTCTATGTAATTTGACTATAGGGAATATCAACGGACAGGATCTTAGATGTTAGAAAGCTTTTAGCAGTTCATGTGGAATCATGCCCCTTGACCAACTTCTCTTTGTCCCATGAGGTATTTTTAATATATTATTAATGTGTTACTTGTTATGTTATTTTGTTCAATGTTATAAAAGTAAATTTTATTCAATTATAGGTTTGAGATTATATCATTATAAGACAGAAATATTAGATTTTCTTTTTAGAGAAGACAATTAGTGGGACCTTAAAAAGACCCACTCTAGAAAAATGTCTCAAACTTTGTGATGTTGTGTTGGATATGAGAGCATTTCAATCCACAAATATATTTGATCTTTATCAAGTTAAAGAGGGGCCCACAACCACACGTATTAATATTTTTTTAAAGAGTTAATAGCCATTTTCGTCCCGTGGTTTGCTACTTTCGTCCCTTCAGTCAAAAGTTTGAAATTTTGTCAATTTAGTCCTTATAGTTTTAAACATTAGCCAATTACGTCCCCCCGTCTAACGGCGTCCAACTATGCCGTTAGTTTTAGGGGTATTTTTGTCTTTCTCCTGTTTATTTTTAGTTAATGGTCAGTTTCGTCCCTGTGGTTTGATATTTTTGCTACTTCAGTCCAAAGTTTGAAATTTGTCAATTTTATGTTTAATTTATTCAGCTTTTTTTTTTGCTACTTTTGCTACTTCAGTCCGTGATGGAATTCATTGGTAAAGTGGTCAGGGTAATTCCCTAAAACCGAACTATATTGAAAAAACTAAAATCGTTTCTCTGATTAATGCATAATAGTTAGGGTTTAGAGATTAACATATCGTAGCAAACATCTGGGTCGAAATCAACATCAGGAGGTCGAATATCCCGCATTTCCATGTTTGCTCAAGAAATCGATGCACTAAATCGCATGTGTGTTCTTCAAATCGTGGTATTGTTCTTGAATTCGTCGAATTCAACCCTAGAATTGTAGTCGATATGAAGAATTCAAGAACAACACCACGATTTGAAGAACACACATACGATCTAGTGTATCGATTTCTTGAGCAAACATGGAAATGCGGGATATTCGACCTCCTGATGTTGATTTCGACCAAGATGTTTGCTACTATATGTTAATATCTAAACCCTAACTATTATGCATTAACCAAATAAACGATTTTAGTTTTGTCGGTATAGTACGGTTTTAGGGAATTATCTTGACCACTTTACCAATGAATTCAACTATGGGGGAGAGTTTAGAAAATGCCTAGAAACTAAATACGATGGGGTATGATTATTGTTATCGACAGAGTAAACGTAAACCTGTTTTGGTCGATGCTTAATGGTTTTGGGCTTGGATTATGCTCTTAAGGGCTATAGACAAAAAAAAAATCTGAATAAATTAAACATAAAACTGAAAAAATTTCAAACTTTAGACTAAAGTAGCAAAAGTATCAAACCACAAGGATGAAACTGAGCATTAACTAAAAATAAACAGGAGAAAGAAAAAAATACCCCTTAAACTAACGGCATAGTTGAATGCCGTTAGACGAGAGGACGTAATTGGCTAACGTTTAAAACTATAAGGACTAAATTGAAAAAAATTCAAACTTTGGACTGAAGTGGCGAAAGTAGTAAACTACAGGGACGAAAATGGACATTAACTCTTTTTTAAATGTTTCTTGATTATGGGTATATAAAGCTCTAAATTTCAACTTAAGTTTTTGTTATTTATTAATTTATTTTATTTATACAAGTATTATTATTAGTATACATTTATATGTTAATTACATCTCTAATGTATATTATTTATTTAATTTAATGTAATCATATGTATAATAATAATAATATCATTTACTTATATATGTAGTAAATTAAATAAAAGTTTTTACATTTATAGTTATGTAACTAATACACTCTTTTATTAAAGCATAACAAATTTAGGCTCGAGCTCTAGTACATTTAAGACTGACTTGCTTTTAGCTTTTCATTACTACATGGTCTCAAGAGTAGCTCAGTTTGTTTACACTTGTCTTTTGTTTTCTTTATAAAATTTTAAATCGGTATTTAACATAACGTCAACTCATATCCGATAACTTGATAATTAACAAAACACAACATATAACAAACATTGACGGGTTGGGTACGTTCTTAACCCAAATGCTATGTATTTTGAGTCTTATCTAACTAGTAATTAGGTTATTTCTATTGGCAAAGCTTGTGAAAGCATATGCTTTTTGTAATCTTGGCCCCGATTGTATGATAGTGTTAAACTTGAATTTCATAAATTTAATAAGACAAAAAAAAGATTAGATATCACATGCCATATATAATATTATAATGCATTCATCAAAAAGAACATATGAACTTAACAAGGTGTTGGTGTAACACCCCAACCCGGAGCAGGCTGACGTGTCACTATTACATATATCATAGACCAAACAAAAACCATTTAAATGAAATGAAAAGAATCCCATGACAACCAAAAGAGTTAAAAACACTGAAAGAAATTCTAAGTCAAATTTATTAAATGCTTAAAGAAAATTAAATCAAGTCCTTATTCTTGAGCTTCATTTTACTCTCATCACTGATCTCCCCGATTTCCCGAATTACCTGTTAGCAAATAAGACAGACACAAACAAGAAAATACGGCTGAGCCAAAAATTGCCCAGTAACGGAGAGAACAATAGTACAGGTAAAGGCATACATAAGACAAAACACATGCTGAAATAAAACTGAAAATATTGCGGATATAAAACCACGTTTTAGACCGAACTAGAATTAGATGCGAAACATAATCCGATACACGATCGGGACGTAATCTGAATATACTCAAATTTAACCAAATGCGTATACACATATCAAAACGGACCAGAAATATAGCGAAACAAAATATAATTACTAAAATACACGACGATAATGTTAAAATAAATAGGTCGTGTAATACGGAAGCACCCAGAGCCTAAACAGAGGGGTACACAACTAGCTAGTCCATGCACCAAGGAGACGGTGTGGGTGGCGTGCACACATTGTTCCATCTCAACACAGAAGTCAGGAGTCAGGAGTCGGAGCTAAGATCGATCTATACGCCTCTAAGTGGCCAAGGTACTACATGAGTACTTTCAGAGACGCCGTGAACTTTGATTACGCACTGTCACGATAAGTGCCATGTCGTTGACGCCCCAACGACAAGTCAGAAATGCTCGGGTAACAGAGTACTGAACTAAAGTCGTATAACTAAAAGATATTTAAACAGGAACATGCAATAATGAATTCAAAATATATATAACCTATTGCATGCTATAAAATTAATATAACCATATCATACGAATAAACCGAACTAGATAACAAAAATCCGCACTACGAAGTGACGGACATCGAATATAAAATGGACTAGAACCAATACTATGAGTGAAGAAAAACAGAATCCGTACAACAAACTAACGGACTATAATTAATACTAAAAATAGCAAAAACAGGAAACCGTACTACGAAGTAACAGAATATAATTTATACTATGAGTGACGGAAACCAGAATCCGTACTACGAAGTAACGGAATATAATTAATACTATGAGTGAAGAAAACCAGAAACCGTACCTTAGCCATAAAGCATAAGCAAATAAATTCATGTCACGCTAAGTCGTACTAGCACCTACATTATAATCATCTCAAATATATAAGATTTACTTAGCTTACGTTAAGTTGTCTCATTCCTTGGTTTATAAATGTTCCGGTGACAATGACCTTTACGTTTTAACTTATATCTTTCCATCATCGTTTAGGGTTCAAAATTGCCTTGTACAGAAACAATTAATAGTTAACTTTTAAAACCTTTCACCATAACATTTTTTTTTTAGCTAATTAGACAAGTTGTTTTACAATAAATATGAGAATGATCTCATGGATTTAACTCTATTAAACCGTGTATAAAAGAAAAATAGATGAATTAGTGAACAAGAATAACACTATTAAGGCTTCAAAAATACCTACTGTACCAGTTCATGTTCTTCCTCTTATATATATTTTGGAAGTAGGTGGACCATGAAGTAAACGTTTTCAAGAACAATATCATAAAAAGAAAAACAAAGCAACAACTAGAGTTGTAAGAAAACTAAGTGTGTGTTCTAAAACCTTTCAAAAATAACTTATGGTTGTCAAAGAGTTTTGTCGCCGGAATCAAACGTTGATACTCAACAAGCAACAAACCTTAAGTTTGTATTAAAAGATTAGAAGAGAATCAAAGTTTTTACCTCTAACTGTTTACACATACAAGTTACAACAAATCCGAACCGGTAGCGGCGGTGGCGATGTTTTTCTCCGGTGATAACTGGAAGCGGTGGTGGCAGCAAGCAGCGTGACGATGCTGGTGGTGTTCGAACGACAGGTGGTGGTGGTGGCGCCGTGTTCCGGCACTCGTGATTCCGTTGTGGGTGGCGTAACTCGAAAGAGCAGGAAACGAGGATGTTGGTGATTTCTTGCTAACATAGATCCGTATGCAGCAACGGTGGTTGCCTCAAGCTACAACCGTTAGCGGTTTCTCCGGCTAGTTGCAGGGAGGCGGCGGTGGTTTATGTGGTAGAGAGAAAAGGTTAAGATTTTAGGTTTTTGGATCAATGAAAATCGTTGGAATGTTATCGTATATATATATTAAACGAGTTTGAAACAAAATCAAATCCTGATATAGTCGTATTGTTTGTTGTTGAGTCGATCACATCGTCAAAAAAGTCAGGAAGAAGAAGATTGCATGGTTTTCAAATTTTCTTTCATTAATTGGCAAGAATAACCCTTCATTTATCATTACTTTTACTTTTATTATTATTATTAATATTATTATTATATATTTAAATCATGGTTTATTAACGTTTTATCGGTTTATCAATATTCTAACAATCGACATTTATTATTTTATTGTTTCGAATTTTCGGTATATTACAATTCTACCTCCCTTAAAAGAATTTCGTCCTCGAAATTAACTCTATACGTTACATTACTATCGGGTATTTCAACCCTTTACCTCCTAAAAAAAAACATCGGCCTCGAAATTTAAGATTACTAAAATAAGGAACCATATTATACAGTAGATAGACAGTTACATTTGACAGAGAGGTAACAACAACTAAAAGTCAAAGAGTTAAGGAGGCACATATTTTAAGAAGTTTGACAGAAATTGCGAGAACACGGAGTGGGTTACCCCGACATCAACTAGCACATATAAGGCACATCAGTTAGCACGTATAAGGCACATTAGTTAAAGAAAACAAACCAGGCTAGAAAGAGTACCACCTAGTGTATCGATAACTACTGAGACACGAACAACTAAACGAAACTAGAATCAATGAGCACATGCTGGTCACGATTGTTAGGAATAAAAGAAAAATATACATAGAGTATTAGAACGTCTTCATATCAGAATGAATAGTTCATGAAACGAATCGGATGAATAGAAACAAGAGAGGAAATCCTAGCCCAACGTCAACCCAATCCTCACATGTCATATTTATTTAGGTTTTAAAATAAAAATATTTTTAAGTTTCGACAGGAAAGAGCCTAAGCTCTGATACCATAACTGTAACACCCCAACCCGGAGCAGGCTGACGTGTCACTATTACATATATCATAGACCAAACAAAAACCATTTAAATGAAATGAAAAGAATCCCATGACAACCAAAAGAGTTAAAAACACTGAAAAAAATTCTAAGTCAAATTTATTAAATGCTTAAAGAAAATTAAATCAAGTCCTTATTCTTGAGCTTCATTTTACTCTCATCACTGATCTCCCCGATTTCCCGAATTACCTGTTAGCAAATAAGACAGACACAAACAAGAAAATACGGCTGAGCCAAAAATTGCCCAGTAACGGAGAGAACAATAGTACAGGTAAAGGCATACATAAGACAAAACACATGCTGAAATAAAACTGAAACTATTGCGGATATAAAACCACGTTTTAGACCGAACTAGAATTAGATGCGAAACATAATCCGATACACGATCGGGACGTAATCTGAATATACTCAAATTTAACCAAATGCGTATACACATATCAAAACGGACCAGAAATATAGCGAAACAAAATATAATTACTAAAATACACGACGATGATGTTAAAATAAATAGGTCGTGTAATACGGAAGCACCCAGAGCCTAAACAGAGGGGTACACAGCTAGCTAGTCCATGCACCAAGGAGACGGTGTGGGTGGCGTGCACACATTGTTCCATCTCAAACAGAAGTCAGGAGTCAGGAGTCAGGAGTCGGAGCTAAGATCGATCTATACGCCTCTAAGTGGCCAAGGTACTACATGAGTACTTTCAGAGACGCCGTGAACTTTGATTACGCACTGTCACGATAAGTGCCATGTCGTTGACGCCCCAACGACAAGTCAGAAATGCTCGGGTAACAGAGTACTGAACTAAAGTCGTATAACTAAAAGATATTTAAACAGGAACATGCAATAATGAATTCAAAATATATATAACCTATTGCATGCTATAAAATTAATATAACCATATCATACGAATAAACCGAACTAGATAACAAAAATCCGCACTACGAAGTGACGGACATCGAATATAAAATGGACTAGAACCAATACTATGAGTGAAGAAAAACAGAATCCGTACAACAAACTAACGGACTATAATTAATACTAAAAATAGCAAAAACAGGAAACCGTACTACGAAGTAACAGAATATAATTTATACTATGAGTGACGGAAACCAGAATCCGTACTACGAAGTAACGGAATATAATTAATACTATGAGTGAAGAAAACCAGAAACCGTACCTTAGCCATAAAGCATAAGCAAATAAATTCATGTCACGCTAAGTCGTACTAGCACCTACATTATAATCATCTCAAATATATAAGATTTACTTAGCTTACGTTAAGTTGTCTCATTCCTTGGTTTATAAATGTTCCGGTGACAATGACCTTTACGTTTTAACTTATATCTTTCCATCATCGTTTAGGGTTCAAAATTGCCTTGTACAGAAACAATTAATAGTTAACTTTTAAAACCTTTCACCATAACATTTTTTTTTTAGCTAATTAGACAAGTTGTTTTACAATAAATATGAGAATGATCTCATGGATTTAACTCTATTAAACCGTGTATAAAAGAAAAATAGATGAATTAGTGAACAAGAATAACACTATTAAGGCTTCAAAAATACCTACTGTACCAGTTCATGTTCTTCCTCTTATATATATTTTGGAAGTAGGTGGACCATGAAGTAAACGTTTTCAAGAACAATATCATAAAAAGAAAAACAAAGCAACAACTAGAGTTGTAAGAAAACTAAGTGTGTGTTCTAAAACCTTTCAAAAATAACTTATGGTTGTCAAAGAGTTTTGTCGCCGGAATCAAACGTTGATACTCAACAAGCAACAAACCTTAAGTTTGTATTAAAAGATTAGAAGAGAATCAAAGTTTTTACCTCTAACTGTTTACACATACAAGTTACAACAAATCCGAACCGGTAGCGGCGGTGGCGATGTTTTTCTCCGGTGATAACTGGAAGCGGTGGTGGCAGCAAGCAGCGTGACGATGCTGGTGGTGTTCGAACGACAGGTGGTGGTGGTGGCGCCGTGTTCCGGCACTCGTGATTCCGTTGTGGGTGGCGTAACTCGAAAGAGCAGGAAACGAGGATGTTGGTGATTTCTTGCTAACATAGATCCGTATGCAGCAACGGTGGTTGCCTCAAGCTACAACCGTTAGCGGTTTCTCCGGCTAGTTGCAGGGAGGCGGCGGTGGTTTATGTGGTAGAGAGAAAAGGTTAAGATTTTAGGTTTTTGGATCAATGAAAATCGTTGGAATGTTATCGTATATATATATTAAACGAGTTTGAAACAAAATCAAATCCTGATATAGTCGTATTGTTTGTTGTTGAGTCGATCACATCGTCAAAAAAGTCAGGAAGAAGAAGATTGCATGGTTTTCAAATTTTCTTTCATTAATTGGCAAGAATAACCCTTCATTTATCATTACTTTTACTTTTATTATTATTATTAATATTATTATTATATATTTAAATCATGGTTTATTAACGTTTTATCGGTTTATCAATATTCTAACAATCGACATTTATTATTTTATTGTTTCGAATTTTCGGTATATTACAATTCTACCTCCCTTAAAAGAATTTCGTCCTCGAAATTAACTCTATACGTTACATTACTATCGGGTATTTCAACCCTTTACCTCCTAAAAAAAAACATCGGCCTCGAAATTTAAGATTACTAAAATAAGGAACCATATTATACAGTAGATAGACAGTTACATTTGACAGAGAGGTAACAACAACTAAAAGTCAAAGAGTTAAGGAGGCACATATTTTAAGAAGTTTGACAGAAATTGCGAGAACACGGAGTGGGTTACCCCGACATCAACTAGCACATATAAGGCACATCAGTTAGCACGTATAAGGCACATTAGTTAAAGAAAACAAACCAGGCTAGAAAGAGTACCACCTAGTGTATCGATAACTACTGAGACACGAACAACTAAACGAAACTAGAATCAATGAGCACATGCTGGTCACGATTGTTAGGAATAAAAGAAAAATATACATAGAGTATTAGAACGTCTTCATATCAGAATGAATAGTTCATGAAACGAATCGGATGAATAGAAACAAGAGAGGAAATCCTAGCCCAACGTCAACCCAATCCTCACATGTCATATTTATTTAGGTTTTAAAATAAAAATATTTTTAAGTTTCGACAGGAAAGAGCCTAAGCTCTGATACCATAACTGTAACACCCCAACCCGGAGCAGGCTGACGTGTCACTATTACATATATCATAGACCAAACAAAAACCATTTAAATGAAATGAAAAGAATCCCATGACAACCAAAAGAGTTAAAAACACTGAAAGAAATTCTAAGTCAAATTTATTAAATGCTTAAAGAAAATTAAATCAAGTCCTTATTCTTGAGCTTCATTTTACTCTCATCACTGATCTCCCCGATTTCCCGAATTACCTGTTAGCAAATAAGACAGACACAAACAAGAAAATACGGCTGAGCCAAAAATTGCCCAGTAACGGAGAGAACAATAGTACAGGTAAAGGCATACATAAGACAAAACACATGCTGAAATAAAACTGAAACTATTGCGGATATAAAACCACGTTTTAGACCGAACTAGAATTAGATGCGAAACATAATCCGATACACGATCGGGACGTAATCTGAATATACTCAAATTTAACCAAATGCGTATACACATATCAAAACGGACCAGAAATATAGCGAAACAAAATATAATTACTAAAATACACGACGATGATGTTAAAATAAATAGGTCGTGTAATACGGAAGCACCCAGAGCCTAAACAGAGGGGTACACAGCTAGCTAGTCCATGCACCAAGGAGACGGTGTGGGTGGCGTGCACACATTGTTCCATCTCAAACAGAAGTCAGGAGTCAGGAGTCAGGAGTCGGAGCTAAGATCGATCTATACGCCTCTAAGTGGCCAAGGTACTACATGAGTACTTTCAGAGACGCCGTGAACTTTGATTACGCACTGTCACGATAAGTGCCATGTCGTTGACGCCCCAACGACAAGTCAGAAATGCTCGGGTAACAGAGTACTGAACTAAAGTCGTATAACTAAAAGATATTTAAACAGGAACATGCAATAATGAATTCAAAATATATATAACCTATTGCATGCTATAAAATTAATATAACCATATCATACGAATAAACCGAACTAGATAACAAAAATCCGCACTACGAAGTGACGGACATCGAATATAAAATGGACTAGAACCAATACTATGAGTGAAGAAAAACAGAATCCGTACAACAAACTAACGGACTATAATTAATACTAAAAATAGCAAAAACAGGAAACCGTACTACGAAGTAACAGAATATAATTTATACTATGAGTGACGGAAACCAGAATCCGTACTACGAAGTAACGGAATATAATTAATACTATGAGTGAAGAAAACCAGAAACCGTACCTTAGCCATAAAGCATAAGCAAATAAATTCATGTCACGCTAAGTCGTACTAGCACCTACATTATAATCATCTCAAATATATAAGATTTACTTAGCTTACGTTAAGTTGTCTCATTCCTTGGTTTATAAATGTTCCGGTGACAATGACCTTTACGTTTTAACTTATATCTTTCCATCATCGTTTAGGGTTCAAAATTGCCTTGTACAGAAACAATTAATAGTTAACTTTTAAAACCTTTCACCATAACATTTTTTTTTTAGCTAATTAGACAAGTTGTTTTACAATAAATATGAGAATGATCTCATGGATTTAACTCTATTAAACCGTGTATAAAAGAAAAATAGATGAATTAGTGAACAAGAATAACACTATTAAGGCTTCAAAAATACCTACTGTACCAGTTCATGTTCTTCCTCTTATATATATTTTGGAAGTAGGTGGACCATGAAGTAAACGTTTTCAAGAACAATATCATAAAAAGAAAAACAAAGCAACAACTAGAGTTGTAAGAAAACTAAGTGTGTGTTCTAAAACCTTTCAAAAATAACTTATGGTTGTCAAAGAGTTTTGTCGCCGGAATCAAACGTTGATACTCAACAAGCAACAAACCTTAAGTTTGTATTAAAAGATTAGAAGAGAATCAAAGTTTTTACCTCTAACTGTTTACACATACAAGTTACAACAAATCCGAACCGGTAGCGGCGGTGGCGATGTTTTTCTCCGGTGATAACTGGAAGCGGTGGTGGCAGCAAGCAGCGTGACGATGCTGGTGGTGTTCGAACGACAGGTGGTGGTGGCGCCGTGTTCCGGCACTCGTGATTCCGTTGTGGGTGGCGTAACTCGAAAGAGCAGGAAACGAGGATGTTGGTGATTTCTTGCTAACATAGATCCGTATGCAGCAACGGTGGTTGCCTCAAGCTACAACCGTTAGCGGTTTCTCCGGCTAGTTGCAGGGAGGCGGCGGTGGTTTATGTGGTAGAGAGAAAAGGTTAAGATTTTAGGTTTTTGGATCAATGAAAATCGTTGGAATGTTATCGTATATATATATTAAACGAGTTTGAAACAAAATCAAATCCTGATATAGTCGTATTGTTTGTTGTTGAGTCGATCACATCGTCAAAAAAGTCAGGAAGAAGAAGATTGCATTGTTTTCAAATTTTCTTTCATTAATTGGCAAGAATAGCCCTTCATTTATCATTACTTTTACTTTTATTATTATTATTAATATTATTATTATATATTTAAATCATGGTTTATTAACGTTTTATCGGTTTATCAATATTCTAACAATCGACATTTATTATTTTATTGTTTCGAATTTTCGGTATATTACAGTTGGTCATCATCATGTTCATTTGTTTGAACTTAAAAAGGTGTTGGTTCAAGTGTTTGCTAAAATTGGAAATAAAATTATCATAGATTGATCCCAATTTAGCATATAGGCTTGTCCTCCCCTAGTCAATAATTAACAAAAGAGTTTACTAGCTCACCATATTAATAAGTTACATCCGTTAGAGTTAACGAATTAAGGACATAATAAGTTACGAATTTAAGTTATGAATTATTATATTCATTTATTGAAATTAAATTTGATTTTTAATGCATTTATTTGACAAATTGAAAGGTGCGTGGACCAAGGCTTAAAGACTCCGTCGAAATCGCCTCTCTCAAACCATGCCACTTAACGGTCTTCAAAGGTAAACTTCTAACTGAGAGGAAAAAAAAAACCTAACGGACCAGATTCGGCAATGGTGACTCCGGTTCATTTGGAAAAAAAGCCTGAAACCGGATTCTTGCAGGTTTAAACTACCTGACCCGTACGGTAGGGATAGATATACATTTAAGTACCAAAACCTGTACTGCAATCGAACCCGATTTGTACTCGGTAATACCCGAAAACCGGAACCGGTTCCATACCCAGAACCGGTTTTTTCCAATACCTGAACCTAGTTTTTTAAATACCCGATCTATACCCAAAATTACCCGAAAAAATACCTGAAAAGTACCCCAAAAAAGTGCAGCCACTTAAACACCTCAATTTATACCCGAAAAATACTCGGAACAAATCCCAAAAATAAGGTTTTTTCAATACTCGGAAATAGGGTATTCAAATACATGGTTTTAAAATACTCGGTTCTATACCCGACCCGAACCCGGTGTATAGGATATGATTTTTAGAGATAATACCTGAACCCAAACCTGACACGGGATGACCAATACCCGATTTTGCAATACCTGGTTCCGCACCCAAAATCGAGTGTTAAAAAAGATTTGTGCACCTTTGCTTCTAAGCTCTAACAACTCATATTCTTTTGTAGCCAAACTGACAAAAGGTAAAACTTAAGGGACTAATATGAAACTATCTCTAAAAATTTTACGCAGAGGATTACACCGAAGATCTCGCCGTCGCACACGTCCGGCGACTGCTGGATATCGTCGCCTGCACCACCGCATTTGGCAATAATCCTACTCGACCGGCACCTAACGGACCGGATTCAAGCAATGGAGAATCCGGTTCATCTGAGAAGGTTGATCCGACGGCGGAGATTTATCCACCGCCGAAGCTCGGACAGTTCTACGACTTCTTCTCGTTCGCTCACCTTACGCCTCCGGTCCAGTGTATGTCCGGTTCAGTTTATGTTTATAAATATTAATAATTAATAATACGTCATGATTATGTGATTGTGTTGTCGCAGATATTAAGAGATCTGCTCGGCCTTTTGTGGAGGATAAAACGGATGATGATTTCTTTCAGATTGATGTGAGAATAATTTATTTGCTAGCAAATTGTATGATAAGTGATAACCGAACCGTTAACCGAAAACCGATGGAACTGCACACCGATTGGTTAATAAACTAGTTTAACCGATCACTTTGGTTTCGGTTGAGGCTAATAACCGAGTTGAACTGTGCACTGGGCTGTAATAGAGCCGAACCAGGGCGAGCTTGAGCCTGAGCTTGAACTTAAACAAGCTGGCTCGTGCTCGGCCCGTTAACTTTATCGAGCTGAAAATCAAGCTCGAGCTTGGCTCGTTTAAAGCTCGAGCTGAGCTCTCGTTAATTTTTTTAATTATTTATTTTTTTTAATTAATTTATTTTTTTTACAGATATTGATATATAAACGACAAAAAGAAAAAATTAACAGCAATTTATATAAATATTATAACTAGAGAATTTATAGCGTTATATTTTTTATTTTTGTTCTTTTTTTTATAATGTTTTAAAGCTCTAGTGGCATAATATATGTATTATTATTATATATTAATATTTAGGGCTTAATCTAAAGTAGCCAAGACCGAGCCAACGCTGGCTCGAGCTTGGCTGGTTTAGAAATCAAGCCGAGCCAGCTTGTTTAGATTCGAGCTTTTTTCGAGCTACTTTCGAGAGAGCTTCAAGCAAGCAGCGAGCCACGGACTTTTTGAACAGCCTATGTGCACACCACTAGTATGAACTGATGTTATGTATACATCATAGCCACTAAAACAAGTTTCATCGATGTCTAATTACTTGATTTACAGGTTCGTGTTTGTAATGGGAAGCCGATGACAATTGTTGCTTCCAGAAAAGGATTCTATCCAGCCGGAAAGCGAATTCTATTAACTCATTGTTTAGTTGGTCTGTTGCAGCAGATAAGTAGGATATTTGATGGTGTAAGTAAAAACCTACTGCATTTGTATACACAATTGTTGGAGATCAGTTTTGTTAATTGTTCTTCAAATGTCTTCAACTGCAGGCATACAAAGCTCTCATGAAAGCCTTCATTGAGCACAACAAAGTAAGTTAAATCACTAACCAGTAACCACTTTAGCACCAAAATGTTGAGTGAACTTTGTGAAAATGTTTGTTTCTTGACTTTTTATACAGTTTGGAAATCTTCCCTACGGTTTTCGTGCAAACACTTGGGTGGTGACACCAGTTGTTGCTGATAAACCATCTGTTTTTCCTCCACTTCCAGTAGAAGATGAAATTTGGGGAGGAAATGGTGGTGGACAAGGAAGAGATGGTAAACATGATCATAGAAAATGGGCACAAGAATTTGCAATTTTAGCAGCAATGCCTTCTAAAACTCAAGAAGAAAGACAAATTAGAGATAGAAAAGCTTTTATACTACACTGCCTATTTGTCGATGTTTCAGTTTTGAAAGCAGTGGCTGTTATTAGGAATCTTATAGAAAGTAGCGATTCTAATTTAGTTTTACACGAGGAGAAAGTTGGAGATTTGGTTATTAGGATTTCAAGAGATGTGGCAGATGCAAGCACAAAGATTGATGGTAAAAATGACGGGAGTCGTGTTCTTGGATTATCGCATGAGGAACTTGCTAAGAGAAACTTGCTTAAAGGTGTTACAGCAGATGAGAGTGCAACCATACATGTTAGTATTTTTATATTATTTGTTACTGGTTTTTTGACACCCTGTTCTGAAAAAAGGTGGTGATGGCATGCAGGATACTTCTACTTTAGGCATTGTGGTTGTTAGACATTGTGGTTATACAGCTGTTGTGAAAGTTGAAGGTGAGGTAAACTGGGATGGAAAACCGATTCCTCAAGATATTGACATTGAGGACCAACCTGAAGGCGGTGCTAATGCTTTGAATGTCAACAGGTCAGTTCAAAAGTCAAAACTTTCACAAATCGTATAGTTTTATGAATGTGTCAATGTGAATTATGTTAAATCCTAACCGGTCAAAAGGGAAAAAAAGGGTAGCGAGAAAGGAACCAGGTTAAAAGTTGTTAAAAAATGTATTGGCAGGCCTTTAAACAAACCAAACAAGCACGAACAGGACTTGCCTGTGTTCGTTCGTTTAACTTTAACCGAACAGACACCACCTCTTAAACGAATAGATTTTCTTGTTCATATTCGTTCTTTAAGAAAATGAGCGTGCTTATGTTTGTTCGTTTATATTCTAAACGAACAGTTGATGAAGACAAACGAACATAAATGGTATTTCTAACAAAATCTCTTTTCTAATTGTATTTCTACATTTGACAATATGCAAATTGTAAAGTTAAATTATTAATTTGAAACACCTTTTGTCCTGATGATTTGTATGGTAACTAATTGCTTTTCTTGTTTTCTAACTGTTTATCAGTCTGAGAATGTTATTACACAAGTCATCCACGACATCACCATCGGTTGCTGAAGATATGCATTCTGCAAAGGTTTTGGTTAAGAAAATCTTGAATGAAAGTTTGCAGAAAATGGAGGAAGAAGACTCTAAAAACATAAAATCCATCAGATGGGAGCTTGGAGCATGTTGGGTGCAACATTTACAAAACCAATCTGATTCTAAAACTGCTTCAGAAGCTAATAAGGTAGAACCACCTGTAAAGGGTCTCGGGAAGGGACTACCGAAGGAAATCAAGAAAAAATCTGATGATAAAAACATCAAAACCGAACAAGAAGTTGTCACAAATGATAAATCAGATGATAGTGGTAGCAAAGAGGCTGCAAAATTGGATGAAGAAATGGAAAAACTGTGGAGAGATTTGCTTCCGGAAGCAGCTTATTTGCGTCTTAAAGAATCAGATACTGGTCTCCACCTTAAGGTTTACTTTCTAGTTTCTAGTATAAGTTTTTGAACTTTTATGAAATTAATGGCTCACGAAGCACCTATAACTTTGTTTTTTTGGCAGTCACCTGATGAGTTGATTGAATTGGCACACAAGTATTATGATGATACTGCTCTTCCAAAGTTGGTTAGTTTGTTTGAAATTACTAAGATCATGAAAATATGTAGCATCAAAAGTGTGATTAATAGTTTAAGTTCTATTTTCTGTTAGGTGGCTGATTTTGGCTCACTCGAACTTTCTCCTGTTGATGGAAGAACACTAACGGATTTCATGCACACAAGGGGTTTGCGAATGTGCTCCTTGGGTCGAGTGGTAATTCTTTCTTTTCTTTTTATTGACCCTTTTGACTCGTTAGAGATAAATATAACCCGAACTGACTTGTGTTGCTTCTCTATTGTGTCAGGTTGAACTTGCAGACAAACTTCCTCATGTTCAATCACTATGTATTCAGGAAATGGTTGTTCGGGCCTACAAGCATATCTTGCAAGCAGTTATAGCAGCTGTTGATAATGTTTCTGATTTAGCTGGATCAGTAGCATCTTGCTTAAATCTATTATTAGGAACACCCGCTACTAATGATGATGACTTAAAATGGAAATGGGTTGAATGCTTTTTATCCAAACGATTTGCATACCAGTTGAAAAATGAACGTCGTACCGATCTTCGTAAGTTATCCATTCTTCGGGGGCTTTGCCACAAGGTATGACACTATTGACACGAGTTAAAGGTGAATCAATATTAGTTTTTGTTCTTTTGATATATTGATTTTATAAAGTTTTAACTGCCAGGTTGGCCTTGAGCTTGTTCCACGAGACTATGATATGGATTCAGCATCTCCTTTTAGAAAGACGGATATCATTAGCATGGTTCCTATATATAAGGTCAAACACAATGATATATTGCTTCCTATTGATAATTGTGTATTATTAACATTTGAGCTATTTTTATACAGCATGTTGCATGTTCATCTGCTGATGGACGCACGCTTTTAGAGTCGTCTAAAACATCATTGGATAAAGGCAAACTGGAAGATGCTGTTAACTATGGAACTAAGGTAACATAATCTTTTGTTTTTAATTAACAGTTATGGTTTTTATATTATCTTTATGTTATTATTTGAAACACATTTTAAACCTGGTTGTTCAGGCACTCGCGAAACTTGTATCTGTCTGTGGTCCATATCATCGGATGACAGCTGGCGCGTATAGTCTTTTGGCTGTGGTGCTCTATCACACTGGAGACTTTAATCAGGTATATGAGTACATTTGTTAATTATTTCAAAACAATAATTATGTAATCTTTTATGCGCTAAGCTACAATTTAGCAACTTTCAACTTGTTTTGTTTACCTGTTGACCGATTAGAGGTTGGGCCGTTAGTGATTAAGCATAAGTAAATGGGTCAAATTGCCACATGTACTCCACTTTATGACCAGAATTATTTTTGAACCCAATATTAGGCGACTATATATCAGCAAAAAGCTCTGGACATTAATGAAAGGGAGCTCGGGCTTGATCATCCAGATACAATGAAGAGTTATGGTGACCTTGCGGTTTTCTACTATCGTCTCCAGCACACAGAGCTAGCTTTAAAGTATGTATTTCATTTCAGTATCATTTCATTTGTGCAAATGACAAAACTAACCTTACTCTATATCTACTTTCAGGTATGTGAATCGTGCACTGTATCTTTTACATTTAACGTGTGGACCATCTCATCCAAATACCGCTGCTACCTACATAAATGTAGCAATGATGGAAGAAGGTTTAGGAAATGTCCATATTGCCCTTAGGTACCTTCACGAGGCCCTCAAGTGCAATCAAAGGCTGCTTGGAGCCGATCACATACAGGTAATTTTATCAGACTGGATACTTCATTTTATTTAGAATTTTCATTTAATCAAATATTTTCTCAGACTGCTGCCAGTTATCATGCAATAGCAATTGCTCTCTCATTAATGGAAGCATACTCGTTGAGTGTTCAACATGAGCAGACCACTTTGCAGATACTGCAAGCTAAACTTGGACCTGAAGATCTCCGTACCCAGGTTAATACTTCATAATAACTTTATAAAACTTATTTATATATCAAGTTGTTTATTTTACTTTTACTAACTTAAGATGTAAGATAATGTAGGATGCAGCTGCATGGCTTGAATACTTTGAGTCTAAGGCTTTGGAGCAACAAGAAGCTGCACGAAATGGTACCCCGAAGCCCGATGCATCTATTTCTAGCAAAGGCCATTTAAGGTACGTTCTTATTTCTTATTTTTACAAGATAAGTATGGATTTTGTATTCATTTATTTATGTTTTTGTGTTAGTGTATCGGATTTGTTGGATTATATAGCCCCAGATGCAGATATGAAAGCACGAGATGCCCAAAAGAAACAAGCGCGTGCAAAGCTGGTAACTTTTTTTCCTTAGTTTATTTTCTTGTTACACAACCAACATTATTTTTTCATATATATTAATATTTGTCATTTTATTGTCTTTCGATCATCCAGCTTAAATTAAAATCAGGACAAAATGAGGAATCTGTAACCGATGAGATTCAGCTTCAAAGAGAAGTATTATCTCCAACACCTCCTGTCCCAGACATCAAATCTGAACCACAGATCAAATCTGAACAAGAAAACGTTTTAGTGAATAAAAACTCAGGTTTAGTTCAACCTGAGCGGATCGAAAAGGAACAATTTGTTGAAATTGCAGAAGTTGATTACTCGGATGAAGGATGGCAAGAAGCATTTTCTAAAGCAGCACGCAAATCTTCAAATTCTAGAAAACCGAATCTTGCAAAAATAAATACAAATTTCACAAACGGTTCTCAGTCATCAAAATACAGATCAAAGTCTGCTAATTTCACATCCCCAAAAACAAACACTACCGAATCTACCACTTCCACACCAGATGTTACCAAAAAGTTTGTTAAAAGTCAAAGCTTTAGCCCAAAGTTGACCAATCCAACTTCAGGGTCAACCCCCAAGTCAAACCCAACTTCAAGTGATCAGGCTGTGAAACGCTCTCCTGTTTTAAGTTCGGTTTGTGTTAAAGAAGCTGGAAAACTTTTTTCGTACAAGGAAGTTGCCTTAGCTGCACCGGGTACCATTGTGAAAGCAGTGGCTGAAAAATTACCAAAAGACCCTTCTCCAGTCACCAAAGATGAAGTGAAACCCGAACCCAAATTCGAACCAGAACCCGAACCTGAACAAAAGAACGAAAACATCGAAAAGTCCGATAAAGAAAACGCTAGAGATACCGTTGAGGAAAAGAAAGTAGAAATAGAAGTTGCCAACGAACCCGGGCCTGAAAAGCCCAATCTTGAAAGCCCAAAACCCGACATTGTGTCTGAAACACAGGCCATTGAAAAAGACGGCCCAAAAGAAGTTGATATTTCTGAATCAGGTCAAGATGGCCCGAAAGAAGTTGATATTTCTGGAGCGGGTCAAGATAGCCTGAAAGAAGTTGATATTTCTGAATCGGGTCAAGATGGCCCGAAAGAAGTGGCTGCAGAAAAAGAGATAACAAAGAAGCTTTCTGCAGCTGCACCACCGTTTAATCCGTCTAACATTCCAGTTTTCGGGTCACTTCCAATACTGTTAAACGAGCATGGAGGGATATTACCCGCACCTATAAACATACCGACAATGGTCACGGTTAGCCCGACCCGTAGATCGCCACATCAGTCAGCAACCGCCAGGGTTCCGTATGGTCCAAGGTTAGCTGGTGGGTATAACCGATCCGCGAACCGGGTCCCACGTAATAAGCCCGCGGATGGAACAGGACCATCAAGAATCATGAACCCACGTGCAGCTGAGTTCGTTCCTGGTCAGCCTTGGGTTCATAACGGTTACCTGGTATCACCTGAAGGCTATCCTCTCTCTCCAAATGGTTACCCTCTTGCCATGAACAGGTTCCCACCTGGTCAAACCGGGTACCCTGTGTCCCCAGTTGACTCAGTTACATCTCCAGTTAGCTCAGTTGAATCTCCATCAGTAATCACTCAAGAAGCTGCTGCTGAAACAGAAGAAAATGAGTCAAATGTGGAAACTGTTGGTCAAACCATTGGTCAAGTCGTTGGTCAAACCGAATCTGAAACAGAAGAAAAGCTTGCAGAAACCGTTACTGAATCACCAGAAGCCGTTGCTGAAAACGAAAATGCAGAGGCTGAGGAACCGGTCAAGCGTTGGGGGGATTACAGTGATGGTGAACCCGAGGCTATCGAGGTTGCAAGTTAAAATGGTAATTTTGTAAAACAATTTTCCTGTGTGGAATGGGCTCAGAGGTCTTGGTTAAAGAAAACTAATGCGTAGGGGATGTGAAAAGCCGATCTTGCCCCTTTACTAAACTGCCTGCAAACAGTTATGAAATTCGGGAATGTGGTTTAGGAGAGTATTTGTTTTGTGAAAAACCGATGAGTACTGTAACGTTATTTTTTCGGACAATTGTTTATTTTTTTAATGCTTTTGTTGGAAGAACTGATGTGGCTAATGTCTGGATTTATAGTTTGTTGATTAGACTGGCTTTTATCATTATGCAGTCAACTTGGCTGTATATTTTATTTAAAAATAAATAGTGTCATATTCTTTTACAAAGGTTGCAATTTGCAGGCAAGTAGCTTCATATCCAGAAGCCTTGTGTGTTTACTGTTTAGTTATTTTGAGTAAACTCTTAACAGATGATAAATGAATTGCCAATAAATAGGGTGTCACAGAGATTTCGGGTGACTAAGACGAGCACTAAAAAAGAGCCTTTATATATGATGTTTTCCCAAAAACCTTTAATTGTGATACAGAGTAAACAAAAACAAAGTTATTCAATCACTTATCTACCTAATATCATAGAAAAAAGACTAGAATGTAATTAATGCTCATTTTTTTATTTCCATGCTAATATTCGACACACACGGGCACTAACTACATTCTAGTTAAACACAAAAGACTTAGGATTAACTTAGTTTTCAGAAACTCGGTTTCTGAAACATGGGTTTGGTCAAAGGGCATACCCGATCTGAAGTGAAGCCAACTTCTCTTGAACCACTTCGGTATCATCTGTAAGATACGGCTGATCATGAAGAAATAGTGTTTCCGTGTAGGGCTGCCCAAAAACTACATGCCCCGCTCCATCAAACCCAAGATTATCCATCTGCCTTGAGTGCGGCTCATAAACAACAAGTTGTCCATCACTAAGCCGAATTATGGGATCACCCCTCTGTCTAAATCCCACTACTAACGCGTCATAGTGTGTGTTAACATCGAAAGTGGATATCTTTGTAAATGATTTTGGAACACCGCCCTCCATCATCCATAAATTGTACACCATTCTTTCAGACACAACATTTTCAATCACAACAAGAGACTCCCGTAGCTTAGAGAAGGTAAGGAAATGCTCAGTACGAGCTAAGCTATACGGAAGGTATACTTCTCCAAATTCTTCGGTTGTGATATCAAATGAAACAATCAAATACCCGATGGTACTCCATTCAGTAGCAAGCCAATAAACAACTCCATCTATAGTTACTGAACGACTAATATGGTCCTCACGAGTAAAGAAAAGCGACTTACGAGGGAGATTAGTGCGTAGGCTTCTCCAAGCCCTTGTGGTTGTTAATAATGTACCATGACATGTCAAGACCTCAACTTGAGTTGCGTTATCTTCGGAATCACAACCTAAAGGATCAGTGCATGTAATCTTGAGGTGATTAGTCTCACGACAAACCCCAAAACCTAAAACAACGTCACAAAGATACCCCTCGGTTATGATAATAGGGACATCAACATGAAACCCTCTTCTAATACTCGGGTTCCAAATAAAAGCCGCGGCTCCAACTTCATAAAAGGCCGTGAGAGCATCCGACGATCGTTTTGCTAGAATTAACCACAAAATGGGACGGAGACAAGATATGTAGAGGGAAAGTATATTGAGACATTTATTATTAGCATATTTAACGAATATATGTTGTTGTTGTTGTTGGTTATGGCGGGTATAGGAAGCAACGAAATGAGAGACTTCCATGCATGCCTTTTAGACAGATCGGAAGTGAATTATGGATTTGGCAGGGAGTCTTTGCATGATTTTCTTTTGTATTTCGATTGGTACGTACAAGGAGTTGTCTGACATTATCACCAAATCCATCCAAGCAAACTGGATGGATGCATGGATGATGATGATACCCACAAGCCCTAATTTAGTTGAAAAGGTTTGTTTTATATAACTGGGCTAATATTGATATACTTAACTTAAAATAATGGGAGATTAAAAATGAGAAGTTTGAAAAGGATATTTGACCACAAAACGCCTTTTAAAAAATTACTAACAAAATCATAACTTAAAATATAAATAAAAAGCAAAAACAATTAAAAGCCTAAAATGTTTCCCCCGTTATTCCCGTTTAAAAAAACGATGAAAAGACACGATGCCAAAAATGAATAAACAACACCATGATAAATGAAAAAAGACACAATAGGTCGTAAAATTTTACACAATGCCGAACAAAATATAACACAATGTTGAGTAATGTAACACAATATTAAGAAAAAAATACACAATGTCAAGAAAAAATACACAATCAATAACGAAAAACACAAAACACAATGATAAATTATGATGTTTTTTTCTCAATATTGTGTCTTTTTCGATATTTTTTTAGAACAAGGAAAACAGTGGAAACATTTTTGCGTTTTTACATTTTTCTCTTTTTTTATTAAAATTTGAGTTTTGATTTTGTTATTAATTTTTCACTATTCTTCAATGGTTTTTTTGTGTAGTTGGAAAACCTCTTCATTCTACTCATTTTTGTACCCCTTTAATAGCTTGGCCCATATTCAACTTAATGCTAAAAGTTATATAAAATGTAACTTGTGTATTTCTCTTTTCTATATAGTTAAATAAATTTTTTTTGTATATTTATCGTTTATATATATTTTCATTCTGATCCATTATTAACCACTCTTAACATATATTAAAAAATAAATTGAGCCAAACATTTAACAAATATTAAAAAATAAAATGAGGCAAACAAAATTTTCCTAAATTTACAAGAAAAAAAAAGCACACTACCATTTCTATATCCTCCAATTTACATAAAAAATAGGGGAAAGTTAACGTAAAAATTAAATTAACGTGTTGTATACATAATTACACTACTTGACTTTATAATTACACTATTTGATTCACGTAGTTAACACTTTAATTTTATTTGTATCTGATCCAAACCCTAAAAAAATAAATGTTTATTATTGAGAAATAAAAATGTAAAATTTGAGCCTATAAACGAAGCCTTGTTCATGTTAATTTGTTTAGAATTAAGCTTGTTTACGAACGGTTCAGGAACACTAACCGAACTGAAATTCATGTTCTTATTCATTTGTTAAGGAATTGAATGGTTCACGAACACAAACAAACATTTATTATTTAACAAATGAGTTATAAAAAAGCAATATTATTAAGTCAAAATATAAAAGTTAATCGCTTGAGATAATAAACATAAACATAATCATTTCCTAATTGGCGATTTTGTTCTGATAATGTTACTCAAGCACAAGTTAGATTTGCTGTTAGTTAAAGCAAAACGTTATAAAACAAACCTTTAACAAAATGAGCTGAATATAAACAACAAAATTATAAACTTTAAATGTTAGGTTGGCTATTACCAGATAAATTTTTTTTTAAAAGATATAAAACAAACCTTTAACTAATGAACATAAACAAACGAACATATAACACTTTAGCGAACGTTCACGAACACAAATTAACGAATGCGACCGTTGTTCATACGGTTCGTTCATTTATTAAACAAACAAACGTAAATAAACTTCCCGCCGAACGATTCACGAACTCTTTGTTGAACGTTCAATTCGTTTGCAGTCATAGTAAAACTCATGTCCATAGATTGATGGTGGCATAATGTAACAAGATTACATCACCAAAAGTAGATGTATAATACACATAAAAAACGGCTAATTTTGATTTTCTCTGAGAACAGCGTGCTTTCTCGTTTTACATAAGAAAGGGTGGGATGAAAAATATTTGGTAATTTCGTAAAAATAATATGTTATATTTGAGTCTTGAGCTATTTTAAAATATCTACTCTCTTTTTCCAAAGGGAAAATTTCACATCCTATCTAAATTTAAAGAAATATTTACTTAAATAGTTTTTTATTACACGGAATGATATGAAATTTTATTTAAAGTGTTTAAAAACAGAGTAAATTGTGTAAAGAAATCCATATTAAAAGAGACAGGTTTTTTATGTTAACTTATAAAAAGCAATAAACATGTCTCCTATGTGTGTCCTTGTAAGGACTAATGATGATTTGTACGTGTCGTGAAGGGAAAGATCTAAACAGGTGGCGTGGATGGATGGAACGGCGGTGGTATGGTACGGTAGTCAAATTGCATCTGAACGATATTCAGAACTCTTGTTTTAACAGATATTATAATTATAATAAGTGTATCGTGTCATTAAAATAGTCTATATACTATCCACATGGATGAGATCGGTACCGAAAATCTTGGTCCCGAAATTCTCAAATTTTTGGTACCGGTACCGGGACGATACCGGTACTGAAGGTAAAAAACCGAAACTCAAAATTTTGGTACCAATTCGGTACTGACGGTACCAAATTAGTACCGATTTCTGTACCGGTACTGGTACCAATTAATACCAATCCTGAAATTGCTCATCCCTAATGCAAATAGTCTATTTAATATCTTTTTCAACAAAAAAAATTTGTTTACACTCTCCATGTATATACCGATTACATGTATGCCTTGACATTATCGGTGATGGAGATGGATATTTTGAGAACCATGTTAAGTTTTAAGAACTTAATAACTTCAGTTTTTGTCATACATTTAATTAAATAGATTTAATTATGTGGTTGAGATTAAATCTAATTAAAAAATTAAAGTAGGAGAGATAATAAATATGTACAGTGATTACACTAACTTTTACGTCCGTTACACATATGTAGTAAGTCGATTCGGTGCGTAAAAAATTCTGTAATTTTTTTACGTATATGTAACTATGTTACGTATGTGTAAAAAAAATTCAAAAAAAAAAATGTTACGTTGAGTTCTTTCGAGTTCTTAAAGCTCAAAATGATTCTTATTTGAAATCACCCTATTGGTGATTTCATCATATATACGTATATATTGATTTATTATGATAGTAGTAGGGTTATCATGAATGAAACTTATGAGCCCACACATGACTCGTATTTATTCGTAATTAAAGACATCGGTTTTACGTCTTAACTCAGTCTCCATTCATGTAACTTATTTACCCAAATATATATCAAACAGGTTGACGGGTTATAAATGTGATGTAATCAACTTATATAAATATTTAAACATGTCGTAAACAGATTCCGCACTTATTATAGAAATTTTACATATTTTTTAACAAATATTATGTTGAAAAGATAAAGAGCACGCGTGAGTCTCTACTAAGTTACTTAGGTCAAAACTCAAACCCCATCTCCCGTTTAGAAGTAAGTGGCTTGTGTTTGAGTCAACTCGTTCATCTGAGTCGTCATCATCATCATATCTTGAGTGTTCCAAAGGTATGATTTAAAACCCTTAATTATTTTCAATTAATAATCGTTGTTCTTCATCCTCTGTGTCAATTGGTTACCGTTTTAGGGTTATTTAATCTATGCACCATGACACTTATTAACACTTGGACACTAATTAGTAATTATTTTGTTCTTAACTAGATGATGTTATTATGAGATTATGAGAAAATAATAGGTTCTTATAAAAAAGACTGTGATACATACATTATTCATGTATAAGCATAATGATGTCATTCTTATATATTTATATGGATTAGTAGGAGCTCTTGTGGTATTTATTATCTAAGGGAAATAGAGGTGGCAATTTCGACTCGTTTAGTTATGATAGAGTTAATTTGATTTTTATTTTGTCTAGCTAAATAAGAAACGGGTCGAACAGGCCAGACGGGTTATATAGTTTAGCGCCACAAGTTTCATATGTATTGAAATTATGTAACTCATATCAATTATTAGTTTAAGAATCTCAAAATTTTACCAGTAGGATGGAGTGTTGTTTATTTTGGGTTTTTATGGACTTTTGATATGAGGTTTCAGCAGTGGCGAAGCTTGGACGAGTTCGTCAGGGGGGGGGGGGGCTCAAATGTATTCAAAAAATCATAAGCGAGGGTCCGGGCTCAAATTTTTGGTCAAAAACAGTTAAATATACACTATGTTTACAAATTTTCTGGAGAAAAAAGGGTCAATTTACCCTAACACGGAAAAAAGGGGGGGGGGGGCTAAGGAAACTTCGCCCCTGGGTTTCGGGTTGTTTCGGGCTGTATAATATATAAATTACTATATCTACTCATTTGATACTTTTTTCTATAACGATCAAGCGAACCCATTTTGACCCAAACCGAGTTGAACCTTTTTCTAACGCATGCTCCAACCGAAACTATTTTGTGACTGATAAATGTTATGTTATGTCATCATGTTTGAATTTGTTGACTTCTGTTGCAGAGTTGACTTTGACTCCATAAACAAGCAATTATGGCTGATGAACCCGAAAAAAACTTATTGGAGATCTTGGAAGAAAACAACCCGATCGACATAAACAAATACACAAATTATGTCCACTCCCCAAAATGTGGCGCCATTGCAACATTCTACGGGAACACACGCGACACGTTTGATGGAAAAACCGTAGTCGAGTTACGATACGAAGCGTACGTGCCAATGGCTATTCGTTGCCTAAAATCCATATGTTCACAAGCAAGATCCTTGTGGGACGTTAACACCATTGCTGTAGCCCACCGACTGGGGCCCGTTTCTGTAGGTGAAACGAGTGTTTTTGTTGCGGTTTCATCTGTGCATCGAGTTAACGCGTTAGACGCGTGTAAGTTTGTAATTGATGAGATCAAAGCATCGGTTCCGATATGGAAGAAAGAGGTTTACTCAAATGGTGAAGTGTGGAAGGAAAATACGGAGTTTCTTGAGAGGAGGGTGGATATTGGGAAGGCTCGGGTTTGTTGCAAACCGAAAACGAAGGTCGAGGATGATGAAGGTGTGAAAAAGGGTTGTTGCAGGCCCAAGGTGAAGGTGGAAGATGATGAATCTAATGCATGATTGTCTAGAATTGCATTGTGAGTTATTTTTAGTTATCTTTTTTGTATTTTGGTATTGGGGGCATGATATACAATGGACATTATGGTTCATCTCCAGTTATAAACTTACATCGGCAATAATTATGACAACAATAAACAAAATAAAGTTATTGTAGCAAAATCAATTGACCCATACTTGGTTGACTGATTTCGCCTGTTGATCAAGAGAATCACTAATCGTTCGTCCACGATCATTCGAGCTCGGCCCTTCTAGTTTCGGTTTTGTTAATTATTGCTAATTTAGTTGGTTTAGGGTAATAGGGTTAAAAGTGTACTGTGTTTTAAGTTGGTTAATGGGCTGTGTTTATTGGGTTACAAGTTGGTTAATGGGCTATGTTAATTGGGTTTTTGTTGGTTAATGGGCTAAATATAAGATACTAATTGTTTGTTGGGGAAAAAAATTAGTTGGTTTAAAAAAGGTTTGTGGGTTTAATTGTTTCAATTTTTTATATACAATACAATAATATATAAACAAATTTTAAAAATTTTGGGCCCCTATCGTTAGGTACAATGCGGTCTTGCTGAGTTCATCCTGATTTGATTGTAAGTTGCTGGTTTCGTCCTACATTGTACTTATTGAGTGACTCCAACTCACGACTGGTGGGGTTGTCAAGGAGTACAAGCATTTTTCGGCATACACATTTAATTAAGGGAAAATTCCCAAAATAACCCATTTTAGAGAGAGAAGTCTCATTTTAGCTCTTTTTTCCTCAAAATCTTTTATAATTTGGACTTGCAAGACCCTTTGGGAAAATATAAAAATAAAAAGGGAGCAGGCCAAATTTCGAACGAAAGTCAGGTAAAAGACGAGATTGGGGAAATAATGTTGTGCAAGTCCAAATTATTTTGTAATCTTGGAGCAAAAGTCAATATTTTTTCAAATCTTTTTTATTCAAAAAACCGTCTTGAGAGACTGTTTTTTTATGTTTCCTACCTTTTCCGTCCATATTTTCAAATTCTTAGAAAAAAATATATTTTTTACAATTATACCCCTTAACCACCACGACCACCTTGAACCACCAACATCACGTCGACCCCACTCCATCACCACCACCGAACCACCACCACCACCTTGAACCACCACCATCACGTCGGCCCCACCCCATCACCACCACCCCCACCCATCCTGGCTCATACCGGAACCCTCTGAAACACAAAGGGGATGAACCAACAAGTTGCAGCCTTTGCAATGATAGGCTAGACCCTCAACCGGGTTATGACATATTTGACACGGATGGGTCTGGTTATGATTGGGTCTGTGGACAAAAAGATTCAACTGGTGTGGGTGGTGGGTGGTTGTGATGACCCACTTGGTGGGAGACTTGGAGCAACAGTTGTGCATGTTAAAGTTGCAAATGGTGCAAGTGAACCGTGAGCCTGTTCCGGAGATCTTGCAGCCATCACAGTGGTAGGGTGTGTTGGACATCAGCTTGGTGAAACGGTGGAGAGGAGATAATGGGGTGGTGGTGGTGGTGGTTCGATGGTGGTGATGGGGTGGGGCCGACGTGGTGGTGGTGGTTCAAGGTGGTGGTGGTGGTTAAGGGGTATAATTGTAAAAAATATATTTTTCTAAGAATTTGAAAATATGGACGGGAAATGTAGGAAACATAAAAAAAACAGTCTCTCAAGACGGTTTTTTGAATAAAAAAGATTTGGAAAAATATGGACTTTTACTCCAAGATTACAAAATAATTTGGACTTGCACTGATTTCCCCAAATCTCGTCTTTTACCTGACTTTCTTTCAAAATTTGGCCTGCTCCCTTTTTATTTTTATATTTTCCCACAGCGTCTTACAAGTCAAAATTATAAAAGATTTTGAGGAAAAAAAGGCTAAAATGGGGCTTCTCTCTCTAAAATAGGCTATTTTGAGAATTCTCCCTTTAATTAATCGTGAAGTCACTTCATAGTAATATGTATGAGTGAAAAAAACCTACATGTTTAAACACGTTTATGACTAGATACGTTCTAACAAACGTTTTGCTGTCAGAGACCGATCTAATGGAGAGAATGCGGAATTTGATTGAAAACGACTTGTAGAACTAAATCTTTTTGAAAAGATTTAGTAAAAACCGAATCCGTAGTATAAAGTTGTTATATTCGTTGTCACGATAGAGGTCATTTTCAGTTTTGACATTCTCCTCACTTTCATGTAATATTACTTTGAAAATTTTGGAATATTTAAAGAAATATGCATAATCAAACCACTACTAAAAGAACCTTTTACTTCTTAATTGAATGTCAACTACTAGTACACATTCCTTACATTGATTTGTTTATTTCATTATGAAAAACTGGTTCAACCGGTCACCCCGGTTTTGAATATAGTTTATCGGGCTCAAGAATGGCCTGTTGCAGACTTGTAGCTGCTCTTAAGTCTTAAGTACTGATTGAACCTGTGATAGAAGGTTTTTAGTATATTTTTAAAAATGTGGCATTGTATTAATTTTATTAAGAAGTGTTCTAGCAAGACGCTAGAACATCAAAAAAAACATCACATATACAATAATTGATTCTTAAGTCACTTGATCCTAGAACTATTGCATTTCCGATTCCAAACGTTGTACCACAAAAAAAAATGCAAAATATCATTTAAAAACGTTTGTTTGTTGAAATGTTCTTCTCGACAACCAAGCCATTCCTAAAGCTCCAAAGAACCCACCAAATGGCATAACCAACCCCATCAAATCTTTCTTTTGTTGACGAAGATTCAATGTTTGCCACCATGTCATCACCTTAACTGGAACTGTAGATATTGTCAACGGAAGATCAAGCCAAGAAGCAATTAATCGGTTTTCAACCTAACTGGCGTGATTCGAATTTCATCCATAAGGGTAAGTAAAAGGAAGAAAAAAGAAAGCACATATCATATTATATTATATTATATGTGACGAATATGCCTAAAGATGTAACAAAATTTGACCTCAAAAAAGATTTGCAAAAATCAAAAAAAAAAAAAAAAAAAAGATATGTATGGTGGAAGAGAGAATGTATGCAGCAGGCATGGGTGGTGGCTTACTGGCTTTTGATTATAAAAATTGAAAGGGTATCGTTTGTAACACCCATTTAAACTTTATGCCCACTTTGCCCTTTTTGACAATCTTCAAGTATAGGCATGGAAGAATAACACACACACCAACAATGATTTTGATGCTTCCATATCCATAATATACATCACCTCACTTGTTGATCATTAACCCAATGTTATCTTAATCATATGACATAACACTAGTTAAAATTTAGTGAAACTAAAATGCTTGGTGTCTATTAGAGATGCTACGAAGACGATTTTGTTCCGATTATGATTTTTTATGGTTTAGAAACGAGGTTTTTCAAAAGTTGAAACGATCATGTTGCAAAAGAGAAGCATGTGAGGATCTTAATCTACGAGATGTGATTTTTATTACTTGGTTTCTGATTGTGTTCGATGCATCATAAAGTTTGTCTATGTTATAAAATCATATACACTTGTAGTGTTTGCCATTTAAAAAAGAAAAAATAAAATAAAATATACGGTATATAACTGTCTTATGTATCGTAGTTAAAACAATATGTATGTGTGTTTATGTTGTCATCTGTTCATTTTTAGTTACTTAAATTGAAATTGTTTTCATGTAAAATGTTCCTCGATTTATTTATAAGTTTATACGCAAATAAATAAAGTAGTAGCTGGCTGTTTTCGCACACACACGAAAAGGTTGCCTCATCAAATGTTTATATCACAAATGTGCGTTACCATTAACTTTAATCATGTTATCTAGCATAAATCTTCATCGATGATTGAATTGATATCCAACCTTTTCTATTTTGTCTGGTTATAAAATATTGATTAGATTAAAAAAGATTATTAGAGTAAAAAGCCACTGAGTTAAGTCTAAAAAGCATAACTATATCTTTTTAATTGTAAAGGTGGTTAACCTTAAACACTTAATAGTCAATTTTTGGGATTTTTATTGGAAATTCATGAGCTACGAGTTATTGAAAGTTGAAGGGTCAATTTGCAATTGTAAAAAGAAAATATACATATGCGTACGCCTATTATATATACACATTAATATCATGTACAAGCAAGAATGCACATAGTATAATATGGAACTACACAGATAACAGTTTTTTATTTAATATATGTATAATATTGATATAGTTTATTTTAGAATACAAATGAGTTTTCTTAAAAGCGTGACATCCTGCTCGAATAATAGTGCTTTTATACCATTTTACACAATGGGATTATCTCATTTTAAACGAGGCTGGTATATAGCTAATAAGTTTGCATGCTATTGTGTTTAGATCTAGAATGATTATATCTAACGATACCATTTTACATGATGTTACGAGCGTATATTACAATTTAGGATTTTTAGTTGCATACAACCATTTTGAATGGTGACCTTAGTCAACTCTCAATGTTTCAAGTGGCTTTTTGGGAGCATTCGTAGTGGTACATTCATCTAGGCACGCTCTTTTCCCATTTTCTCTTTATCTATTCTTCGTTTATTCTTTCTTACTCTGTTCTCCATCCTCATACAAACGTTCTCCATCCTCATACAAACTTACAAAAAACTTCGGATGGTACCGTGACGCGCATTCTCAAATCTCACTCCCCTTCTCTTTTAGATATCATTTAAATCTACATATCAAAAGGCATCAATTAAGGTCAATAGGGTCCTTTAAAGTCACTTAAATCAAATCACTAAACCTTGAATTTGGGTTTAGTGAAATTTGACATGACATTTTGACTTCTTTTTACTTGTTTGTCACTTGGATAGTATTTTAATCTTACACGTATCTATAAGACCATCTTATTCTTTTAATGGCTAGCTTAGAAACAATTTAGAAAATTGATATGCTTGTAGGCAGAAGTTGTCATGTTGTAAACAGAAGCATGTTCTTGCTAATTAAAGAATAAAGGGTTGTGGTGCAACTTGTTGTCCGTTACCTGTATCTCTATTGTAATTCGATTATTTTGTTAAATCATAAGACAATATGAATTACCCTCCCAAAAAAAAGAGCAAAAAAATGCATCCGTTAATCAGAACGAGGTGTCACCTAATTTCTAGGGTCATGCTTATTGAAGTTGTAGTTCTTGTGACATAAATATCGCATTTTATACAAACCATCTTGGTCATGAATACTCCATGACACAGTTATTTCACTTTTTATGATGTTATTAAGTTGCTAGTGCGTGTTATATACAAATAAGTCGACATTAATGACGAATTCGATGATGAAAGTCTCCTTTCTCATGTATGATATAATTAAAGGGGTCTGTTTTACCATTAACCAACAATTACCCTTTCTTATAATTACCTTATCCATCCGTTCTAAAAACTTTAATTCACAAGTTGAGAGGTATATGATGATTAAAAACTTTAATCCTCAAGTTAAGACATAACTAATTATTAAACGGGATCATTTTATAAAAGTACCTCTTAATAAATATATATCAAAAGAGCAATTAAGTAACGTAATTTGTAAGACATTTTTTTAATCCGAGTAAAATACATTTTTCGTCCTTTATGTTTGTACCGTTTTCGATGGTTATCTTTCACCTTTAAAAATGTCAATACTTGTACTTGACGTTCAAAAATCCTTATATGGTTTGTCATTTTTATTAAAAAGACTTCAAATTTGTTAGTTAAATCTGTACACAATACATATGAGGGTATTTTAGTCTTTTTTACTCGTACGTGTTTTGAATGATTCATGCATTTATCAATGTCAAACGAATTTCTTTTCATACAAATGTTGTGTTCCTTGTCTTGTTTCAATGTAATAACTCAAATTATAATAAATATATGTTGTTAAATCCTTTTTAAAGGTAGAAAATACTAAACACTTAATGCGGAAAAATATCGGTAATCAGTCAAGTACCGATGTATGAGATATCGGTTATCGCGGTGAGATATCAGTGGGATATCGGTAGTTTTAGCATCATGTAAAGTTCATGTATATAGCTATTTAACACTAATAATTCAATAAACTTTCCTATCATTAACAAATTAACCTTTTGCAACTTGTAGAACACTAACTATCACAACAAGTAGAAGCCGATTAAGACTTAAAACATTAATCTTGAATACTAAAAATTGATGATTAAGACTTAAAACACTGATATCGGGAATATCGGTGATATATCGGTCAATATCGCCGACATTATCGTACCGATAATCTGACCAATATTATAACCAATATTTTACCAAGGGATCGATAATTGATAGATCACTGATATTTTAATAATATATCGTCAATATCAACCGCATATTGTAAAGCATTTACCTCACAAATATAATGTGATATTATTCTTTTGAGATGTTTTCAAGTTTTGGGTGTTTATTGTTGATTGGTAGAGTACAAGAAATGGAAAAGCAGAGTAGAGTATAGAGTAGAGTTGCAGGGAAATAATGATATGGAGGTAGTAGTAGTAGGCAGGGGAGATGAGGGTTGAAGCACTAAGTGACTCCGGCAGATTACGGATAATCTGGGGGTTAAGTAGATGTTTCCCACGAGGGTTAGGTCCGGCAAAGATAGTTATTCTTCTGATGACCTGCAAAACAGACACCGTGAGCTCGTCACTGAGAAGGGTGGGTACCTCCTTGTGACCACCCTCCGGCGTGAGAATCAGACTAGATTGCTCTGAATATGTGTATATTAAGAGAAATAGCTAGAGCAGATATATGATGGTATAAGATATGATATAAGATATAAGATGATCATACCGTTTCAAGGTGTTGGAGTATTTATAGCCGAATGTAGGTTTCCAAGCAGGTACAGCCAGCTGTATAATATTCCTTTTCTACCAACTGTGGGCTACGCACGTGCCATGCTGGTGGTTGATGGGTAGGCAGCGGCTGATAGTGACATGGCCGGCCGTGTACTATTCATTTTCCACCAACTGCAGGCTATGTACGTGCCACGACAAGGGTTGGTGAGTAGGCAGCGGCTGATAGTGACATTAAGTACTAGAGCGTGCTCCTCGTCGTACTGTTGTCAGTGAGCTGTCGCTGCTTTGGTCAGATCTTGTCTATTTTGTCCATACATTGGCAGGTATAGTACAAAAGATCCCCCAGAAGCGTACGGACTGGCTCATTTGGGCGGGAGTATTCCCGGCTTGCTCATTCCTTCTTCAGGTGACATTACTGAATTATTGAGAGTTAGTGCCTTGTGCGTGTAGCCTTGCTATTAGTGCGGGTAGCCTCCGCTGATGGCTTGTATCCGCAGCTGCGGGAATAGGCGGGGTACTTCACCATTGGGAGGCTTTTCCTGCGGGAACAGCTGGCGTATGCGCGTAAGGTCTTCATCTCTGAGCATGGTGGGTCCTGCGGAACCAGTTGGTCTTCGCGCAGACGTCCCTCTTCAAGGTGAGTCTTGCGGGTCCAACTGGGCTCTGCTGAGACCTACCTCTTCAAGGGTGTAGTGACTAGTGACCTACCTCTTCAAGGGTGTAGTGACTAGTGAGGTCTTGTTTCATCCACATGATAATGCTCTTCAAATCTATTTCCCATCTTCAGTCACATTCTTGTAAATCCATTATTTGTAGATTTGTTACAATTATATCTCATATTTAAATGATTTATATTTTAGTAATGTGACATAACATAATGCCATAATGTTAAGGAGTTACAAACTATACATGTTTTATAGGTTTTGATAGATTTTTAATGTTCAAATCAGTAACTTATATTATAGATGATTATAATTGATGCTTGAGTTGAGATTTTTATAATCTTACAAACAATTTGGTTAAACGGTTATCGAAAAAAAGGGGTTTATAACTTTAAATAGCATCCTAACAACCATTAGTTAGCATCCAAACAAACAAACGGACGTATCCAGTAATATCCCATTTATAGCAACCATTACATCTACGTTTAAATAAAATATATTAATAAGGAACAACCGTATTTATTCTTCTAAAGTTTTTCAACGTGTTACGTATTATCCATAAAATAAAATGCGTAAGTTGATTTTAATGGTGAGAGGGGCATTCATCAAGCAGAATGAACCCCAATCTCCAAAGCACCCCTAACAAATCGGGTTCAGCTCTCGGGTATGTATTTCGGTTTCACCACCGTTGTAATGTTGTATTATTCAAATTTCAAACATTATAGAACAACATACTTTAAATTAGGGCTGTCAATTTATAACACAGACCTGTTAACATGACACGACACGGGTTTTAACAGGTTTGTGTTTGAGCTTAACAGGTTTCGTGTCTTAAACAGGTCGACTTGTTTAAGACATGCTTAAATTCGTGTCCTAACAGGTTAGAGACCTGTTAACCTGTTAGTAACCTGTGTAGATTTTTATTTTAAAAAAATAAATATATATACACTCCTAAAGTCTTAAACATAAAGTCATACTTACAAACGACATTTCATTAATGCCTGTCAAAACCCGATATTATGTTTTTTATGGATGCTATGCTTTGCTTATATAGTTTTTGGTTTCAAGTATGCTATGGATTTGCCGTATTTTGTTTCAAGTATGTTATGGATTTGTGGTTTTTTGTTTCAAATATGTTATGGTTTATCTATTAATTAAGACTTTTATCCTCGTCTTGAATATTTTGGTTTTGTTACACATTAATTTTTCATTATGTCTTTAAACAGGTCCCTTAACAGGTCTTAACAGGTTAACCTGTTACTAAACAGGTTCGTGTTTGGAAAAAATGACACGATTAGTTATCGTGTTGTGTTCGTGTTTAGCACAACAAGTCATCGTGTCTTATCGTGTCGTGTCTTATCGTATCGTGTCTGACATGTTATGACGGCCCTCCTTTAAATACTAAAGATTAATATTTCCAAAAAGAGAAATACAAACCTAAAGCTATTAGACCAACAGTAAAAAAAGAAAGCCACTTATTCATATAAAAGTTAAAAAAGAAAAAAAAGGAATAATAGGCGCATGTTAGCCACACCCGCACACGTTAGCCATTAAAGCAACTCAAAGAAAGTAAGCTTCATAATTTATTAGAAAGAAAGAAAACGACTTATTCGGTTATTAAGTTTCGACAACACCAGGTGATGATACGAGACCAGACGAGTAGATGGCGTTCAGATTTTTGAACTAAAAGAATTTTACCTTACCGCATTGTCGACCTGTCGTTGAGTTGCTATCCAAAAGGGGGTTGCGGCGCAGCTTGTTGCCCGCTTACCTGCCACTTCATCGTATATCGTTTGGTTGTTTTTTAAATCTAATTAAGTTTAGGAACCTGTCGTTTCTTCAGACGAGCGTTCACGGACGTTGGCCTTAGGTGAGAGTATTCTCCAAATCAGAAGACGAGAGCATTCCAATATAATACCAATTTAGAGAATATATTTAAAAAAATATTAATTTACACTTACACCCCCTCACTCACTATCACTGACACCTGATTCTCTTTCTCTCTCTGTATACACTACAAATAACTCTTTGCATTTGCACATTTTGTGACACTCACCCAAATAATAATAATAGAAACCTACCTGACTCATATATACTAACACATTTATTTCATGTTATTATTATTTTCCAACAACAACTTCTTATTCTTCTTCACTTGCAACATTCAATGATCATCAACATGCTTCAATATCAAACTCTAGTATTTTCAGTCCTATGTTTTCTTATTCTGTTTCCTGTTCTTTCGATGTCTTATGAAGCTCGTAATCCCGAAGGTTTTCACCTTTTTTTGTTTCATTTTTTTAAATATTATCAGTGTTGTCGTTCTAGGCTACAACCAACAAGAAGGCATTAATTACACAGAAGTGTATGCTCCGGTAGCACGACCGGAGGCAATACGTATTTTTCTTGCCTATGCTGCTTTCAAAATCTTTAAAGTGTATCAAATGGATGTCAAGAGTTCTGATTATTATCATTCAAAATAATAATCATAATATTAAAGAATAAATATCAATTTTTAAAATACAGTATTTTGTAAATTTATATTGATATTAACATAAGTTGTTATTATATAAATGTTAGTAAAGTTATACTATTTGACACATATATAGTTTTTCAAATTTTTTTATTTTTTATAATTTACCTAGAGTACTTCCGTCTATGCCGAGTACTCGCAACTCTGTAAAAACAAAGCAGACAATATCATGACATGACACGGTTATTTGTGTGTGCAGTTGAGGCTTTGATTATGATAAGAAGTGGTTTGAATGATCCACATGGTGTTCTTGGCAACTGGGATGAAGATTCTGTTGACCCTTGTGGCTGGGCTATGATTACTTGCTCTCCTGATAATCTTGTCACTGGCCTGTAAGTTGTTTCATTATTTTGTTACATATATTAATCAAATGCAAATTAAATTAATGTGGTAACTGCGGGAATCAAATAGTGTAATTACAATATAATTTACAATTACACTACTTAATTCATACAGTTAGCACGTTAATTTAATCTGTAAGTTAACTTTCTCTATATAATATATTGTATTTATACGCAAAATATTCATTGTTTTATCTAAAACCCTTTATGGGTTTTGGTACAGTGGTGCTCCTAGCCAGGGTTTATCAGGGATGTTATCAGGGGTTATTGCTAATCTTACAAATATTCGTCAAGTGTAAGTTTTTTTTTTTTTTTTTTTTTGAAATTGTTATAGAAAGGCTGATTTGTTAATTATCTTAACAGGTTGTTGCAGAATAATAATATCTCTGGTGAGATTCCGGTTGGATTAGGGCACCTTCCGAAGCTGCAAACGTTGGACTTGTCGAATAACGTATTAACCGGTCATGTGCCGGAGTCGCTTAGTCTTTTAAACAGCCTGCAATACTTGTGAGTAATCACTAAAACAGGGTCCATGTGATAGAATGAAAAAGGTTATGCAGTCGCTATGATAGGGCCAATAAGTCATAGGAGCCGTAAGTTTTTATGCAGGCCCGTATGATTTTATGGCTCGTATGATAGAACGAAAAAGGTTATACAGTATAATAGGGCCGAAAAAGTCATAGGATCCGATTATAAGGGGCAAATAAGTCATATCTTTGTCAGTCAAAACATTAATACCGTCCATATGATTTGGCCCTCATACGACCCATATGAATTAAAGGTTACATCTTTGTCAGTCAAAACATCAGTACGGACCGTATGATTTGGCCCTCATACGACCCATATGGCCATTTTTCACTTTATGAGGACCAATATTTACGGTTCGTATTCAGTTTTCACATCTTTGCCCGTCCAAACATCAATCCAGACCGTATGATTTGGCCCTCATATGACCCATATGGCCGCTTTTCACTTTATGAGGGCCAAATTATACAGTCCGTATTTAATGGTCACATCAGTCATGTGCTCATGTCTTTGGCTTCATAATACGGCCTGTATAACCATATTTCACCCTATCATACAGTCCGTACGTACGATGCGTACGTGGCCCCTAAAACAAACCAACTTTCTCTAAGACTAAAACTCCATATTTGAAACATGATCTTTGATGGGTCAATTTTAGTTTTCATTTTTTCTTTAAATTGACTATTCAATTGTTTGGATATCCTTTCTTAATTTGACATTATTTGACCAATGATGTTTCTTTAAACTTTGTCATGTAATGAGTAGAAGGTTAAACAACAACAGCTTATCTGGAACTATTCCTTTGTCCTTAGCTTCTGTTCCTCAACTTGCACTCCTGTGAGTTCATTTCTTTATTAATATTTTATTTTGTATAGTCTTTGTCTACTGTTTGTTTACCTGTAACATGTTTGAAATCATTAAATCTTTGACAATTTTTGTTCATTGCAGAGATTTGTCAAACAACAATCTCAGTGGTCCTGTTCCCAAGTTTGCAGCAAGAACATTCAAGTATGTTTGTGTGAATCTTGTAGAAACAATTTTTAATATTGAAAAAAAAAAAGATTTTATTTTTTTAATATTAAAAAAGATTGCATTTTTGTCTGTTTCTTGAACAGTGTTTTGGGTAATCCTATGATTTGTGGGAGTCATGCTAATCAAGGTTGTTATGGGTCAACTTTGCCTGAGCCTCTTTCTTTTGGGCTTAATTCAACATCAGGTATGGTTTAATAAAAAAAATAGTTTTTTTTTTTTAAACAAGTTTGTTTCTCTAAAAATTTGAAATTTTTAGGCAAAGGTAAGTCGAAAAGGGTCGTGGTTGCTCTCGGAATCACACTCGGCAGTCTCGTGTTTCTTGTCGCGTGTCTTGGAGTTTTGTTATGGAAGAGAAGCAGAAAGTTAAAGCAAAGCATTCTTGATATTAATGGTATGTGTGAATTTTTTGTAGTCAAGGTTTCAAAGTCAAACGAGCCCGATTTCGGTTACGTGTTTGATATTATTTATATTGGACATGAATTATGTAAACCATGCTTAGATAATTAGATGTTAATGATAAATGTGCAATAAGTATCTCAGTTTTTAACTAAAAAATTGTAGTTTGACTTTTAAAGTTTGACCTGGAAATAAAAGAAAGAAACAAAAATTGACATCCATTATTCACATGTGTGTTCATGTGTCATGATTGACTGTTAAAGTCAACATATCTAATATGATTTATGTTATTTAACTTATTTTGGAGCGTTTAAATATTTAATATGAAGATATGCAAATTCTAAGTTTGACCAAAAGTCAACATATTTGGTAACAGATATACCAGAAGAGGGTCTAATGACTTTAGGCAACTTAAAAAGCTTCACATTCAAAGAGCTTCACTACGCAACCGATAACTTCAGCTCAAAAAACATTCTCGGTGCTGGAGGATTCGGTAACGTTTACAAGGGAAAACTATGTGACGGGACAATGGTGGCAGTCAAACGTTTGAAAGACGTTAATGGGACCGCAGGAGAGTCACAATTCCGAACAGAATTGGAGCTCATTAGCCTAGCGGTTCACCGAAATCTGCTTCGGCTGATCGGTTATTGTGTAACTCCAGTTGAGAGGCTTTTGGTTTACCCTTTTATGTCTAATGGCAGTGTAGCTTCAAGGCTTAGAGGTTTGTATTTTTTTATAATATTAATATATTATCTTGACTGTTTATTGCATTATCAAAAAGTCAACTATAAAGTCAAACATTATTTCAGGTAAACCACCATTGGATTGGAATGCTCGGAAGAGAATCGCGATTGGGGCTGCACGCGGGTTATTATATCTACATGAGCAATGTGACCCGAAAATTATTCACCGAGACGTAAAGGCTGCTAATGTTTTGTTAGATGAGTTTAATGAGGCAGTGGTGGGTGACTTTGGGCTGGCTAAGTTACTTGACCATGCTGACTCACATGTGACCACTGAGGTTCGTGGTACCGTGGGCCACATTGCTCCGGAATATCTCTCGACGGGACAGTCGTCTGAGAAAACTGATGTTTTTGGTTTTGGGAGTTTGTTGTTGGAACTGATAACGGGAATGAGAGCTTTTGAGTTTGGGAAAACGGTTAATCAGAAAGGCGTAATGCTTGAATGGGTAAGTTTGTTTTCATATTGAATTATAATAGGTCATACGGTACACTAAGTTAGTAAGACTATGCTGGTGTACCGTATAGCGTACTGTCTTCTACATGCATTACCTAGTTCTACCATGGGTACTGGTAGCCTTGTAAAATGTTATAAGTAAAAAGAAAATAAAATAATTGTGAAAATTACATATTTTTTATTTTAGCTGTAAGGGCAAAATGGTCATTTTTAAAGAACTAATAGAAAAGGTTAACAATAGAAAAGTTACTCCATACATAAATGACAAAATGACTTGTGTGGGCCATACAAGTCTTGATGCACATGGTACAAGACTACTAAGTGCGAAACATTTTTTTAACTCCAGGTGAAAAAGGTGCACCAAGAGAAGAAGGTGGAACTTTTAGCAGACAAGGAGCTCGGTACCAACTATGATCAAATCGACGTGTTGGAAATGTTACAAGTGGCGTTACTTTGTACTCAGTACACCCCTGCCCACCGACCTCGGATGTCAGAGGTGGTTAGGATGCTAGAAGGAGACGGTTTAGCCGAAAAATGGGCAGCTACACATAATAATATGAGCCATAACAGCCTTAGAAAGACTGGGATGGTTCCAAAACTTGAGGACAATGATGATGACTATACATCAAGCATGCTTGGGGTGATGTTGATGGATGATGACCATGATGCCCATGCCATGGTGCTTTCAGGTCCAAGATGATCATCAAATGTTACATACACAAATAGGAATGTTGACCAAAAAAAAAGTGTAAACATTTGGTGGGAAGTGAATATATATATTTTGGTATATATAGATTTATATTTTTATTTTATTATGTTTTGAAATTGGGGTCTTGATCTAGTTTGATTTTATAAGTTTACTTGTAGAATATATATTAGTGGAATGGATATTAACTACATGTTATCACTTTTCTTTCTTGTTTTTTTGTTATTGTAAACGTTTATCATATTAGGGCTAACATATGTATACCCGTACATGATAAGACACGAACATAAAATAATTATCGTGTACCTGTATCCTAAACACAAACACGAACCTGTTACTATTTGGTATACACGATAAAATACGATAAGAGCTGATAAGATACACATATTTGACAACTTGTTTAGTGAAACAAAAGTCGTCGAAATTAGAGAGATTACTAACTACTAAGTAGGGTTAACGAAGCTATGGCAACCGAAGGAAGCACCGGCGGCTACAGGGCCGGGTTCAAAGGTGACACTGATGGCTGAAGTTCCGAGGAGGAGTTGATGGCCGGAGAGGGGCTGATGGCTGGAGAGGGAATGTCGTGAGTGGTGATGGATGAGAAATAGAGAGTGAGAATGTTTCAGGAATTTAAGGGTTTAGTATAACTTATAATTATATGTATATTTAATTATAGAAATCTAGCCAGGTACTTAATATGTGTTTAACAGGTAAATAGGTATTTTATCTGTTTAGACACGAAAACTAACAGGTAAATTCGTGTCTAACTGTTTAGTACACGAAACATGTTAAGGCCTTACCTGTTACATGTTAAAGCCATGTAGATACGTGTTATGTATTTGTGTCTCGTGTATAAATTGCTAGCCCTATTATCGTACCTTAAGTTAATTTTTTTTTTATTTTAAATAAACAACTTCAAAGAAAAACTATATAATATGTTTAAAAAATGATTATAGCAAGTGAAAACAAAATTCAAAAAGAAAATTAAGAAGAGATAAACACCGAATACCTTTTTACAACCAACTTTATTAAAGCAAAAACTAGACTAGCAAGTTGCTAGTTTAGAAAAGATAATACATTAATACAAACCCGATTACGAAGAATGTGCTTAACAAGGAAAAGTATACCACGCCTCTCAATCTAACCCAGTTACCATATTCTTAACCGAAAATATACATGCTTAGTTGACTATATTTTCATAATGTTTATTTTATTAGAAATGTATATGGTATTCTTTTTAAATAAACAAATATATATATTTTATTTATGTGATTTAGTGGAGAGACGATACAAATAATAATAATGATGTGCTTTTGTCCAAAAGCTAAAGAATAGAAATTGAAAGCGAAAGTTGACCGAGACAGGGTTCCCTTTTCCTAGGCATGCCCTTTTGTTCTCACTACTTTTTATTTTGTATTTATTTATTTTTTTCAAAAATATTTAAAAATAATTGGAAGTAGTTTGATGATTATTGTGATATTAGGTTCTCTTAAGTCAATTGGAACTAACTATTGAGACCTATAAATATTATTTGAAGCCAGTTGTGCCACTTGTATGTTCTTAGGTAAACGAATACGAACCCCTGAAACTCAAAACATTTAAGATGGATATTAGGCTATAAATTATAAGCTTGATTTTTAAAAAACTTCATTGGTAGACAGGTATGGTATTAGGCTATAGCTGCCCATTCACCTGAACTATACATCTAAACATTTTATTTTTTATTTTTCATTTGATTATAGAATAATCTACTAATTCACTAACTTTTAATTTTTATGTTCTTAATTTTCTTGGGTATTTTAAATTATACAGGCATAAAACAAACATCATTAATAAAATAACTGGTATATCAAATGCATGTGGATATACCTAATACCCAATGGGTAATTATTCGATGTAGTATGTACACTACGTATATTGTGTTGGGTACGAGATTTAGGGTTACTAATACACATCTCATTTTCATAGTAACTTTTAGTTGTGCCTTAAACCATCAATACTCAAAAGTATATTTACAACTTTATCTTTTCAAGTCGTAGATTTAATTTGAATTACGAATTTTAACTTATGTCACACCAGTCAGTATCACTTTCACCAACAAAGCCAAACAAAGTTAAAAGAGATGTTTTGGAGATAAATTTTTGCTTTTAAACTTTCATGACTTTTAGTATGGGGGTAGAATGGGAATATTTGCCAATTGTATGATCCTTCCAACTCCCTTTTAACTTTGTTTGGCTTTGTTGGTGAAAGCTATACGGAGTGGTGTGACATAAACTAGAATTTGTAAATTCAAATTAAATTAAAGGTTACAAAAGAATAAAGTTGTAAATATACTTTTGAGTTTTGATGTTTAAAGTTTATACAACATAGGTGCTTTTAAAAGATGAAAGTTACCTAGAAGACATATTGAAATGATTATAATCTTACAAACTATTTTACTTTTAAAAGGCTAATTATTTTGTTCTGATGATATATCTAATAATCATGGTTATTAAGTTAACTAAGTACTAAGTATGGGTGCAAACGAGCCGAGCTGCTCGCAAGCTACTTGAGATCGGCTCGTTAAAAAGCTCGATTGAGCTGAGCCCGAGCTTCACTTATTGAGCTCGAGCTAGCTCACGAGCTTAAACAAGTCTGCCATTTATCTAATTTTTTAAAATATATATTTAATAATAATTAATATATATATATATATATATATATATATATATATATATATAATTTGGTTCATTTCAAAAGTGTTTCTTAGTACGAGAAGTGCGAGAAGAGATTATAACCAATCACATGATTTCTTTTTTAATTTCTTATTATTTAAATAAAAGGGTATATTAGTAAATATAAAATGTTTTGTTTTGTAACTCATACTCATTATAAGTTGTTGTTGTTGTTATTATTATTATTATTTATTTATTTCATCTAAAATTTGAACAATTAAAATCCATTTGATCTAAAATCATTTTATTCTAACATATGGCTAATTAATTTTTTTATTTGATCTCTAATGTGAAGTTTTTTTTTTTAATCAATTAATGTAGTGTAGGCTTATCTTATGTAATCTAGATAAAGTTACGTAATCTAGTGTATGCACGCTTTCAAATTTTTTGTAGTCATAACTAATGTAGTGTAGACATATCATATATAGTATTGAAAACACTAATGTAATACAAGCTTTCTTTCAAATGTTATGTAGTCATAACTAATGTTGTGTAGATATATCAAATATAGTGTAGGCAAAACTAATATAGGATAGACACACTTTCAAGTGTTAGCATTCTCATCAAACCCCCTATCCCTAAACCAAAAATTACACCAAGACTCACTATATTTTCTCTTTCCGTTTCAATTAAATAATATTTTTATACCTTTATCATTAACTTTTCTCTTTCTCTCACTCACAACCACTTTCAAAAAATATTAAAAAATTATAGAGGGTGAACAGTAACTTTTCAAATATACAGAAAAATCACTGTTTTTTCTAAAATATAAAAACTCTTCACTCACAACACCCAAAATCTCTCTCACCCCTCACATAAAATGAGGGGATGGATGAAAATGCTCTTATATAGCCATAACTAATGTGGTGTAGACATATCATATGTAGTGTAGGCACAATTGATGTAATGCAGGCTCACTTTCAAATGTAGTGTAGGCAAAACTGATGTAATGTAGGCTCGCTTTCAAATTTAGTGTAGGCAAAACTAATGTAGTGTAGGCACACTTTCAAGTGTCGTATAGTCATAACTAATGTAGTGTCGATATATCTAGTGTTGTGTAGGCAAAACTAATGTAGTGTACGTGTAGACTTCCAAATGTTATGTAGTGATAACTAATGTATTTTGGACACATATTTAATGTAGTGTAGGGACACTTTCAAATGATGTGTTATCATAACTAATGTAGTGTAGAAATATCTAATGTGTTGTGTAGGTAAAACTAATGTCGTGTAGTCCTTAAGACAAGTTGGTGTATCTTTTTATGTATCATGTATATGTATTAAACTAGTATTAATTATCTTACGAGCATTGATTATGCTAGAAAAAATAACCGTCGAATACATTAATGTCTGATTTAATTAGGCCAACACCACAAAAGACATGTATGACCTTTTTAATTAAAAATATGTCATAAATATGTATCTTTATTTACGATAACGCAATTTCTATTGTTGACCATTGATTAAACACAATCAATGGTCTAGATTCATTTCTCGCACTTCTCGCATGATCCATCCCCTCCATATATATATATATATATATAATGTTATGAAAAAATAAATAAAATAACTAAATAATATATATATTTTTTATACATAAAATTATAATAGAAAAAAATATATAAAAATAATTATAATCATATAAAAAATAATTGATAATAAATAGTAAACAAGCCGAGCCCGAGCTTGAGAATATACTCACGAGCCGAGCTCGAGCCTAGTCGAGCTCGGGCTCGACTCGTTTGCACCCTAGTAATAAGTATAATACAAAGTAATAAAAAAAAGGTCTTGATTAGTATATCCAACCTGTTTTAACCTGTACATGTGTGATTATTGCTTTTATAAAAACACATGATTTTAGAACAGTAGGTTACTAGTTTAAGAACTTAAGATCAACATTCTCCGAATGTCTAATAACACTATATTAAGCCCGAACTTTCAGACCCACTAACATTGGGTTATTTTAGTCAGGCCCAAACACTTCATGACCAATTTAATTAAGCGACTTATAACTGAACCGAATTAGCATGTAAAACCGATTTAACTACCGGTTATCATTCTACGATTAGCCAAATCCAAACCGAATTACCCATAAAACCGAACCAAAGTTTTAAGGTTCAGTGTATTTCTATGAAAACCCAAAATTATTGTTCGGTTTTGTTTATACCTCATTAGAAAACCAAACTGCACCAAACCAAGCCGACCGTAACCGAACTGCACTAACTTGTTAGAATGTTTTCTATCATATTTATAGCCCAAATTATTGTTTTTGGTCAAAAGTTTCAGGGCAAATTAGTTAATAAGTAGTTAACTTAGAACCAAAAGTTTAAAGCCCAAATTCATCAGTAAACTGAAAACCAACACATAAATCATATAAACCCCAACCCATGCGTAAAACCAAACGCCGAAAACGATTGGTTTTTGAAGCTGAAGTTCCGACTCTGCTTCCATTTGAGCCTAAAACCGACTCATGAAAACCGCCACTGACAATAGGATATATTATTCAAAGAAATAAATAAGTTGTTTCCAATCTCCATCATGAAAACATCCCAACTGTGAGCAAACAAAGTATGTGATTGCTTTAACAAAACCAAAGCATTTGAGTAGAAAGTTTTACAGCAACCAACCTCATAAAACCATGTGAACTGAAAACTAAACAGGTTTTTAGCATTCATTCCAATAAGTTAACTACACCAATCAATCCCCAAAGTCTAAAACCACCAAATAGCTTTTAACTAACGAGTATATTGTAACAACGAAACCAAACCACCCGGAAATGTTACCAAATCTGAAACTACTGACCTTTTGCTTTGACAAATTTGCCCCTGGAAGCTTTCTTCTCCATCTTCTCTCTTTTCTTCCGAGTCTTTTCATCCTCTTCAACTCCCTGTTAATTAATATAAAGTATAAACTAGTAAAAATCACGCATACCAAATCCAGAGTCATAAACAAGTCATGTGGGTTGGGCAACGGGCCAAATGGGTATTCTGTAGTCTGTAAGGGTCAGGCAGGTTGATTCTAAACATTTTTGTTCACAATTTATATATGCTTAATTAATAGGCAGTTTAGTCGAGGTGGCACATGGTCGTAGGCCTGTAAACGAACCAAACGTTCAGTGAACTGTTTGTTTATGTCCGTTTATTCAATAAACGAACGCACATGAACAAACTTTTTTTGTTCATTTAGTTAAAGGAACGAACATTCTCATTTGTTTGTTTACATTACGTTTTGGTAAGTTCTTTATTTATATATTCCTTTAAAATAGTTAGGCCCGTTACAAATTAGTTTAGTTATATGAACTTACAATATATAGTCTGGTTTTGTCAAATTTTTAGGCATAACATGTTAATATTCGTGTTTACTTTAAACTGGCATTCGCTCGGTTATATACGTCACCTATGTTTAATTATCTTCATTTGTTTACGTTCGTGAACCATTCGTCTATACCGGTTGAAGTTAAACGAACGCAACCCTTTGGTGTTCATGCGGTTTGTTTACAAGCCAACTGGTCCCAGTCGAGCGACAATATTTTTCAAAATGTATAAATTGTTTTATAATTAACATGCATCATCAAAATTGATGTACCATTTCAGCAGTCATCTAACTTAAGAACAAAAAGTACCTCGGAACCTTGAGGAAGAAACCCCTTAACCAAATCCCATCCTTTATAAACTGCAAATGCTGGTATCTGTAAAAAACAATAAAAGAATTACTTAAAGAAGCTTCTAGAAAGATAAGATTATGAAAAACATAATAGGTTAATAACACAAGCATCATACCACCGCGTATATCCACCAAAACTTTCCAGATATGATAGATGTGAGTTGCACAAAGCAAGTAATGTAGATAACATCATGTAGGTATCTGCAAACAAAACATAGAAAAGATATAAAGACTAATACACCAATGACAAATAATTACCAAAAACACCAAGTTAAAAATACATACCCACAAGCTCCACCAGTACTCATATCAAAACCGCCATCTAAAAGATCACCATCATCAGTATATGTTGGTTTTGCCATTGATGCTAGTTGATTATAGCATAGATAATACGCGAGTGAAGTTAATATTAGTCCAATCCAATGCAGCCATGTAAAAGTTGAATAGAATACCCCTGCCCTTAACACAAGAAAAATGACCTACAAAATATCATATATAAGACATTTATATGCAGTACAAGTATATACATACACAAACAAGGAAACATGTATAAACATCATAAATGATCATCATTTTATCAATAGATGAACTATGAAGACACACTAATTGAAGCTTTGCAGCATACATATAAGGTAGGGCTGTAAACAAACCTAGCTAAACAAGATCCTGTTCATGTTCGTCCGTTAGCTTTTATCGGACAAGTAAATGGTTTATGAACAGTTAGCCAAACAAAATATCTTGTCCGTGTTTGTTCGTTAAGGAAATGAACCTGTTCGTGAATGGTTCACAAACACAAACGAACAGATAAAAAATGAAAACAAACAATGTTTTATTTGATTTGACTAACTGAGAGTGGCCAGTGTCAAAGATTCAATCCGGCTACCAAGTTTGTGTAGGTGTTTTCTTTTAGCATTCATATTCATATGTTAGATTTACATATAAATTAATCGCATAACACCGATATATATATAATAATTCTGCTTAGATCTATATGATAAGATTAGAAAGGTCATTAAAAAGCTAAGCAGTTAATGCGAAAAATATCGGATATCGGTCAAGGCCGAGATTTGAGATATCGGTTATTGGTAATTTTAATATCATGCGGAATTTATATATATAGCACTTTAACACTAACAATTTAGTATACTCTCCTACTGTTAACAAACTATCATTTGCAACTTGCAAAACACTAACAATTGTAGCAAGTAGGGACTTATTAAGACTCAAAACACTAACATTAAACACTAAAAGCTGACAATTAAAACTTAAAACACTGATATCGGGAATATTGGTGAAATATCGGTCAATATCGCTGATATTATCAGTACCAATATTCTGACCGATATTTTGAGCAATATTTCACATGAGGATCGATAACCTACCACCGAGATTGACTGCATAGTTAAAAAGTATCACACACCTCTAATTAACAAACATAAACAAACACATCATCCAACGCTGCCTCTGTTCGTGTTCATTCATTTAGTTAATCAAACTGAATTCCTTGTTCATGTTCTTCCATTTACAAAACTTCCAGCCAAACAGTTCACAAACCTAACGCTCGGTTAACAATTTGGAGATCTAATCTAGCAAGCATTTCTATCTACTCGTAACTGATTCTGTTTGTGAGATTACTTATGACTTTTGAAGCAAATGAAGAACGTTTTGAACACATCGATGATATCGAAGTGGATATAAATAGCACACACGAATCAATTTGTGTAAGAGTATTACATTGGAAGCGATGATGAGGCGAAACAGATTGTTCATGTGGCGAGTGTTCTCTTCGCACCTTGATTCGCCATATCTTCGATTGACTGATCTGAGTGTGTGAAAGTGAAAGATAAACCCTAGAGTGTACAATTGGGGAACACAAGATGTTGAGCTGTTGCCTGTTGGTTACTTGCTGCTTACTTTTGTTGACAGTGTCACAACTTCGATCAGCAATCTGATTGCACCAGGTTTCGAGTTAGGATCGTTAAAAAGCTTGATGAAATGAGTCGGACTTTTTAGACTTCGGGCTCGAGCTTTGTATGAGAAGCTCGTTTAGGCTAGTCTAGCTTTGTGGATTTTTATTTTTTATTTTTTTCGACTTTTATGTTTTAATTTTATATTACGCAGTCGAGCTCAAGCCGAGCATAGAATTGATAAAGGTTTCTTCAAAATATAGAAAAATAATTAAAAATGTATATAAATAAATTAATAATTAATAACAAAGAGCATAGTCGAGCCGAGCCTGAGCTTAAAACCAACAAACGAACCAAATCAAAACGAGTTAAGCTCGAGCCTAGTCGAGCTTAGCTCATTTGCACCCACCACCTACCAATTTCTTCTTCTTTTTGTTTTTGGAAATTTCTCTTTTTATAAAATTGGTATAATGTATATGAGATTGTTTGATTAGTGTAACATAAAATCTTGTAAAATGTGTTTATTTTAAGCAAGGTTATTAAAACACCGGCATGATAATGGGAATTTGGTTATACATCAAAACATTTGATGGTGTCATCTAAACTCTAAAGCATCAGGTCTAAATTTGTTACGTCATTCGGTCCTTATTTGCTAAAATTTCTAGTGTTGCGTAATAAAATAGGATATGGTATAGCAAGTAGAATGCCTTTATTTACATTACAAGCATGGGTCCATCATATTCACTTAAAATGATTGATGCGAAAGCCAAAACACTCAACTCTTTCAGAGTAGATCAGTAAATTGTGTGAAGTGCGAGGTTTCCAGCCTTATCCTTGAGTGCATCATGAGGCATACAACTTTAATCTTGAGTTAGTGAGGCGCCTACCCTTAATCTTAGGTGTATTATGATTTATGAGGAACATTTGGTCATAGCAAGAGTCATACATCCAAGTAAAGTATCAGTAGTAAATAATGCACCAAATGCAAAAGTTGTACCAACCTGGTCCTCAAATAATAGACTTACTATGTTGATAATGGTGTCATATCATGCCAATATCTTAAATGTTGTTAAATCATGATAGTAATAATGAACGTGCCACTATACCGGTAATGACTGTCTTTATCTACATGTTCTAATAAAGTAAAATAAATGTGGACACTTGTCATGTTTTGGTTAATTCTTACAATTTTTTTCCCTCCAAAACTAATATACCCTAATATATGTAATAAAGCAATAATGATTCACTTTCCTTTTATACTATATTTATATAATATATATATATTTTTATAAATATAAATATTAGCATATTATTTTACTATATACTTCAAAATACTTGGTAAATTTCAAAAATCAACAACAAATCATGTTTCTCAAGTGAAAATTGTTTTGGGTTTTTTGTGGAACTTAAATTTGATCTTATGGGTCAAAAGTTGGTAAATAGATTCTTTAGTACAAATTAACTGCATTTAGGTTAAAATTTGTAACGGGTCAAAAATGAAAATTTTGAGTATTTTTAAAAGTTTGAGAATGCAAAATAGATTTATCGTCAAATTTGTTATGGATTCAAAGTGTTGACTTTAAAATGTCAAAAGTATGAAAGTTAGAAGTTTAAACATGATTCGGGTTTCAAATTTATTTTTCAGGGCATTTTTTGAAATAATCAAAAGGTTCAGGATTTGGCAAACTGACTATTTTTCCCTCAACTATTAAAATATAAGAAAAGAATGCGAACACTTTCGACGTGCCACCCCCATGCCTATCAATGCTTCTAACCTTTTCAAATGTTCTACTTTCCTTTGATGGGTGGTAAATTGATAAATATATCAATAAAGGTAACGCTCATTTTGTATTTAGGCTGAGTGGTTAGAACTACTATCGTATGAGAAGCTTTATTTCCCAAATTTGTTCATAACAAAAAGTCTTTCAATTATATATATATGGCACGAGAATGAATTTTTCAATAAAAAGAAGCATTCTCTGGTACGTTTTGCACGGGTATTTTTTCTATTAAGTTCATTTAAAAAAATCATTTTGTGATATAAATAAAATCAATTTATGTACACATTGTATAGATACAAACATAGATGTAATACATTTTTTTTTCATATACGCTATGTAATTATTTTTTTTACTTATAATTTCATAATTTGAATTATCCCGTGTGTGACACGGGCTCTAAAACTAGTATCTATAATATATATAAACGAAAACCCTAAAATCCTATGTGTCGTGCTATGGTCGCTCCCCCTATTATGGAAACCACCAGATTGCCTGCTTTTTAAATGGATGCCTCTCTTTGATTTAACCCAAATTCATTGGTATGGGTCTTACAAAAACCAGATAGCTCTTAAACGGATTATGACATCTCATTAAATTAAAAATTAATCTTACCAATTATTTGATATGAAAATCCTATAAAATATACTAAAATTTAATATCCAATTTAAAAAGAAAAAGATATTATTTATAATTAATAAACAATTTTACAGTAAAAATATAAGCAGGTCATGGGTCACCAAATCCATATAGCTTTTAAACGGGTTATAACATATCATTTATTTATGAGACCCTTTCATCATCAAACCCTAAGCGTATTATTAATTTTATTACAATAAAGAAAATTAAAAATTCAAAAAATAAGTATTAAAAAACGAAAAATGTAAAACAACCATTCTCTCAAGCCATCAGATTGCTTTATTTGAAAATGAAGGCTTGTCGCGCATTTGACCCGAATTCACGGGTAAAGGTCTCACCAAACCCAGATAGCTCTTAAACGGGTTATAACATCTCATTATATTAAAAATTAAATGAAACCCCTAAAATCCTACGTGTCGCGATGTGGTCGCTCCCCCCTTTTATGGAAGCCACCAGATTGCTTGATTTTTAAATTGAGACCTCTCATTAATTTAACCCAAATTCATGGGTATGGGTCTTACCAAAAGCAGATATCTCTTAAACGGGTTATAACATCTCATTAAATTAAAAATTAATCCTATCAATTATTTGATATGAAAATCCTATAAAATAGGGATATACTAAAATTTAATATCCAATTTAAAAAGAAAAAGATATTATTTATAATTAATAAACAATTTTATAGTAAAAAACATAAGCAAGTCATGGGTCACCAAATCCAAATAGCTTTTAAACGGGTTATAACATATCATTTATTTATGAGACCCTTTCATCATAAAACCCTAAGTGTATTATTAATTTTCTTACAATAAAGAAAATTAAAATTCAAAAAATAAGTATTAAAAAACAAAAAATGTAAAACAACCATTCTCTCAAGCCATCATATTGCTTTATTTGTAAATGAAGGCTTCTCACGCATTTGACCCGAATTCACAGGTAAAGGTCTCACCAAACCCATATAGCTCTTAAGCGGGTCGGGTTATAACATCTCATTATATTAAAAAATAATCTCATCAAATATTTGATATGAAAATCCTATAAAATAGGGATATACTAAAAATTAATATCCTATTTCATTTAAAAAAAGATATTATTTATAATTAAGAAACAATTTTATAATAAAATAAATAAATGGATAATTTGTATCACCAAACCCAGATAACTTTTAAATCGAATTATAACATATCATTTATTTGTGAAACCATTTCATTATCAAGCCTCAAGTATATTAATTATTAACTTTTTACAATAAATAAAATTAAAATTCAAATATACATATATAAATATTAAAAACGAATAATATAAAACAACCCCCGTAATACGGGGGATAAAATCTGGTTTCTACATAAATGATATTATAATCTATGTCATACCTAATATAAATACAACTTATTCTTGTCGGTGCCACAAGAGGCATTCTAATTATTTTATTTTTTTGCCTTTCAGATTTTGTTTGTTTGTTTGTTTTTAAGTTACGCCTATACCCAATGAACGTAACAAATACTAACCATATTTGCGCCTGCTTGTCGTCTAACGCTCGGGTTTTACGAACGTCCATGTTTTAAAGCTCAAGTTTCAGCAACGCACAGGCTTCACCGACAACACCCTGATTAACACTCGGGTTTTACCAACGTCAAAGTTTTACCGACCGAATAAACACCGCTTTATATATTTTAATTTCTTTTATATGCATATGCTAATAGTCATTTTATTTGTTAAGTTCACGAACTTACCTTTTGTTTTTAGTTATGGTACCGTAAAGCGTAACTGATATCGGCTGAATATAAGTCGAGCCACCGTTGCAACGCTCAGGTTTTACCAACTGAAAAAATGTTGTTTTAAATTAATTAAATATTTATACAATAAGTTATATGAGTGCAACTACATTTTTTTGTTTTTTTTTTTAATATATTAATTTGAAGAATATGTGTTTTAGTTTTAATCTGGTAACGTAATGAATGTAGCTGACATCGACAGAGTTCACATTAGCTTGCCGCTGCAATGCTCAAGTTTTACAGACAGAATTTGGTGCAACGCGCATGAGAAATCACTAGCATATAAGTAAAGTTGATGGTTGGTGCCGCAAGGCCTTGATTGGGCCAAGTGGCACCACCTCAACGGTCCAATTTTATTTTTTTTTATATTTTTTTTGTTTTAAATACTATTTCTTTTTGTTTTTTTTTTCTAGATTCGTAACGCACGTTTTGTTTTTTGTATTACCGAATTTGTGTCGACTCACCGTCACAACGCTCGGGACTGACTGTTTCGGGTTTTACCGACTAACCTTTTTTTGTAGATTCGTAACGAATGTTTTGTTTTTTGTATTGATGAATTTGTGTCGACTCACTGCCATAACGCCCGGGACTAACAATACTCGGGTTTTATCGACTCACCGCGCAACGTCCAGTACCGACAACGCTCGTAATATAGTAAACGAACACTTTGGTGCCGCAAGTGTCAGATTGGGCCACTTTGCGGCACCTTAATGGTCGGCAACACTTTGTTTTATTTGTTGTTTTTAGTTTCGGCACTGTTACATAACGTAAATCGATCAAATGTTAGCTTTGTTTTTTTCTTTTTTGTTTTAGTTTAGGTATCGTAGCGAATGTGAAGGAAACCGACCGAATTCACGTAGACTCACCTCACCGCATTTTTTTTTTGTTCTGGTACCTTAACGAACGTAACAAAAACCAATCGAATGCCAAATTTGTTTTTGTATTTTTTATTATTTATTTGTTTAGTTTTTATACCGTAACAAATGTAACCGAGACCGACGGAATTTGAATATACTCACCGCCTTAACACCCGGGATTGATAACGTTCAGGTTTTACCGACGCCCAAGTTTTAGTTGTGACATCTGCCCCGATCCGACCCGACCCAGGTACCCGTTTCCCTTATCCGATCTCTTTCTTTTATGATTTAATATCTATTTATACTTATATTTTACCTTTAATAATAATATATATTTTCCTTCCCGCCTCTTTCTCTCTCTTTCTTTCCGCCGTCCCGTCCCTCTCCTTCTCTCTTTCCGCCTTCTTTTCCCTCTTGTCGCCGTCCCGCCCTTAAGCCTTGTTTCCCTCTTTTTCTTCTAACTCTTTGCTTGTCCTTTGTTCCTTCCCGCCTAAGGTTGTCTGCGCAGCTCCACGCGCCAGACCCCTTACAAGGAAGCCTGCGTGAAGACCACCTGTTTCAGCGATACGCGAGACGAACTCTTCTCGCAGCGCGCTAAGAATTGTAATTCTTCTCGCAGCGCGCTAAGAACGGTAGTTCTTCCCGCGACGCGCTAAGGATTTGTAGTTCTTCTCGCAGCGCGCTAAGAATCGTAGTTCATCCCTCGACGCGCGAAGAATTATAGTTCTTCCCGCGGCGCGCTAGGAATTTTAGTTCCTCCCGCGGCGCGCTAAGAAATGTGATTCTTCCCGCGGCGCGCTTAGAAATATAGTTCTTTCCGCGACGCGTTAAGGTTAGTTCTGTCTGCCTTCGCGCTCGCGCTCTCTTGACCTTTTGTGTCAGCCTTCTCGCGCTAAACCCTTTGAGTTTTCTTCTGTTTAATCTAGCCGTTGCTTTTGAGTTGTCTTATCTTTTGTGCTGTTGACCTAATCTGCTTTATGTCTGAAAAGTTACTTTCGGCGCAGCATGCGCACCAACCCCATTGGTTGGCAGATAAAGTGACTGACATAATCTTTTGAGATCTGCTTTTGCCATGCTTGACCAGTACCTTTTTCTGAACCGCCCATGCCTTTTTACTGTTCCCTGTCAGCCTTTTTCTCTTTTTCCCTGCTGCCATATCTTTTGATATCTTTTACTTGCTTTTTGATATCTTTTGCTGGATCCTGTTAAAGATCTTTTCCCCTTTTTCTAGGGATTGTGTTCCCTAGGGTTTCTCTATAAATAATAGTATTATTTTTCCTAACACTACACACACAAACACTTAATCTCTCCTGTTTTCCTTGCTCTCTGCCGCCTCCCTCTCTGCCTCCGTCTTCCTCCCTGTTCTGCCCTGCTTTTCCGGTAATATATATATTATATATAATAATTTAATTATGCTAACTTATATCAAGACTTAAAACAGATCGTTAAAACAATAATCTTATTTATAGGTTAACTTGTGCTTGTTTAAAGTTGGTTCTTGCTTTATCTTACACCGCATCGTTTATCAAGTGAGTAATCTCGTACCTAATCCCTTTTTGCTTTTAATGTTTTGGGATGATCATGTGTTCATACAAACTTAGAGTCTTAAACTTGTTTATGAACTTTAGTCGCGCAGTATCCCATGTGTTGAGGACGTTTACTTGGCTGTTTATTTGTATGTGTGTATCATTAACCGCTTTGTTCGGCCTATTCCGCAGTTTTCATGGATCCATTAGATGAACACGGGAGACCTATCGTTTACGGTTTTCTTTGTTTACACTTGCACAGATGTTTTCTCGTTTTTGTGCTCAATTGGGAGCACGGATTGAACTATGAACTATGAGCTATGATCTATCTAGGCTTGATCACAATCTGATTGCACCCTTGTTAAACACCAGACATACACGTGTTGCGCGCAGATTTATTATTATCTATGTATTGTATTAAACTTGATTTCTCACCAACACGCAAGTGTTTGACGTTTATTTTAACACATGTTCAGGTTTGCAGTAGCTGTTTTGGAGCTTGTGGACATATAGGACGTTTTTACTTTTGGACCTAGATTAAAATGTATCAAGACAAGTTATTTCTGTTCGAATATTATAATTTATAATATATTGATTTATGTTGGTTTATTTATATCTTGTGTTTACGTTGCGCGTGCGTGAATGAATGTATTTATTAAATATTGACACCCAATAGTGTCACGAGTAATGAAACAATATGTGGCGCCCCGATGTATAATCCGCCTTTGGTCGGGGTGTTACAGATTGGTATCAGAGCTCGTTGACTTTAGGATAGGTGGTTAGACGTAACGGCCTAGAATACCTAAGAGTCCCTTCTCGCGCATGAGAGAAATCTCATGTTTGCGCGCTTATTGTTAATTACTCGTTATTTATGAATATGCTCGCGCTTGCGCAGTATATGATTTTATGTTTTATTTCGCGATATTTCGATTTTTGTTGAATTTCGATTTTTATTGATTTTACTTACATATTCGTTTGTTGGATTTGAAAATCCGAAAGGTCATGGTGATACATGAATAGTTGATTTTCAATTTCCATTTACGATTATGTTCTGAGGTTGGAGACTTGAAAAGTCATGGTGATACATGAATTGTCAACCTCCAATACTCATTTTCTTGTATATTTTATATTGAAGATTGAAAAGACATGGTGATACATGAATCGTCAATCTCCAATACTCGTTTGCTCGTATATTTTAAATTGGGAATTCGGAAAGTCATGGTGATACATGAATTGTCGATTCTTGATTCGAATTTGCTACCTTTATTAAGTCTGCATTTAGGGTCATTTATTTTACTTTAACTTTTGATAGTATCCAACTCCGTGAAACCAAGCTTTTCGAGGTTATACTTTGTGCTAAAACCAAGATATTAACTAAAATTAAAATTTTTATAGAATGCCTCCGCTATCTCGCCGATTTCAGAGAAGAGAAGCCTCGCGCATGCGTAGACAGCAACGTTCCCAGGAAATGGCCGCCGCGATAGCCCAAGCCTTGAGCCAAAACAATACCTCCAGTTACAACATTAAATCCTTTAACGCGGGTAACCCTCCAAAGTTCACAGGTCTTGAAGGAGCCACCGTGATGCTCCAGTGGCTTGAGAAAATCGAAAACACTTTCCTCCATACCCAATGCCCCTCAGACAGACGAACCCTGTATGCTTCCAGTGTCCTGGAATCTAGAGCGCTTACATGGTGGAATGGAGTAGCTCATGCGCGTGGCGCAGAAGCTGCTTCCAGCATACTCTGGGAGGAATTTAAGGATCTCTTGACGCGAGAATTCTGCCCTCCCAACGAAGTAAAGCGCCTGGAGGAAGAATTTTGGAACCTGAAGCAATACAGTGGAGAAGCGCGCGAGTACGCGACGCGCTTCCACGAGCTAAGCTTACTGGTCCCTCACCTTGTTACCCCTTCACGCCGAGCCATAGAGAAATTCCTTGGGGGTCTCCCCATGGAAATTCAAGATTCTGTATGGGCCAGAAACCCAGCAACCCTCTCTGACGCCATCGAGTTGGCCGCTGTGCTCAGCGACAACCATGTCAGAGCAGGAACCCTGTTCCTGCGGGGAGCTGAGAAGACCAAACTCACCAAGACTGCCCCTGAACCAACAGAAACCAAACCTGAACCCTCAAACCGTAACAACCTCAAGCGCAGGCGCAAGGCCTATGCGCTTACCAACCCGCCCATTGCCCAGCAACCCATTTATCAACCTCCAGTTTACGCGCCTAACCCTCTGTCAGCCTACCCAACACCTCCTGTAGTCCACAACTATGCCTTAACCAATCCAGCACTCCCTGCCCCGCCACCTAAGAAACCTTACACAGGAAATCAACCCTTTTGCCCAACCTGTAGACTTCACCACCCAACTCAGACCCCGTGTCGACAATGTAACCGATGTGGCCGCGTTGGTCACTCAGCCGAATACTGTAGAGTCCCTCCCGCCAATCCAATTGCGCCAATACCACCGGTCTACCCGCAGAACCCACAACCAACCTACCAAAACCCACGACCCAGATCGTGCTTTAACTGCGGTGATCCCAGTCATTTCCGGAACGCGTGCCCGAGACTACAAGTGCAAATCACACAAGCGAATCCGGTGAACCAGATTTCGAACCAAGTGACGCGTGGACGAGCTTTTAACATAACCGCGCACCAAGCGCAAGCGAATAATGACGTAGTTAATGGTACATTTTTGCTTAACGGATTTTATGCTTCTATACTTTTTGATACTGGCGCCGATCGAAGTTTTATCTCTCGCGCCTTCGAGCAGAAGCTTGCGCGACCGCGCAGCGATTTAAAAGAAGATTTTTCAGTTGAATTGGCTAATGGCGAAACTGTTTTAATTAACTCAGTGATTAAAGATTGCACGCTTAACCTTAACGAAAACGATTTCCTGATCGACCTCATCCCCATGCCTCTTGGAAGTTTCGATGTTATTATTGGTATGGACTGGCTCTCGCATAATCGCGCCGAAGTTATTTGCGCCAAGAAGATGATTCGCATACCTCGAGAAAATGGTGATCTTCATATCTACGGCGAAAAACCCTCCCGCGGTCTTAAACTTATGTCCTGCGCCGAAGCCCAAAGACTCATGAGGAAAAGGTGTATTGCATTTCTAGCCCATGTGGTTAAACCTGCTGAAAAGAAGAAGCTTCGCGATATCCCTGTTGTGCGTGATTTTCCTGAAGTTTTTCCTGATGATATTCCTGGTATCCCTCCCGCTCGTGAAGTCGAGTTCCGTATTGATCTTGTCCCTGGTGCTTCCCCCGTAGCTAAATCTCCTTACCGTCTTGCGCCCGCTGAGATGCAAGAATTGGCAAGCCAACTTCAAGAGTTGACTACTAAAGGATTCATTCGCCCTAGCTCTTCGCCCTGGGGTGCTCCGGTGTTGTTCGTTAAAAAGAAAGATGGATCGTTTCGCATGTGTATTGATTACCGCGAGTTGAACAAACTCACCATTAAAAACCGGTATCCCTTACCCCTTATTGACGACCTCTTTGATCAACTCCAAGGTGCCTCTTGTTTCTCCAAGATCGATCTCCGCTCTGGCTATCACCAGTTGCGCATCCGCGATGATGATGTTCCGAAGACTGCTTTTCGAACTCGTTATGGCCATTTTGAATTCTTGGTCATGTCCTTCGGTTTAACCAACGCACCCGCCGTTTTCATGGATCTAATGAATCGGGTGTGTAGGCCTTTCTTGGATAAATTCGTGATCGTGTTTATCGATGATGTTCTGGTGTATTCTAAGACCAAGGCCGAGCATGAGCAACATCTCCGATTGGTATTGCAAAAGCTTAGAACCTAGCAGCTCTATGCTAAGCTTTCCAAGTGTGAATTTTGGTCGGATGAAGTACAGTTTCTTGGCCATGTTGTTAACAAGATGGGTATCCATGTCGACCCATCCAAAATTGAAGCAATCAAGAACTGGATTACGCCATCCACTCCTACCGAAATCCGTTCCTTTCTGGGCTTAGCTGGTTATTACCGGCGCTTTATTTCGAACTTCTCAAAGATCGCATTGCCTTTATCAGCTCTAACGCACAAAGGTAAACCGTATATTTGGGGCTCGAAGCAAGAAGAAGCCTTTCTAACGCTCAAGCGTTTGTTGTGTGAAGCTCCTGTTCTTGCGCTACCTGAGGGTAATGATGATTTTGTCGTGTACTGCGATGCCTCCAACCAAGGTCTCGGTTGTGTTCTTATGCAACGAGGCAAGGTTATCGCTTACGCATCAAGGCAACTCAAGGTTCATGAAAAGAATTATACAACTCACGACCTCGAACTAGGCGCAGTTGTTTTTGCCTTGAAGATCTGGAGACACTACCTTTATGGTACTAAATGTATCCTTTACACTGACCATAAAAGCCTTCAGCATATCTTTGATCAAAAGGAACTCAACATGAGGCAACGCCGATGGAACGAACTCATCAGCGATTACGATTGTGAGATCCGGTATCATCCTGGTAAGGCTAATGTGGTAGCCGATGCGCTCAGCCGAAAACCCTGCCAACTTAACTGTATCTTGCCGCGCACGCAGCTTCACTTCGCGCCGATCCAAAGCAACCTTGAATCGCGCATTCGTGACGCGCAGCGCGCATCCATCAGTAATGGTAACCTTCGCGCCGAGTTAGCGTGTGGCGCGGAAACGCACTTTGTCCCTAATCTGAGTGGAATTCTCTGTTATCTTAATCGCATCTGGATTCCCTTTGATGAGAATCTTCGCGCTGATATCCTGAGTGAAGCGCACAAATCTCGGTATTCTATTCATCCTGGCGCTGATAAGATGTACAAGGATTTGCGCATTACTTATTGGTGGCCCGGTATGAAAAAGGATATTGCTATGTTCGTAGCTAGATGCCTGACTTGTTCTAAAGTAAAAGCTGAACACCAACGCCCATCTGGTTTGCTCGAACAACCAGAAATTCCTACGTGGAAATGGGAATGTGTAGCGATGGACTTTATTACCAAGTTACCTTTGACAGCAAGCAAACATGATAGCATTTGGGTAATAGTGGATCGTTTGACTAAGTCTGCTCACTTTCTGCCCATTCGTGAAAACTACCGTGTTGAGCAACTCGCGCAGCTTTATGTCAAGGAAATTGTCTGCCGCCATGGTACTCCTTTGAGCATCATATCCGATCGCGATGGCCGTTTTATATCCCGCTTTTGGAAATCTCTCCAATCTGCGCTAGGAACTCGCTTGGACATGAGTACGGCATATCATCCTCAGACTGACGGTCAGTCTGAGCGAACTATTCAAACTCTTGAGGATATGCTCCGATCTTGTGTTCTTGATTTTGGAGGTAATTGGGATTCGCACCTGCCTTTGATCGAGTTCTCTTATAATAACAGCTATCATTCCAGTATCGGTATGGCCCCATTTGAAGCACTTTACGGTCGTAAGTGCCGCTCCCCGATTTGTTGGAGCGAAGTGGGTGAAACTCAAATCACAGGACCCGAACTTGTTCAAGAGACAACCGATAAAATCGCCAAGATCCGTGATCATCTGCTGACTGCCCGAAGCCGACAGAAGAGTTACGCAGATCGTAGGCGGAAGCCTCTCGAATTTCAAGTTGGTGATCTTGTTCTCCTCAAAGTGTCGCTTTGGAAAGGTGTTGTCCGCTTTGGGAAGAAGGGTAAGCTTGCTCCTCGTTATGTTGGTCCATTCAAGATTCTCACGCGTGTGGGAAAAGTTGCCTACAGACTTGACCTGCCGCCCGCGCTCAGTAATGTGCATCCAACGTTCCATGTATCCAATCTCAAGAAGTGTTTAGCTGATGAGAACCTTCACATTTCACTTGATGAAGTTCAAGTTGATGAAACTATGCATTTCGTTGAGAAGCCTGTTGAGATTATGGATCGCGAGGTTAAGCAAACCAAGCGCAGTCGTATCCCTATTGTTAAAATTCGCTGGGAGTCCAAGCGCGGAGTCGAGTTTACATGGGAAAGGGAAGATCAAATGAAGATCAAGTACCCGCACCTGTTCTCTGCGCAACCTACTTCGAGATAAATTTCGGGACGAAATTTCTTAAAGTAGGGGAGACTGTGACATCTGCCCCGATCCGACCCGACCCAGGTACCCGTTTCCCTTATCCGATCTCTTTCTTTTATGATTTAATATCTATTTATACTTATATTTTACCTTTAATAATAATATATATTTTCCTTCCCGCCTCTTTCTCTCTCTTTCTTTCCGCCGTCCCGTCCCTCTCCTTCTCTCTTTCCGCCTTCTTTTCCCTCTTGTCGCCGTCCCGCCCTTAAGCCTTGTTTCCCTCTTTTTCTTCTAACTCTTTGCTTGTCCTTTGTTCCTTCCCGCCTAAGGTTGTCTGCGCAGCTCCACGCGCCAGACCCCTTACAAGGAAGCCTGCGTGAAGACCACCTGTTTCAGCGATACGCGAGACGAACTCTTCTCGCAGCGCGCTAAGAATTGTAATTCTTCTCGCAGCGCGCTAAGAACGGTAGTTCTTCCCGCGACGCGCTAAGGATTTGTAGTTCTTCTCGCAGCGCGCTAAGAATCGTAGTTCATCCCTCGACGCGCGAAGAATTATAGTTCTTCCCGCGGCGCGCTAGGAATTTTAGTTCCTCCCGCGGCGCGCTAAGAAATGTGATTCTTCCCGCGGCGCGCTTAGAAATATAGTTCTTTCCGCGACGCGTTAAGGTTAGTTCTGTCTGCCTTCGCGCTCGCGCTCTCTTGACCTTTTGTGTCAGCCTTCTCGCGCTAAACCCTTTGAGTTTTCTTCTGTTTAATCTAGCCGTTGCTTTTGAGTTGTCTTATCTTTTGTGCTGTTGACCTAATATGCTTTATGTCTGAAAAGTTACTTTCGGCGCAGCATGCGCACCAACCCCATTGGTTGGCAGATAAAGTGACTGACATAATCTTTTGAGATCTGCTTTTGCCATGCTTGACCAGTACCTTTTTCTGAACCGCCCATGCCTTTTTACTGTTCCCTGTCAGCCTTTTTCTCTTTTTCCCTGCTGCCATATCTTTTGATATCTTTTACTTGCTTTTTGATATCTTTTGCTGGATCCTGTTAAAGATCTTTTCCCCTTTCTCTAGGGATTGTGTTCCCTAGGGTTTCTCTATAAATAATAGTATTATTTTTCCTAACACTACACACACAAACACTTAATCTCTCCTGTTTTCCTTGCTCTCTGCCGCCTCCCTCTCTGCCTCCGTCTTCCTCCCTGTTCTGCCCTGCTTTTCCGGTAATATATATATTATATATAATAATTTAATTATGCTAACTTATATCAAGACTTAAAACAGATCGTTAAAACAATAATCTTATTTATAGGTTAACTTGTGCTTGTTTAAAGTTGGTTCTTGCTTTATCTTACACCGCATCGTTTATCAAGTGAGTAATCTCGTACCTAATCCCTTTTTGCTTTTAATGTTTTGGGATGATCATGTGTTCATACAAACTTAGAGTCTTAAACTTGTTTATGAACTTTAGTCGCGCAGTATCCCATGTGTTGAGGACGTTTACTTGGCTGTTTATTTGTATGTGTGTATCATTAACCGCTTTGTTCGGCCTATTCCGCAGTTTTCATGGATCCATTAGATGAACACGGGAGACCTATCGTTTACGGTTTTCTTTGTTTACACTTGCACAGATGTTTTCTCGTTTTTGTGCTCAATTGGGAGCACGGATTGAACTATGAACTATGAGCTATGATCTATCTAGGCTTGATCACAATCTGATTGCACCCTTGTTAAACACCAGACATACACGTGTTGCGCGCAGATTTATTGTTATCTATGTATTGTATTAAACTTGATTTCTCACCAACACGCAAGTGTTTGACGTTTATTTTAACACATGTTCAGGTTTGCAGTAGCTGTTTTGGAGCTTGTGGACATATAGGACGTTTTTACTTTTGGACCTAGATTAAAATGTATCAAGACAAGTTATTTCTGTTCGAATATTATAATTTGTAATATATTGATTTATGTTGGTTTATTTATATCTTGTGTTTACGTTGCGCGTGCGTGAATGAATGTATTTATTAAATATTGACACCCAATAGTGTCACGAGTAATGAAACAATATGTGGCGCCCCGATGTATAATCCGCCTTTGGTCGGGGTGTTACATTAGTGATACCATAACACATGTAATTGAAACCGATCGAATTCGTGTTGACTTATCGCCTCAGTGTCCAGGGACCGATAACTTTTGGGTTTTACCACTGCCCGGGCCCTACAGACCTGTCCCGACGCAACGCGCCCGGTGTTAAAACTAGTTTTTCAGTAAAACTCATATAAGATGGGAGATAAAACTCAGCACGACAATAACTCAAATTTATGCAATTTAAAATTTTAAAATGATTATAATGGAAAGTAAAATCATTATGTAAAAAAATAGAAAAAGGTTTAAAATTAAATAGTAAACCAACTCAAGAAGTTACAATAATTTAAAACTATGTGTGAGAGAAAACCGAACCATTAAGCAAAAAGTTAATCGAAATTAACCATAACCGACAAAACCGACCGGTTATAATTAAGTGAGTGTGATTAATCGATTATACGAGTATGGTTACAATTAATCTGTCTTTGTTAACCAATTATAACAGAACCGAGTTGAACCTTATATGTTTGTGATTTCCAAATTTTATACCTCAATTCCCATTTTTTGTACATTCACTTTTAGCTTTGAACATTCAAATTCATGCTACAATTATCCACAATCGAGTTTGGAACACCACAACCGAACCATTTCAACCGAAACAAAGATAAAAAGATTATAAAATGAAATGCATCTGACAATTAAGCGAAACTAACCAAAACCGATGGTTAACCAACCATTCGACCATGGCTATGAACTTATGATTAGGCCTCTGTAACCGAACCCACTTTGTACACCCAACAGTATAAATAAATGTCTCATTTAAATCTGATTTCCGGACAGTATTATGTTTGTTACAATGTAGAGAGGGTGACAAATAAACCATATGATCAAGTTCATTTTTAGTAATAAAAGCAATTTAAAAATCACATGTGTTATGCATGGTACAAGTCGGTACAACTTTAATGTAATATAATACATGGATTAGTGTGACGTAAAATTGACTTACTTTAGTGTCTTAACAACTTATCTTTAATGAAAAGTAGCATTATTCAATTATTGTTTTAAGAGAGTTATACTTGTTTCTGTTGAAGTTTATATCAAAATCCAGATAAAAAGTAACATAACACCGTATTTTGTTTTTCTACAAAATGTTATAAAAAGTTATCATAATTTTTTTTGGAACAACGATTTTCTTGTGTTTTTTAGGTCATCGTAATTCCCAAATTTGAGAGTTCTGTTGTTCTACTATAGCTAGACTATGTTGCTTTAACCGGGGGCGCGCTGTGTGACAATCGTCAATTTCAGGTTAATTCCGTTAACTCAACTCCGTCAATTCAAACTTAAAGATCATTGAATCTATAACGCACACTTCATTACATTTAAACTAGGGTTTAAATGACGCTTAACACTTACTACATGCGTAGTCTTTCGGGATTTGCACTGAAACACAAACGAGTTGACGCAAACGATTGATGAATAAACGAAAAACGTCAAAACAGTAATTATGTGATAATTATGTGTTAGACTTATGTGTTATGTGATAACATGATTATAAACGTTAACTCAAGATGTAAACAAGTTAGTTAGGCTAGAAAAGTAATACTTAGAAGTGGAGGGACTTGAATGTAACATGTTATGTTTATAAATACATCATTAACTAAACCCTAACTATTCTTTTCTTTCCCCACTCAAAACCGATCAGCCCCCATTCCCTTTGCTCCCTTGGCTGCCGTCGACATACACACACAAATACACCATCAATTTCAAGCTTTGATTGAAGAATTAGGTGCTAGGAAGGTATAATTGATTATCCTATACATTCTTATTACTTGATTTTGATGTTTGTTGGGTTAATTGTAAACCCTAGCTGCCGATTCTATATGTATATGTAGTTAATATGATTGTTGTTGATTAATTGATGATTTGATAACTAGTTTGGATGTTGTTACATGTTGATTGTTGTGTCTATGATTTGAGTTCAAACAAAAACCCTAATCATGTATGTAATGGGTAATTGATGTGCATGGATGGTGTTTGTGGAGTCTAGAGGGTTATATGAATGCATGATAGTTCATAGATTGTTATTATGTTGAGTTTGGATGCAAACAGTTTCTGGACAGAATGTGTATATGATGTTTAAGTGACTGTAACGAAGTGTAAACGTGAAAATTGGTTGAGATTATTGGTACTACAGTAAACTAGGTTGAGTCTAGTTTCTATAAAGTATAAATTTGTAATTTTTGGACAAGTAGAAGTTAACTTTTATGATTTTACAAAAACGTTGTGCAAAGCTGAGCTGTTAGACCTGCTGTTAGGTTGTTTTGTAAATGTTATATCTCATGAACTACGAGACCAATTGGGTTGGTTCCACTTCTGGAAGTTGACTTATTGAGTTAGGAACCTAACCCAACTGGTCTTGCATTTATTGGATTTTTCGTTTAACGGGAATTGCAAATAACATTCTGTTGCGCATGAATTTGACTGTTATGAGTTTGCTGTAATGATTTAATGATTGTGAGAAAACTATGTGGAATAAAAATATAATAAAATATGTTCTGGAAACCTAAGACATATATGCTTCTGTGATGATTTTTGGTAAATTAATTGAGATGCTATGATTGGTGTAATAGTACAATCTTTTAAGTAGAATTTCTGTCTCGGTGAAACTAGCTGCTGAGTTTTGTGAAAATGCATGAAATATGATACTTGCTAATTTATTGTCATAATTTGACCAAATTGCCCTTATGGGGAATAATGGCTAGTTAATTGTCATGATTTGACCAAAATGCCCTTACGGGGAATAATTGCTAGTGATGTACTTTATGAATACATGACACGTATATGATTGCTTACACATGTAATGTGTCACAAATACACATGTTAAAGTCACACACAATTCACAAACGAAACACGAAACATGTTATGTGCTTAGGTATTATGTGCCGGGTCTAGAGACTCGATAATATTCCGACACTTAGAAAAATCTCTTTGTTGTTTTAGAACGCTAGAGAGAGTTTTTCTGTGACGCGCATCTTGGTGATTTAATTTGGGAAATTCTTCGCAAACAGTGAGTTTCACTTTCCCCTCTTTAAACTGTTTTCAAACGCTTTTCACTTGGGGGAGATAACATACTCCACAACGCATTTAAGATTTTGTTATAAATTATATATCACTTGTAAAGGCTAAGTGGCAAACGAAACATTTGAAGTCCTACACATCGAACCGGTTAATATTTTGAATAGCGAGTCACTGTTGAGTAGTACTACTGGGTTTGACAAACCCCACCCAACGCTAAACTCGACTGGAGGTCGAGCGGGTGTAATTTTGGCTAACACGTACCATGGTCTGGAGGACCTGGTGACAAGGCACTTAATAAACGAGTCAGCTTCGGTGTCGAACACTTAGTAATACTTGTTGTATAGACTAGCTACCTATCGATATATAATTGACATAACACTATCTGGTAACGCAAAACGCTGTAACGCAAAACGCTGTGACGCTGTAACGCTGTAACGCAAAACGCTGAACGCAAACGCTAAACGATTTATTTTTATATAACTTGTGAACTCACCAACCTTGTGTTGACACTTTTAGTATGTTATTCTCAGGTAGCCGAGGCGGGCGCGCGGTTTAGGAACATGCATTGCTTGAAAAACTTTTAACCATGCAAACTTACTTTTAACTGTTATCATTGGTTTTAAATCGTCCTGCGTGACGTAACATTGTTCTCTATGGTTTTACGCTTCCGCACTTATTTTCATTTAAACGTTTTTATGGTTTGATTATAACTGATGATTCCGATCCTGTTAGTTCACACCCTCTGACGGTAAAACTCCGTTAGTGGATTTTGAGGGTGTGACACGCTGACTTTAAAGTCTGGCTTGGGTGTTCCCTCAAAAAATAATACCGCCGACTGCCACAAGAGCAGAACTCTTTGGCGTAACTCATGGTAAGACGAAAACCTGGGTGGACTCCAGATTCGAAGTGACAACCTTGTAACAGGGTTTATAGCTCAGATCCTTCATTACCTTAATCTTGGTTTAAAAAAGCGAGCCTAAGGTGAGCCGAGGCGACCTAAGGCGAGGGCCACTTAGCTTTAAGCTAGTCAAGGCGAGCAATGTTCAAAAGACGAGCTTGAGGCGAGATTTTTAGGCAAAAAGCGACCAGAAGCGAAGGTGAGACGCTCGCCTTTCGTACACAAGTGGTTTTTAAGCATTACAATATGTTTTTCAGGTTGTATGTGCAGGTAGTTTATATATTAAATCATATATAATGCTTAAATATAGCTACATTACGAGTCAAGATGCTAAAAACCCGTGATATATACATATATAAAAATTATATAAATGCGTTCGCCTCGAGTACGAAAAGCTCTCGCTTTTGCGTCTGGCGCTTCACGCTTCTGTTTTAAACCCCGTCGCTTTTCTTCACCTCTAGGTTTTTAAAACGAAGACCTTAATACACCAAAAGTGATATGGCATAAGTGAATATCGAACTTGATTCTGCATTGAATAACCCAAACTTACAACCGTAAATAAAAAATAATAAGACTACTTTGGGTATTAGGGTAATTATAAACGTTGTTACAAAATTACCTTAATCCACCAAAAGTTATGTCCCAAAAGTGATATGACATAAGTGAATGACGAGCTTGATTCTGCACTAAATAACCCAAACTTACTACAGTAAATAAAAAATAACAAGACTCACTCCGGGATTGGAGCAAGTATAAACGCTATTAAAAAAATAGTTATCTATTGAGTAATAAATACATGTTTGCAGCCCAGATCCCATCGTGCAATTCCATTCCAAGAAACCAGGCTTCTCTCTCCAACAATCTCCACCAATTTAGGGTTCTTCATATTATTGTTTTGATCGCCAATTTATCCAAAATCCAATCATACCCAAGCTGGGTATTGCTTTATCCTCAATACCCAGTTACTCGCACACCTCAATTTCAATAATCGGCGACCCAATTTCCAAAATTTCAATAATTTGTTGATTATCCAATCAAATTAAGGTTCGTTCTTGAATACCCATATCTTTAATTTCATTCTTGCATTAAAAAGTTGCTCAATTTATGATCTTTTGACCTTGGGGTTCATTAAAAATTAAAAAACCCCCAAATTTCAAGAATGGTATAATATCTAATTTGATTGGTTGATTGTTGAATTATTATTAAAATTGTTATGGGATTTAGTTAAAAATTTGATTTTTAAACTGCCCATTTAAATTTTGCTGGAATTGAAAACATGGGTTTAATTATGGATTGATTGACTGGATTTTGTAACTGAATATATATTTTACTGATCATTGATGTAATATTACTGTTACAGGTTATTGTTAGATTTGGATAAAGTTTTTATTTATTTTTTAAGTGGTCAAGATTTGTAATTCAACATTAAAGAACTGGATTCAAGATGAGGAGAGCTTTGGTCAAATCATTTGGGCCGATTCGATCGAATTTTCGACATCAAGGGGATAAAGTATCAACCGGAGTCACAAAAAGATTGTTGGTATCGAATTTAAATAATGGGGTTTATGCTAAATCATCTTATGATAGTTGTAAATGTGGGGACCCTTTGTTTTCAAGAACTTTGTCTTCTGATGCTGCTGATGTCAACTACAAAGGTTCTTGATTTTTTTTATTAAATTTTTTTTTTATTGATTTGTGGTTAAGAGTATATATACTTGTGTTTGATATTTATAACAGAAGTGAAAAGAGCGGGACCGCTTGTGGAGTATGAACGAAGAATAGCAGCTGGTGAGCTTGATGATGGTGATAATTCTCAGGTAGTTACGATTAATACTCGAAAGTATAAAGATATGATTTTTTTTAATGTTTTCTTATTGTGTGTTTGCAGATTGGTACCCTTAAAGAAATTCAAAGACTGTATGATGAGCTTGTTGAATCGGCTGATGCGTGCCGTTTGGATCGTTATTCTGATCATGGGAAAGCCGGGAGGTAAATATTGTTATTATACTCTGTTGTCTTATAATTATTTTGAACTTGTGGTTTGAAAACTGTAAAAGAGACTGAAACTGAAATTTGTAATTAGCATCCAAGGGTAGTTTAGTAATTTTCCTCTTTAGTTAGCAAAAAGTTTAACACTAATTAGTGGAAAGGACAAAAATGTGACAAAATATGAACTTCGTGGACATTTGCACTTATTGAAGTTAAAGGACACGATATGCAAGTAACCCTAAACATAAAAGGTCGAAATCTGTAATTTACCCTAAAGTTAAAGTTACAAAGCTTCATTATTTGTTTGTTTTACTTGTATTATGCATTTGGTTACTAATGTTTTAAGTTGGATTATAGGAGTCGGTGGCTATGGTCCCGTCTCATGCCACAGTCTTCGGTCTCACCCATAAAAGGACTCTATCTTTACGGAGGCGTTGGCACTGGAAAAACCATGTTAATGGATTTGTTTTATGATCAATTGTAAGCACTGCAATATGTCATTTATATACATTTTAAAAAACTTAAGCTTTTGTTTGTATAAAATCTTGATACATGATTTCAAATTATTAGGCCTTGCAATTGGAGGAAAAAGAGGATTCATTTTCATGACTTTATGCTGACCGTGCATAGTCGGCTGCAGGTAAGTTACTTCCTTTGTGTTCCGTTTCTAAATCGACAAAATTTGTAAAATCATACGTATGGTCCCTGTGGTTTACCCATATTACATGTTTAGTCGTCATCTTTATGCACTCAAACGTGACGAATATGGTACTTAGAGTGGACGGAGGTTAAGTTTTCTGTTTAATTTTTCTAGAAATGACCAAAATACCCTTTATTTAAAAATTGAAAAAAAAAGTTAAAAGATGTTTAGTTCCCACTTCGCTAAAATTAAACTGGTAGTCCCTATTGTTCACTCAAATGTGACAAAAACCCTTTATTTAATATGGTTGTATTTTTCACTGCAGAAACACAGAGGTGTGTCTGATCCGCTTGAAGTCGTTGCAGGAGAGATATCGGATGAATCCATCTTATTATGCTTAGACGAGTTCATGGTATGATGGAATTTTCTAAATTATACTAAAATTTGTGGCCATGGTTTCGTTTTTTTATTTTTTTATTTTTATTTACGGGTCATTGATTATCCTACCGCTTATGCTGTTTGTAGGTTAATGATGTAGCCGATGCTTTAATACTAAACCGTTTATTTGGCCATCTTTTTAACAATGGTGCTGTAAGTAACTAACAGTTTATATGTTTTCTTTCTTTTTTATTTGTACTTTGTTGTAAACATTTACAAAGCTGAACGGTTTATCTTTCTATTTGTGATGGAAGTATAGATCAAACCGTGCTCCCGACAATCTTTATGAAGGTGGATTGCAAAGAGATCTTTTTCTACCATTTATCGCCACCCTAAAGGTAATTTCACTATTGTTGATTTTTTTAATTTCTTTTTTATCTTGCCCATTTTCTCGTGAGTTTTCATGTTCTTGTTTCATGGATGCAGGAAAGATGTGTAGTACATGAAATTGGTTCGTTAATAGATTATAGGAAGAGAACCTCGGTAAAAATGCAAACTTTTTCACTCTCTTGTTAAAAATATTATCTTTTTAAAAAATATATGCTTAACTTAAATCTTTTATTGCTTTACTTTAAACTTAGGCTGAAGAAGGTTTCTACTTTGTAAAGAGCGAGTCTGATTTTCTTATGCAAAAGTTTAAAGAGTTGGTTGGGGAACAACATACGCCTCAGCCCCACGAAGTGGAAGTTGTTATGGGCCGAAAGTTACAAGTATGCTCGGTTTCTTATTAATTGAGTTTATGCTATATGAAATGTATATTATTTTAAGTGACTTTATTTTACTTATAATGTGCAATTGGTAGGTACCATTGGGTGCTAACGGATGCGCATATTTTCCTTTTGAAGAGCTTTGTGACAAACCACTTGGTGCTGCTGACTATTTTGGGCTATGCAGTAAGTAAATCAATTAATATGATATTTTAAATAATAACTTTTACTTTATAATGACATTTAAATAATTCTAATGACAGAGAAATTTCATACGTTGGCATTGGATAATGTGCCAATATTTGGGCTCCACAACAGAACAGCAGCCTATCGATTTGTCACTCTTGTTGACGTTAGTATAACTTTTTGTAGTCAAACTTCACAGTGTGCTTACTTGTAATAAGACTAATGATGGAACGCTATACGTACAGGTTATGTATGAGAACAAGGCGAGACTAATGTGTACAGCCGAGGGGACGCCTTTTGAACTTTTTGAAAGAATTGTGACCATTTCTGATGCTCAAGGTAGGGCCCCGAGAACCTCATCACGGTCAAGGAAAAATGACGATTACGACCTTTGTGTTGACAACGAACTCGGGTTTGCAAAAGATCGCACTATTAGCAGGTACGTCTTGTTTTGACTTTTAAGTCCTAGTCCAACAAAATTGATTCCAATTCAAGATTTTAAAGGTTTGACCTTGAAACGTCAATGTATTTGACATGCGAATAATAAATAACAGGCTGACAGAAATGAACAGCAGTGAGTATCTTGAGCAACATGCAGAAATGATAGCAGGGAAGGGAGTTCAAAGTCAAAGGGTCGAATACAACAATGATCATGTGGTACAAGCATGAACAAATTAGGTTTTGTTAAGATATTGTTTTATTTCTTACATAAGCTGGTGGATCAGGTTAATAATTTGCACTGACACGCCCGAACCTTTATATGGAACACATAAGGTTGAAATTGACGGCAAAGATTTTTGAAGTTCGGATGCATAGATAGATAAGCACATCAAGTGTTATTGTTGTGATAATATTGTAACTTGCCAACATTAGGTTTTGAATTTAATAGACTAGTTTCTTCTTTTTTTTTACCTGAACTGTTACAAAATACAAACTTAGAGTACATTGAACTGGTTTTAGCGAAAAGGATGTACTGATCTTTAGACCGAGAATCTATATCTTCATATCATGATGCGCACAATTATGGTCGCCTTCTATGTTGTGTGGATTGATGAAGCTTGTACTAGAGGTGACAAGTATGGGTGTAAAACTGTAAACTAAATGAGACGGCCGATTAATGAGCTACTCGAGATGGATTTGCTAAAGGCTTAAATTGAGCTGAGTTTATAAAAGCCTCGGCCAATTCAATGATTTCAAGTGTCAAGTTAAAATTTTAACCATATATATACATAAATAATTATAAATGCATACATATATATAACTACCAATGTCAAAAGCTTAGCTTGAGCTTTAGAGAGAGCTCACATAAATAATTATAAACTGAGCCTGAGGTTAGACGAGCTCAGGCTTGACTCACTAACACCCATGATGACGATATTTCAAGTCTAAAGCTCTCTTAAATTATACAAGCCAAGCTTGAGCTTTTTTAAGTTAAATAAACTGAGCTTGAGATTAGACGAGCTCAAGCTTGACTCATTCACACCCATGATGACGATATTTCGAAATGAATCATATTTTAGTCTCACCAAATGAGTGGAGTCAAGTTGAGTTGATCATTGCATCATGCACTTCTCTAGTTCTCTACATTTCTTCTTATGGTCACAACCCAAAAGAGACGAGTATATATTACATGTATCATGTATGCATGCATGTGTTGCATCAAGAGCAGAAATGAAAATAGCACAAGATTAATGAGCATGACACATTACGAGTGGGTTCCATTAAGAAATGATCAACAAAAACTAGGATCAAAGTCGCAATAAAACTGTCATTCTTTAAGACAGCTGCAGAAGTAAAAACTAATAAGCCCAAGAATTAAACTACTAAGACGAGTAAGCAGAGAAGCGTTTTTAGGGCCAACAACATTATGATTCCCATCAAAGTGTGTCATGGATAGCGCCTCAAATATGCAGAGATTAACCAAAATCTTTTTAACCAGTGGTTCATATCCAAAATCTAGCCTTGTTTTTTCCTCCTTGATGCGATCTCTAAAGCCCATGCTTTACCAATGTCCGTCTGAAACTTGCCTGCAAAATTACATAATGTGTGGCTAAGAAAGTCAGATATTAGGATAAATATACAAAATAAAGTTTAGCAAGATTTAGAATAATCAAAGTGGTACGTTATATATAGATTTAAATGCAAGTAACCTTCCATAACAAGTGAGATAAATGGATCAATTTTCCATACCTGCAGTAGACTCAAAAAACTCTTCCAAGTCTTTGTTTTGTTCTGCATATAAAACAACCATTTATGAACTTAGAAAATTATTACAAATAATGCACTACTGAACCGTTTACTCAACGTTACATATCATACTGATACTATTGATTATGGTCCATAAAATTCAAATTCAATATTTCAAAAACAACTTACCGTTTTCATATTCCAAAGCTTGAAGTATCATCTCAATCTGAATGGATAAAAGAACTAACACCAGTTAATGCACTACAAAAGAAGTTGCATATAATAATATAATAAGATAAAGTTTATATCTTCCATGTTATTAGATATGAACTCATACCTTATCAAAGTCCTTAACAACCTTGGCTTCGTTTGTAGAATTTTCTTCATACTCCATCCATAACTCATGTATCTCGTCAGCTGTAATACGCTACGACAAGTAAGAAATTACCAAAATGTCCATAAATTTGTTATACCAGTAACAAGAGTATTTACGCACCTCGTGGGCCCTCGCCTAGAAGTTTACACATATGGTCTATTGCTTCTTTCTCTAGCCGACTTTTTTCCGCCTTTGGGACCCCATCCGAGGGTGTGATGTCACCAACAATGGCTATTTATAAAACAAAACCAAAATTGTTATAAAAAACATTTGATAACAATGCTTTAAGTTGCTCACTACCTTCTGCAATATCATGCACAATTGCCATTTTTATACACCTGTAAAATGAAATAAACAAGATTTTTGTTAGCAACAATTCCAAGCTTTCCAGACAAACATAAATACGTATATAACCAAAAAAAAAAAAACACTAACCTGTCTCGGTTGACTCCAGGAGTGTCATTTGAAATAAGAGCCATTAACCCCATTCTATACATGTGGTCTGCAATAGATTCGGGTCCTGCAATGTTTCGTTTCACCCATCCTGCTCTTTTGGTTGACTGAAATAAATATACCAATAACCGCATGTAAAGAAGACCAACACAGCTATAGAAATCAAATAACAAGAATTCAAAATAGCATAAAAAAATACATAAAAATCATGATAGATGTGTCATTATCAGCTGATTCAAAGTTTTAGACACAACAATTTTAACATAATCCAATGTAATTCAAAATATATTGGAGCTGCAATCAATTATGAGAGTGAAAGGCACTCAACCTTGAAAAAACTTAGAAATCTTTAAGGATAAACATTGTCACTATCATCACTTGAAAAAAACTTAAAAATGAATGAAAACACCAAAAATATTTTAGCTGCTTTATTAGAGTCTACTCACTTTGTGCAGGACTATATACAACTTTCTACAACCAAGATATCATTCTGCCAATATCATCACTTGTGAACTTAGGGTCTCTAAGCATCCTAGCTTGTGAATTTAGGGCTTTATAGCTCAAATTCAGACAAACAAGCACACATATACCTAATAACCAATTAACAACACATCAGTCTTCTTCAATCACACATAATTTATTAAGATGAGTAGTCATTTTGCAATTACATTAAACAAATTTCATCACACACACCGCATAAAACTAAGCATAAGCATAACATGCGTAACAATACAATCCGAAACCTAAAAAGTAAACATGATAATACATAGTTCGATCCACATACAGTTCACATTTGGTCAATCATTATATTTGCTATGTGTAACATTCATCCTTGAAAATAACTTTATAATCTGCAAGGCTTTGCATTTCAATTTCACACAAACTAACTATAAATCAATTCTATTATACACAAATGGACCACCAATACTTTCATTGCTTTATTAAAAAGTGTACTCAGTTTGTTCAGATTATATACAACAATGCATAGTTATCAAATGCGTTAGGCGCACTCAAGGCGCACAAAAAGCGAGGGCCTAAGGAAAAATAAACGCACTTAAATAAAACATTTAAAATATATTATGTATAAGAAAAATAATACTATTCTTCAAATAAAATAAACAAAGACTATTATATAACATTTAATATCATCTAACTAGTACCAAAAGTTCTAAAATAGTCAAGATTCAAATGCAATTCCAAAACTTGAATAACAAAACATAATAATATAATGCCTTTGACTTCTCCTAGATCTAAGTTTCAATAGCAACCCTTGCATTTCTTTCGCCCGGCTTTTTTGTTCTCATGTTCTCTTGGCATAGACAATGCCGAAGCGCATTTATTGAGCCTCGCCTGAAAAATGGGCCTAGGCACCAGAAGCGAGGGCTTTTAATAACTATGCCTATTTATAAACAGTCTACGACCAATAACCAGCAAGCATCAACCTATTTCACAAATTAGGGCTTTACAATTCAAATCCAAACGCATATACATAACAATGAATTAACCTATCAATGCATAGTTCGATTTGTGTGGAATATAAATAATAGTAGTAGTAGTAGTAGTAGTAGTAGTAGTAGTAGTAATGATGATAATAAATCCAAACACATATACCTAACAATGAATTAACCTACCAATGCATAGTTCGATTTGTGTGGAATAATAATAATAATAATAATAATAATAATAATAATAATAATAATAATAATAATAATAATAATAATAAGAGTACCTTAAGGCTATGGCAAAGAGTGAGGAAATCAATGGCGGAAGAAGGCGACGGAGATGATGAGGAGTCCGATGACGCCATTCTGCAAACCCTAAAAGAAGAAGATTTAAATATTTTGAGGTGATATGGTGGAGAAGGAGAAGGCAATAAGAAAGATTTAACGGTAGCAGTCAAACTCAAAGCCAACCGGCTCATCATGTATGTATATGTATGTATGATATAACTATAACTAACTAACTAACTACTTTCTCCGTTTGACTCACGGATTATAGTTTCCGGTGCTGCAGGTGAATGGTTTATGTGGATAACAATTGCACATGTGGGAGTAACCCTAATTAATCTACCCTCTAATTATTGTTTCTTTTTATTTCTATTCAAATAAATAACCCCACTTTTTTGGATTGATCGATATTAATCTAAACTTTAAAAACCACTACTACAAATGGTCCAATCTTTCAGCTATTTTTGTCTCAATGGTTATCCGTTAAAAAGTACTTAACGTCGTTAAGTTTTTTTCGAGTTTCAAACGATATTTTAGGGCTTTTGATCTGAAGAACGATACGAGTAGACTGATGTACATCTTATCTATAGACGGTGATTCAAATGGCTTGATTTTTGTTATTTGGAAATTCAAACACCCGAATTGAAACAATGTTTCGTCGTTTGGATCACCGCTTCGAGATAACTTTTACATCAGTCGGTTTGAAACTCGGAAAAAACTTAACGACGTTAAGTGTTTTTTAACGGGGGACCATTGAGACAAAAATAGCTGAAAGGTTAGACCGTTAGTAGTGATTTTTAAAGTTAGGGTTATTATCGGCCAATACACAAAGGTGGGATTATTTATTTCCAACTTGCCTTATTTCTTTTGTTTAGATGTTTATTATTTAAAAAAAAAAGTTATTAATACCTTTACGTGGAAGGCGGATATGGATAAACTAGTAACTAGAGAAAGTCTCGCACTTCGATCAGTTTCGGTGCCTTTGTGAATTGTGTGTTGTGCGAAGAAAGCCTGGAAAACTCCAGTCATCTTCTTACTTCCTGCCAAGTGGCTAATTCAGTATGCAAGATTCCTCCCATAGTCCCATCTACGTGTATTCCATTCGGGACCTCCTTTGGTCACATTTTTCGGTTCCGCTTATCAAAAAGAAAAAGAAAAAAGGTGTTAAATGGGATTCTCATGTCGGCTTGTTGGTGCATTTGGAAAGACAGAAACGACGCATTTTCTCCAACAAGGTTTGGTTGGCGCCTGAGGTGGTGAAGAACGTTAAGTTATCGGGGTATATTTGGATCAAAATAGATATTCATTCAAGTCTTTGTTGTGGACGAGTTGATGTAGTTTTAATTTCTAATTGTTGTTTGTTGTTTTGAGTCTCTAGTGACTTGCTAGTTATGTTATTGAGTAAAGTACTATTCTCGTCCTTGTGATTTGGCAAATAATGCGAATTTAGTCCAAAAAGTTTATTTTTTGCACATGGACCCTCCATGTTCCAAATTATTGCCAATTATATCTAAATCACTAACTCCGTTAAATTGAGTCGTTAACTCAGGGGTAGACATGTCTTTTCACTCTTTCTTTATTACATGAGTGTCAAAATCTTCCATAAAGTTTGGTCACATTTGCTAATTTCGTCCAAAAATATTTTTTTCGCAATTAGACCTCGATGTTTCCCAGCTGTTGCCAATTTCGTCCAATTTGTTAACTCGGTCTAAATTTAACATTAACTCAGGGTGTTACGGTCTAAAAAATATTTTTGGACTAAATTCGCAAATATGACCAAACCTCAGGGACGATCAAGACAAATCAATGTATATGTAACATTGATTTGTCTTGATCAAGTTATGTATATGTATATGTAACATTCGCAATCATCTCAACTAGGGGTGTTCACGGTCCGATTTTCGCGGTTTTTTGGTCAAACCGTGAACCGAACTGTTGGTAACGGTTTTTGATTCTTGTAACCAAAACCAAACCGTTGAACTCTTAAACCAAACCGAACCAAACCGTTCATTACGGTTTGGTTCCGGTTTGGTTTCGCGGTTTGAGTCTCGAATAATTTGAAATGTTTAACATATATAAATACAATTCGTCCATGATCATGTTTAAACACAATCTGTCAAGAAATATGAAAATATATCGGAATAAGTGGCTTGAGATTCTGAGCATGAGATCATAAAGTATATCTTGATTTAAGTATATCTTGATTTAAGGTTTAATACTTTAATGAAGAAAATTTAAAGACCAATTTATTGCAACTTGCTAATGCATTTGCACTATCAGTTCATATTTAACATAAATATTGAAATTATATATCTATATATGTATATATATAACATAAAATATTTAAAAAATATATATAATTACATTATACGGTCTGGTCCGGTTTTGTACGATTGGTTTTTGATATAAACTGTAAACCAAATCGTTCACTCCGGTTTGAAATTATTGAAACCGACCGACCGAAACTTGAAGAAAAAAACCATCTGTTAAACAGAACCGATGACCGGTTTGGACGGTTTCACGATTTCGAACCGAACCGTAAACACCCCTAATCTCAACCATCAATTTGTCTTGATCAAGTGTACACTATATGGTACACACAATTTGTACAGTGTATTTTGAATTGCATATGCATCTTATACAGACAAGATGAACGAGACCATATTATGTCTATCCGGCATCCCCAATCATCTCAACCATTGATTTGTCTTTATCAAGTGTACGGGTATGATAAACACTATTTGTATCTAATCCTCAATTCATATATTGGGTTCAAGGGTAACGTTAAAATACAAGGGAGACAAAAATGAGAAGTGCGAGATAGATTTGTGACCACACAAAAAATCTTTTAAAAATAAATTCAAAAAAATTAATAAAAAAATTACAACTCAAAACATAAATAAAAAAACAAAAAAATTAAAAAACTAAAAAACTAAAATGTTTCCCCATCATTTCCGTTAAAAAAACAACGAAAAGACACAATGCCGAGATCAAAGACACAATGACGAAAATGAACAAAAAAACACAATTATAACTAAAATAAGACACAATAGATCGCAAAGTATAACACAATGTCGAACAAAATATAACATAATGTTGAGTAATATAATACAATATCAAGAAAAAAAAGACACAATCAATGACGAAAATAAACACAAAACACAATGATAAACTAAAAGACACAATGATTTTTTCACTCAACATTGTTTTTTTTTTTTTTTGAGAATGAAAAAGAGGGTGGAAACATTTTTGTGTTTTAAATTTTTTGTTTTTATTAAATTTTGAGTTATGGTTTTTTTTATAAATATTTTTTATTTATTTTTGAAGAATTTTTTTATATGGCTACAATAACTTGACCCTTAGGTTCAACGCAAATAAACAAGTCCAAATAATCAGACAAAAAATACCTAATACCATACTCGTTCCAATAAACACTAGTATATTTCACATTTTGAATTTACCACCTAAATTTCCTGTTGTTTTACAAGTTACAACCCAAACCTGTATAGAAGGTATTGTCATGATTGTACCAATATAAAGTTTGGTTAAGACTTATAATAATATTATCCTAGTAACAACATTACTTAAAAATCCGTTACACACATAGATATTAATAAATAATAATCAATAAACCGTTAACATGAGTGATCCTCCCGCCCAAATCGCTTCAACCCCTTAATATAAATTCTCAACATCTTCTTTCATCATTTTTTGCAGGTGAAGAGAATAGAATCCCATTTCCCCTATCTCTACATCTGCATCTGCATCTGTCTCTGCATCATTATTCCTTCTCGAAATTTGAGATCGAATCTCTTGTTGGAGGCAGCAGACTCCGCCATTGGAGGAACAATCGCCAATTCGTTCCTCCAATCACACCATGTCCCCCACCGCCTTTCGCCCCCGCTTCCCCTCCCCCGCCTCCGCCTTTCTCTATGCGCTCCTTCTCCTCGCCTTTACCGCCTCCTACATCACCCTCATCCGCCCCCGCTCCACCCCGTGGCATTACCACGTTCGGGCCTCCGCTGAAACCCGCCGCCCCAACGGCATTACTGTTCTTGTTACCGGGGCCGCGGGTTTCATCGGGTCCCACGTGGCCCTCGCGTTGAAAACGCGAGGGGACGGGGTGGTTGGGGTGGATAATTTTGATAGTTACTATGGGCGCGCGTTGAAGGAGACGCGTCGGGATTTGCTCGAGTTTCACGGCGTGTTTGTCGTCGACGGGGATGTTAACGATTCCCGGCTTTTGTCGATGTTGTTTGAAATGATCGAGTTTACGCACGTGATGCATTTGGCGGCGCAAGTCGGCGTGCAATACGCCGTCGAGAACCCCCACGCGTATGTTCGTAGCAATGTCGCGAGTCTCGTCACGCTTCTAGAGCAATGTCGGGTATCCGACCCGCAACCCGCGGTAGTTTGGGCGAGTTCGGGGTCGGTTTATGGGGCCCACAATAAAGTACCCTTTTCAGAAACGGACCGGGTCGACCCGCCTGCGACGCTTTACGCGTCCACGAAAAGAACCGGGGAAGAAATCGCTCACACGTACAACCGTCTTTATGGGTTGTCAATAACCGGGCTAAGGTTTTTCACGGTTTATGGGCCGTGGGGACGGCCCGACATGGCTTATTTTTCCTTTATCAAGAATATTTTACAGGGTGAACCCATAACACTGTACCGGACCAGAAACCAAGGTGATCTGGCCCGGGACTTTATCTACATTGATGACATTGTGAAAGGGTGTGTCGCGTCATTGGACACATCGGGTAAAAGTACCGGGTCGGGCAGGTCAAAAAACGGAAGTGCACGGTATCGGATCTTTAACTTGGGTAACGGGTCACCCGTGACCGTGCCTGCTTTGGTGGCAATATTAGAGGAGAATTTGAAGATGAAGGTGTCAAAAGATGTGGTGGATGTGTGCGGGAAGGGTGCGTATGTGAATATTAGTTTAGCCGAGAGGGAACTCGGGTATAAACCGACGACTGATTTGCAAACCGGGTTGATGGAGTTTGTTAGATGGTATTTGTGGTATTATGGCAAACCAGAAGTCGAAAATTGTAACTTATGATTCGACGATAACATTAACGTAGACGGTCTTTTGGGACATGTAAGTTACAATCATTTGGTGTTTTGATTTCAATTTGTTCGTATTGTATTAGAAACAATGATACTCAACATATAGATCATTAGTTTGAATTCTATACCATTGCATCTATTAGTTGGTTAATGACATGAATATTACTGCATTAGCAAATGTCTACAAAAACCATAGTGATATTTATTTTTTTAATAACAAAAATAGCCTTCAAATTGTGCATAAATATGTCCTAAGATGTATGATGGTCCCACACTCCCACACATCACGGTGACAAATAATGACAAAAAATCAGTAAAATCGTCAGTGTTACAAGAAAGACTCCATGCTTATGCTATTTCCGTCTTAAGGTGTTTATATAAGTATATACCCATTTATTTCTACACTTATTGCAACCGTAGCAAAGCTTGGTAACGTTGTTTTTCCACAAGTCACAGTCGGCATCATACGAGGTATCATACGAGCCATCATAAACTTCAAACTTCTTTTCCCAAAATGTTGCGTTAACGTACTCCATCTCACAAACTAATGATGGTATGCAATGTCCTGACTGAAAAACGTGTTTGAAAAGTATAAAACACTCGTAATATCTGGTCATAGATGACTCTATGACCAAATCTTGGCATGTTCTTGTACTATAAATACAAGCCTCGATTGCTTTCGAGTTATTATCATCATACACCATCATTTTGAACCAAGCAGGCGAACCAGGGATCATTCGTGTCTTTATTTTTTATGCCCCTATGAGTGACAAGTGACGACCCTATTGTGAGGATCAATATAAGTGGCACCATAACAATGACCAATCCCAACATTAAGAACCGTGATTTCAAGAAAACGACAAATTAGACGATTAATGCAACCACAACCCCAACTTGTAGCTTTGGTAGCGGTAGTACGTGTTAACAGTTATCTTGTAGCATGTATAAAAGCCACACGACTCGAAAGATGATTGAACAATGGAATTACACCAAAACAACTATCAAGCACACAAAATGACCAAATCAACAGATAAAATATCAAAACAAGTAGTTGGCATAACAAGTTTTAAAAACTTAAAACAGTAAGAAGTCTGCTACAACAAAAAATAAGACCAGTATCCGCTGCAACAAAATAACAAAAAACAGATCAAAATAGTGATGTTCCCTTGCCCTTCTTATCGCCACCGATTTCAAAATGCTTGCATCTCTGCAATAAAAAACATAATAAAACATCACTCGCCAACCAACAAAACACAATAACATAAACATTAAAGCTACTCAATACAAACCTTGATTGGGTGCTGCGAGACATGCTTGCAGCCTTGGCATTGCAACCTTAGCACAATCTTCTTGGTGGTTTTTGCCTATATTATACAATTAACACAACGTAACAAATGTTTTATACAAAAACAAAATATAGAAAAAGGCGAGATTTTTACAAGAAAGAGTTTAGATTTTTACCTTCTTGTGAAAGACGGGCTTAGTTTGACCACCATAACCGGATTGTTTCCTGTCATAACGACGCTTTCCCTGTGCAGCCAAGCTATCTTTTCCCTTCTTGTACTGTGTTACCTTATGCAAGGTATGCTTTCTGCATTCCTTGTTCTTGCAGTAGGTCTTCTTTGTCTTAGGAACGTTCACCTGTTGAAAACAATAAGGCAAACTTAAACCGGAAAGAACCGAATGTTTAAAAAAACAATGGCACATATAAAAGAAAATGAAGTTTATATAATCTGTACTAACAAAATAAATAAATAAAAATAATAATAACAATAATAAAAAATAGGGGTGCAAATGAGCCCAGCCACAAGCGAGCTACTCAAAATTGGCTCATGAAAAAACTTGATTGAGCATGAGCCCAAGCTCAAACTTGATTCGTAGCAATGTCGCGGCTCGCGAGCCTGTCATTTCTATAATTTTCTACTATATATATTTAATAACTATTATATAACATATATAATGATATAAAAAATAACTAAAAATAACTAAATAATATATATTATTTTATACGTATTAAAATTGAAAAGAGCTCGAGCTCGGGTTGTTTGCACTAATAACAATAATTAATATCTTCTAAGAACAAATAAATCATTAAATAAGAAAATCAAATTTCCCAATCAAACTGAAACAACAATAGCTAATCCAATGATTATCTTGCTTTGGAAAAGCTTAAAATAAAATCTTTTTTTGCTTCCACTCTAGAAAAAAAATTAAAACTTGAAACCGTTTATGGCACATTTTATAGAATATACATCCAACTCACAGTTAAAAAAAATGCAATTAAATGCCTCTAGCAGCCTAAAAAGCTTAAAAGCATAACAAACAAATTAGATAAACCAAGCATCTCATAAACAAACCAAAAAATAAGCATAAAAAGATATAAAACTACAACTTTATCACATAACAGATTACAAATTCATGTAACATAATCAAAAAAAAAAATTACCCAAAATCTTTTTTTGCTTAAATTTGATAAAAAGATTAAAACTTGAAACCTTTTTTGTGAAAAATGTTATGAGACTAAAAACCCAATAATAATAATAATAATAATAATAATGTATATTAGACACCAAGAGCACCTTCAAATCACAGTTGATAATTATAATCAATAAATGAAAGATGAGAAGTTGGATTGGTTACCATGGCTTCAAGCTCCTGAAGGTGGACCAAGAGAGATAAGATGTGCAGCCGCACCACTGCTAGGGTTTGTGCTTGTTTTAAGCTTCTGGCTGTGGTTAGGGTTTTGTATAAAGACTGGCCCATATATCATGTATCCGGCCCATTTGCTTGTCCACAGGTTTTGGGGGCCCAAACATAAATTATACTAGGTGCATGAAATTAGGGCTGATCACGAGCCGAGCTGAACCGAGTGAAGGCTTACTCGTTGCTTGGTTCGTTTACAACCGAACCGAACCGAACGACTGAATTTGAACCGAGCGAGAATCGAAACAAGCAAAAACTGAATCGAGCATTATTTATTACTTTTTCACTTTAAAAATTTTTCAATAAGAAACAAGTTTGAAGGTTGTAAATAAATAATATATTTTATAAATAAATTAGTAGTTTTTAGTCAAACGTGTAATAGATTGTAAATTTTTATTAAACAGAAGTTTGAAGTGAGATATAATGATCATGTAAACAAGCTTCTAGTGTTCTAAAATCTTGAAGAGAACAAATGAAACTATAAAATTGACGGAAAATAAAATTTTAAAAGCGTTAAAAAAATTTTAAGCTTATATTTATGTGTGTTGTCTATATATTTATATATTTTTTCATATGTAATTATATATAAAATAAATTGAAAATATTCGAGCCAAACCGAGCCGAGCAGACCTTTGCTCGCTGCTTAGCTCGTTTACCACTGAACCAAATAGAGCGGCTCATTTACAGCCAAGCGAAAAAACGAACAAGCATTTTCCAAGCAATTTCTGAGCGAGCGACGAGCGGTTTGGACGGCTTTACACAAAATCAAGTAGGGACTAGTTCTTCAGGTTTTTTTAAGAAACAAAATAAGGTAGGAATTAGTTTTGGTATGGTTAGGGTTTTAACTGGTTTGACTGAGTTTTATCGGTTTTTGGAGCCGGGTTGGGCCCGGTGGTAGAGGTGGAACCGGTTTCGGCGTTTCATGTTTGGCAAGGCTGGCTATGAGGCAGGGGCAGGTGATTGATCGACCTCGACCCGACACCCTGATAGGCCCAAATTTTATTTTATTTTTAAATTATGTATATATTTTTGGAAAAAAAAAAGATGTATTCTTAATGTTTACACACAGTTACTCAACTAACTTTAGTTCCAATTTTTTTTCTTTTACATTCGGCCTAAAAAATTTTCATGATTCTCGAAGACAGCCCTGAGTTTGGTTCCCGGTCCGTGTTTGATTTCCCTAAAAAATAGAAACTCGATTTGTACCCGCGGATCATGCAGTCAGATCCGGAACCGGGTTTTATGGCCAAGTATACTTGTTATTGTAGCAACAAGAAAAAGGAGTATAATGAATGATGGGCTTAGCTGCTTAGGGCCTTAGGCTAACAAACACATAGGGAAACATAGATTGATAGACAGACGTGGGCCTGGGCTGATTTGGAGTTCAATTTTTAAATATAAAATCATGAGTAGTTTTGGGTTAGAGTTAGTCGAACGAATTGGACATGCTCTTGTTCGTTCATTTCATTGTAATCAAACATGAACACGAATACGGACGATTAATCAACCAATTTTTTTAAGGCCGCTAGTAACATATTCTGACTTGTATCCCGTACAAGATTAAGCCCGCTAGTATTTGTAGTAAGGAAAGAGAGAGCATTACTCTTTGCATGAAAGATTCTTGCATGGTTAACTTAATACTCCGTATATGCTTTTTAGTTTTGATTTCTTTAAAAAGTTTTAACCAATTTATCCGTTACTCTTAAAGTTCAATTTAAAATTAACCACGTTTATTTTCATTTATCGTTGACCTAAACTAAACTACGTGTATGAAAACTAAGTTTGAACATCTATATCTATATCTATACTATATAATAAATGAAAGTTTTTTCTTGCCACGTGTCACTCTATGGTACATTCTTATTCTTTCTTCCTGTCTCTCTCTCCTATTAATTATACATTAAATATTCATATTTTTTAATTTATTTTGATTTCTATAAATGCTTTTACAAAACGTATTTTATTTAAACAAAAGTTAGATTTGTTTATTAAACTTTTTTTTTATTTGAAATGTTTATCATTAAAATTAAAACGATTACAATAAAATGTTTATTAAACTTTTTATAAATTTGGCATTTTTCATGATTTAACTTCTCTAATACGAATTATATCGTTTTTATATATATAGAAACATTTACAGATATACGAATCATTTTTGTCCTTAAAACTTACTCGGGTTCATTGTTAAAAACACGTAGATTTTTAACTGAACCGGCCGGCCTTCTTTTTCTCCGTCCATATATTGTTAATCAAAACTATATCAATTCTTTTTTACTGCACATTCTTCGACTAATCGAAAGATATCTTCCACTAATGATAGGTTCGTTTTATTCCGATTGTACCGGTTATATTCTCATAATACTATTCTACTTTAGTTGTTATCATATTTTTAGTGTATGATCTAATGTTGTATCGGAAAAAATATTTAGATATTAATGATTTATTTTTTAGTTTGTGAAATTATACTTGCAATTTAACTTTTTTACTTATTTAATTCAATATTCAACTTTGTTTATCATTCTTTTAAGTTGTTCAAACCCGTGTAGGACACAGGTACCTGACCTAGTATTAATATAGATAAAAGGGTTGTTTTTTTTTTGTTTTTTTTTGGCTTAGGCAAAAAGGTCATATTAGTATATTATAATGAAGAGGATATGTGTGCACGAGTATATGTTTGTTTCTTTATCATACCACGTTAATCACTATTTCTTGAATCTTGTTAAATGGTCCAATTTTATGTATCACAAACAAAGCAAGTCAAATTTAATCGATGTTGACCACTTGAGATTGGTCAAAAAGGTTGGAACCATGCTTTCCCTTTTGAATTTGGTGACAGCCCATATTTAGAGTAAATTGAGTTTTCGTCAAAATGGTTTGGTAAAAATTGCTATTTGATTCAATAATTTAAAATTTATGATTTCAGTCCATGATTTTTCATTTTATTTTTTAACTCTATGCTTCTAACCATACCATCATTGACCTTGAACACCACCACAACTCTTAGTCGCCTACTCCACCAATCCCATCATTGGTCGGCTGATAGCTACTTGATGTATCGGAGCACAGATTAGGGTTCTTAGATTATCACCGAAGGGATGGGATCAAGAGAGAGGGGAAAAGATTTATCAAGATAGATAGATCAAAGGAGATCTCCACCCTCTGATGCCATCTTTGTTTTTAGCAAATCCGTCAGGGAAACCTACAAATTTGTTATCTAGTTCAAGAAATTTGACTATCTCGGTGGTTCTTGGTATAGATTTGACGACTTCATCTGCATTCCTGTGTTGTTAATAGGAACCAATCAGGAGACGACACATGTATGTGTGAGGCTATGATGTAAATCATCATGAGAATCTTGCTTTAAAATTATATTATAGGCTACTAATTTCATTTATAAGTTAGAACAAGATAGCGAACATGTCATAAAACTACTATGTAAACCATGCGAATCTTGCTTTAGAATATATTATTGATTATTTTCATTTATAAATTATAATAAGATAGCGAAAATGCCATAAAACTACGATATAAACCATGCAAATCTTGCTTTTAAATAATTATTGGTTATTTTCATATATAAGTTACAATAATAAGATAGAGAAAATGGCATAAAACTACGACGCAAGTCATGTTAGTCTTGTTTTAAAGGTTATGTAGTTTGTGGTCAGAACCAAGTTGAATCCCTCAAACTTAAAATGATATATATAAGTTATAATGATAAGTTATATGTTCAGTTGTTGAAAACACAAACAATCATCATTTTATTTCATAAATTGAAAAATTACAAGTATGTTTGAAATTCAATTAACCAAATATACGAACCCTAAATCGTTTCTAGTTAAACAACCATAAGCTACAAAAATGATTAAAAGAATACAACCAAACTAAAATTGGTTTTATTAATGGTACATGCATAAAATCTACTACTGATCAAGTTCTCATGAATCAATTGGATAGATGCAACTATGTTGTTCTATCCTGGATTCTGAACTCAATTAGTGAGGATTTATTTTCTAGCCAAGTTTTCGCTACTATTGTTGCTGATGTGTGGAATGAGTTAAAAGAAACTTATAGTAAAATTAATGTTATATACAACTTACATAAATAGATTAACTCTATTAGTCAGGATGGCTCTTCCATCTCTGACTATTATCATAAAGTCAACTCTATGTGGAGGCAATATGATACTCTCACTAAGTTACCTCAGTGTACTTGTGATGCTTCTAAAGAGTTAAATGAGTTTAATAATAGAATCAAACTAATGCAATTTTTAATGGGGTTGGATGATGTTTATCAACCCCTAAGAACCAGTTTGTTGTCTAAAGATCCTTTGCCCACTGTGAAAAGTGCTTTTGCTACTATTTCTAGTGAGGAATCACATAGAGGTGTCCTAACTAGTTCAAAACTACAACCTGCTGCATTTAACTCCAAATTTAGTGACAATAGAAAGAAACCTTTGAAGTCTTTTCCTAAATGTACTCATTGCAATCTAACTGGTCACACCGTTGACAAGTGCTATGAGATTGTAGGGTACCCCCCAAATTATAAAAAGAAACCAAATATGGTTAGGAGTCAGGTGAATTCTAATGCTGCTATAGAGAAAACTAATGTGATTGAGACTTCTACCTCTGGCTCCCAGCCATTCACTCCTGAGCAAATTTCAAGAATTATGGCTTTAATTTCTGATAAAACCACAGTTGGTGCCTCTACTCAAATGTCAGGTAGTTGCACTACTCCCTTTAGTTCACATTCTGTGTTTTCTAATAATGTAAACTTAGGTTGTTTAGGATCTAATTCTTGGATTATAGATTCAGGAGCTAACCAACATATGGTTACCTCTGAATCATGTATGGTAAACTGTGTTGATGTTTCTGACCTTGGTCTAAATGTTGGACATCCTAATGGTACCAAGGCTAAGATAACTAAGATTGGAAATTTAAGGATCAACAAGGATGTCGTGTTACATGATGTTCTTGTCATACCTGATTACACTATAAATGTAATTTCTATTAATAAAATGGCCAAAGAAAATAAGCTCTACTGCTTATTTACAGAGTCTCATTGTTATATTCAGGACTTGTTTCAGAAGAAACTAGTGATGACTGGTAGGGAAACTGGTGGCCTCTACATGTTAGATTCTGTTAGTGGAGGTAACTCTCTTTGTGTTTCAAATAATTCTTTTTCTCATTAAACTTTTGTGGAGTTGTGGCATGGGAGGTTTGGACATCCCTCTGATCAAGTGTTGAATGTTCTTAAATCTGATCTTAGTTTAAAGTTTAACTCTATTTCCCAGCCCTGTGAAGTTTGTCATATGTCAAAACAAACTAGATTGTCCTTTTCTTCTAGTGATCATAAGTCTTATGAATTAGGAGATCTAATTCATATGGACTTATGGGGTCTTTTTAAGGTAACAAGTAGGGAAGGACATAAATATTTTAACCCTTGTTGATAACTATTCTAGGGCTGTCTGGATTTATCTGTTAAAATCTAAAGATCAAACTTTTTCGTGTATTGAATCTTTTTTTAAACTGATTAACACACAATTTAACAAAAATATTAAAGTGTGTAGATCTGACAATGATACTGAATTTGTAAATCAAACAGTTCAACAATTTTTCTTGAGGAATGGTGTTCAACATCAAACTTCTTGTGCATACACACCTCAATAGAATGGGATCGTTGAGAGAAAACATAGGCATTTACTTAACATAGCTAGGTCACTTATGTTTCAGGGTCATATCCCTATTTCTATGTGGAGTGATTGTGTTATAACTGCTTCTTACTTGATAAATCGTACTCCCTCTTCAGTGTTGTCTGGTAAGACTCCTTATGAGTTAATTTTTGGTACAAAACCTTCTATTAAGCATCTAAGAATATTTGGGTGCCTTGGTTTTTGTACTAAACTAAATCCTTTTAATAAGTTTGATACTAGGGCTGTTAAGTGTGTTTTTGTTGGATATTCTAATGAAAAGAAGGGATATAAAATATGAGATTTAAAAAATAAAACTATAATATTCTCAAGAGATGTAAAGTTTTATGAGGATGTTTTTCCTTTCAAAATACAACATTCTAATAATCCTGGTAGTTTAACTGATTATCAAGATCCGTGTGATTTAGTTGATTTTTTCTTAACCTTCGATACCGAGATACTCATTCCCAATGATGATAAGAAGATTTTTTATTCTGATAAGTCAACCAGTGGTGCTAAGTCGCCAACTAGTATGAGTAGGGTGAATGATCAGGGAAGTGGTGACTCGATACATGAACCAAATGGTTTAAGTGATCAAGATGCTAACCCTGAACAAATCACAAACAATATTGTTGATGAGGCTGTGTGCCTAGATGACTCTCATGAGAATTCAAATAATTTTGAGGGAAATGAAAATGAGTCAAATCAGGTTAGAAGCTCTACTAGAAAAACTTCACTTCCTAGAAAGTTTAGCGATTTTATTATTGAAGGGAAAATCAAGTATGGACTTGAAGAAGTTGTCAATTGTGTTAATTTGTCCTCTCAATATGTGTCCTTTGCTGCTGCTCTTAATAATAATATTGAACCTAAGACTTATGACCAAGTTGCATCTAATCCTAAATGGGTTTATGCCATGAATGAGCAAATGGAAGCCCTGATGCGTAATGGCACATGGGTTCTTACTGATTTACCTCCTGGTAGAAAACTTGTCGGATGCAAATGGATTTATAAAATTAAATACAAGTCTGATGGTAGAATAGAGAGATTTAAGGCTAGGCTAGTGGCTAAGGGTTTTAGCCAAAAGGAGGGGCTTGATTTTGATGAAACATTTTCCCCTGTTGTTAAGATGGTTACTGTAAGAACTGTTCTTGCAATAGCTGTTTACAACCAATGGGAAATGTTTCAACTGGATGTTAACAATGCTTTTCTCTATGGTTATTTAGCAGAGGAAGTATACATGACACCTCCACAAGGTTATCATGATCCTTCTGATAAACGTGTATGTAAGCTTGTTAAGTCCTTGTATGGGCTTAAGCAAGCACCGCATATGTGGAATGAAAAATTAACCAACACTCTTATTAGTGCTGGTTTTAATCAAAGTAAAAGTGATTATTCGCCTTTTACCAAGTCTTGTAATGATACTATATGCATTCTTTTAGTGTATGTTGATGACATGGTATTAAATGGCAGTTGTGTAGATGAACTTACTAGAGTTAAGTCTTGGCTAAGTTCTATGTTTAAAATAAAAGATCTGGGCAAGCTTACTTATTTTTTGGGGATAGAAGTTTTTTACAAGTCTAATGGCTTAGTTATGTCTCAAAGAAAGTATTTTCTTGATCTTCTTGATGAGTTTGGGCTTATGGGATCAAAACCAGTTGGTAATTCTATTGAACAAAATTTTGTTGTCACTGATAGGGTTAATTCTTCTAATTCGGATGAATTAGAGGATATAACATCATATCAAAAATTAATTGGCAAACTTATATACCTAACACTTACTAGACCTGATATCTCTTATACAGTAGGATGTCTTAGTCAATTTATGCATTCACCTTTAATTTCACATTTGAAGGTTGCATTAACATTACTTAGATATCTTAAGAAATGTCTTGCCAAAGGAAATTTCTTGAGTGCTACTGGTAGTCTTGACTTAAAGGCATTTTCTGATGCAGATTGGGGTAAGTGTTTAGCAACTAGGCGGTGTGTTTCAGGATTTTGTGTGTTCCTTGGTAATTCACTAATATCATGGAAAAGCAAAAAACAGCCAACAATCTCAAGATCATCTGCAGAAGCAGAGTATAGGTCTCTTGCTGTTACATGTTGTGAAATTGTATGGTTAATAAAATTGTTAAAAGATTTGCAAGTTACAGTAAAATTACCAGTGGAGTTAGGCTGTGATAGTACTGATGCAATTCTTATTTCTTCTAATCCTGTGTTTCATGATCGGACAACATTTTGAGATTGATTTGCATTGTGTACGTGATAAAGTTTTAGATAGTGTGATAAAAGTTGTGAAGGTTGATTCTCTTGATCAACCAGCTGATATTTTTACCAAGGGTATTGGTGTTACACAACATGAATATTTGTGTGATCAGCTTGGGTTGGTAGATGCTTGTGCAAGTTGAACCGATAGGGGGTGTTGAAAGGTTAATAATTCAAGTCCGGTTCATCCTTTGCGATACAAGTTAGGTTGTATGTTTTATCTTTTATGAATTAGTCATTTTTACTATTAATTCTAGTTTTATTTTTTTTTGTTGTAAAATGCACATTCTTCTAATCGGAGGGAGCAAAGTGTTAATAAAGTTCTGGGAAGGGCTTTGCTGCAAATATAGGAGGGACTAGGAGAGGCATTTTACCAAAGATAAAGAGCTAGAAGATTAAAGTGGTTGCTGACAGACTGTTGAGAGCAAAGGGATTGGAGAGTATATACAAGTTTCATCTTCTTCATTCTCTCAAGTTTTAATTCTCTGAGCTTTAAACCTGCAACATATTGTTGCTGGTATTGTATTCAAGATAGTTTGGTTGTATTCTTTTATTCACTTTTGTAGCTTTTGGTTGTTTAACTAGAAACAATTTAGGGTTCGTATATTTGGTTAATTGAATTTCAAACATACTTGTAATTTTTCAGTTTGTGAAATAAAATGATGATTGTTTGTGTTTTCAACATCTATTCTTTCTTTTCGATCACAAATCACCTACAACTCTAAATCTCATGAATTTTATATTGGAATTGCTACCAGAGGCTACCGGTAACGTGGGTTTGACATATCCGTAACTTTGGCGACTTTTTAGCAACAAAAACTAGATTTTGTCGCTAATTTTGCGACTATTGTGCTCTCTGTTGCAAATATATCATTTTGCAACCAGTTTTCTTGGTCGCAAATTTCAATCGCAAACACCCAGTTTTATAAAACTATCAATGAAATCAAATAGCTGATTCATTTTTTTTGAAGTAGCTATGGAAACTGCTTCGATTTGGACTGAACATCATCACAACCCTCCTCCCCGTCATACACATTCGGTCTCCTGGCTCGCCGCCCTGATTTTTGGCCGGTAGGTTTTTAATTTCAAGAGCACTTGAGGTGGGGAGAGGAACACAAAATGATCTCTATAGGAAAGAGTTTTTGATTTAGGGAAAAAACCACACTGCCCATTATAAGTTTGAGGGACTCAATGTGGTTCCGTCCACAAACTACAGGGAACGTAATCAATAATTCTCCCTTGTTTATTTAATAAAATCAGCTAATAATTTAAACTTCTAATACACCACTTGCACTTCACGTTTTTTATCATTGTTTGTTAATACATCACTGACTTTTTTTTGTTTGAAATGTTTTACACAAAATCATTTTTAATGAGTGTATGGTTGACACATGATCATTTTTAAATCACTAATATGCCTTTAGTGACAAATATATATTTAGTTACAAATCACGTTCTAACAATCATAATCTTTAAGAAAACTATGTCACAAAAGGTAAAAATACATTCACACCATGTAACTATAATTCCTTACTGTCGATCTTTACTCACACTTCACTTTACTTCACATATATAGATAATTTCAGTGACTATGTTCTATTTATTTATACTTTTTTTGGTTAAACAACTAAACTACTTCTAAATTCATTTAATTCTCGAATATCAAAGAAAATGAACATCAACACACTCGAATATCATTGGACAATTTAACTTTAGTGACTACTTAATCTGCCTTTTTACATATTAATCATGCAATCTTCGGTTTTGTGCCATTAAATTAAAAGGTATCATTTGTAAGGGCATCTGCAATGAGATTCGGTGGTCTCACCAGATTCATTAGTAGTGAGGATGGGATTACAACTTTAGTTAATTAATTGTTTTTGCATATTATTACTTATAAATGTATAATATAAATTAAAAAGATAAGAATACTAACTTAGCAGTGAATGCGACAGCTTCATTTCACCACAGCTTAAACTAATAAAAATACATTGCCTATATAGCAGTGTCTTTGAGACCTCCATTTGCGGATGCCCTTATGCCCTACAAACTTTGTTCTCAGGTTTGAATCTCACCCGTTCGTTCGTGTTTGTTTTAAGGCTTCTACTGTAGTTAGGGTGGGTTTCTTTCTATCTTATTCGGCCCATTTTCAAACCCAGCCTGGCCCGTGTGTGATTATAGGCGGATTTACAGTGTAAATAGGGCGGGCTTAGGCCCACCGTCCATTCCCCCCTTAGCCTATAATCCCTTGTAATCTTGAAGCTATTAGGCTTAAAAATAACGAGCAGGCCCACCATCCAAATAATAAGTAGGCCTGCCGTCCGTTAATGTCCTTAATTCCTTATAAACTTTCAAACTTTCAGCTCCTGGGCTTAAATTAGATTAATGAGCTGGGCCATTAATCTATAAACTTGTAAATTTATTATAAGTGGGAGACTTCGTTTTTAGAATTATGTATGTAGTGAGCGCATTGATGAAAAAGTGGCTTTTGTATTGCACTTGAAAATAACGATACAATTAAGTGTATGGTGTGGTTCTTGCAGTTCTCGACATATGAAGTAGCTTTCCAACAAAGATACAAGTGTTGCACTTAAAAATAAAGATACAAGTGTTGGTTATGAAGTAGCTTTCCAACAAAGGTGAGATTTACAAAAATAAATTGTATATTATCTTCACAACTTTCGACAAAGACGAGATTTACAAAAAGGAAAAAAAACATGATGAAATTCTAGTTTCTAAAACACGATGATCTAAAGAAACGTACAAGAGATTGGCATACACAATACTCGATGTGGCGAATAATGAACACCACTAACAATCGACTGAGATCAACTTGACGTAATCACAAATGAGAGAGAAATGGAAATGACGATGTGAATTCTTTCTAAAAAAGTGTTTTTACATCACACGAATTTACACTTCCGCCAAACGACTCTAGCTGCAACCATCAAGCAATAACATTATTAACAGACTTAAATTAACCTATACATATTTTCAACATGTATGCAATATTAGAATTTGTTTGCTTGTTTGGGCAAAAGAGGTTCCTTCATGTTAGCTTCATCAACCAAAACATGAACTACATTAAATTGATCTTTATGCGATACCATTATCATCTTTTCTTCTTGTTCTTTAAGCTCTTCAAGATTTTTGGCCTTACCCCACAACACTACATACAATCCAATAACGATTCCAACTGCACCTACCACGCTGAATTTTGAATGAAATTCACATTAATATACAGAAAAAAGGAAAAAAAACCTATTATTTCCTTGTTGCAACAAAGCATGTGACACTAGAGCACATAAATTAGTTTTGGATATTTATTAATTTTGTTGTAAATCATGTTTACTTACCTTCCTATATATATCTGTTCTTGGAGAAATATAGAAGCGAAAATAGTCACGACGACTGTGTTTAAAGGATTGAACATCGCTGAAAACACAGGACCTCTTTTCTGGACAATCCACGATTGTGCAAATATGGAAATTCCCGAACCAGCAGTAGCCTGATCATGAGAAAGCATCCAAGTAAGGTGTCGTTAATAAAACTTCAAGCATGAACATTAATATTTAGTTAACAAATGATTTAGTTACAGCATATAGCAAAGATCCAATTTGAAAATTTGAGGTAACTTTCCAAGCTTCCAAGTATGGGTTCGTAAACAATATAATCGTACCAGATTGCATTGTCGTCATAAAACACATCCAAGCGGATAATGATAAGTGGTCAGGATAGCTTTTAGTGACCTGTACCTGTTACATTTAACAAACTTCAGTACTTAAATAGCATGCATAATACAAATATGATGATTCATTCATGATGGAGCACAAATTAATGTACGCTCGTTGTATAAAGAGCGTTATATACCTGAATAATTAGCCAAAATGACCAGCAACAACTGCTGCCAAAGATACATAAACAGCCCAGAAGCCAAAGGTTATCATTTTCAGTAGAATTTAACAATAGAGAATTTGAAAAAGGCAAGTGTGCATTTAGAAGTTTAGGGCCTTTGATGAGTGCCATTGCAGCCGCACTTGTGACACACACAAACGTCCCCAATATCTTCGCTATGGTTCTTATGCTTCGTATATTAAATGGTTCGTATCTACAAATTATGTCCGTTAAAATCATATAAGATTGTGATGCTTGTATGCATAATTCTAGAGAAAATTGAAGTACCCAACAATGGAGGCTGCAACAAAGGTGATGGCAGGGACGAGATTGAAAATGGCACTTCCAGCTGATGATGAGGCCAAATATAAGCCTTCTAAGAATATCATTTGGCTGATTGTTATTCTGCAAAAGAAAATAATACAGGAAGAAATGAACTTTTATTAAAGTAAAGTGATTTCTTGTAGTTTTACTTCATAACTTGTCACAAGTGGCTAGTTGAAGTGAATATATATATAGGAGATTTGTTTTTATTTATAGATGGTCTAGTGAACTTATAAGTTTTTTATAGGAGTTTCTTGAAACATGTTTAGTTTCTGGCCAGATCGCTGCAAACGCTATAAACATGTTTCAGAAACGTCCTATAAAGACATCAATTTCGTAGATCACCTAAAATAAAAATTATCTATATGTAGTATTTTCTTAGAGAAGACATAAAGATGCGGATTATATGCACGCTTGTTTTATACTTCCCTACGGCCAACTTACAACATATTCACTTCATTAGATCATGTCACAAGTAAAATATTAGAGTCTAAAAGAATGAGAAATCACGGCCTACCCAATCAAACCAGCCAGAAAGATCAACCAAAAGCTTTTCCATCCAATACAACATCTCGTCGTTTTACTCCTACCATGCAGACACAAATATAAAAATTCAGCAAAGGTGTAAAATTTAACTCTAAGATGGACGGTTTATCATACGCATACAAGTATACAACTTTAAAACGAGTTTATGAACAACACATCAGGATGATATTAAAACTTACCTTGAAAAGTAAGCGATTGGAGTAATGATCAAAGTGGCAATGGCTTGTCTATAGAAAACAAAAACTCTAGGGCTCATGCCTTTCAAAAGAGAAGCTCTAGTTGTAATGGAGACTGCTCCATATGTAAATTGCATAACAATCATAACAATTACTGGCTTGTAAGACTCTATATGCCCCATTATTTTTTTACCTTAGAGCTTATTGTGTTTGTAATGTGATTGTATTACTCCACAAAGTTGAAACTTTACTACTACTCTCAAAGTACCTTTATATAGTCACAAGTTACGAGTTAGGTATTTTAATCTCGGGTACCTAGTCTTTGAAAGTTTTCAAACTTTGGTCCTTATCTTTCATATGTGTCAACTTTCCCTAGTTATTATAACATTGATATCGTTTTCTTTTAGCGACAACTTTAATCTATAAAATGAACGAACTTAAAAAAGACCGTTAGTTCCAAAATATGCCATTCTGTATCACCGGCGATATATCATATGTGTGGGGTAGAGTTTCGTGTGTTAATTAGCTTGTTTTCATCCGTGCCTTTCCATATCAGTATGAAGAATAAATTAACTTTGATTAAACTTGAAATGGACCATGTTTATATATATGTAAATAGATGAGATTAAAAGGGTGGTAATTGATAATTATAACTTAACTACATGACAACCTGATACATTAAATTATTCATTGGTACATCAGATCAACATCATACATGATACATTCCAATGGGAACCAGAATATTGTCTTCCCACCAAAACAAAAATTTGTGTTCCTATGCGTCGTTGGTTTTAGCATGATAATTAGGTGTCTCATGTCTCTGTCTCCGTGATAAGCCAAATTAACATGGTTCAATAATAGACCAATATTATTTTATTTTTAGGTGATATAAAACAATGTACTGTATGATTATATCAGTCCATAACTTGGTAATACTACCAAACTATCCTATGTACATTGAGTATTATGATGATATACAAAACCAAAATTTGAACATATTTTATCACAACTCACAAGCAATCACTTACTAATAATTGGGATGTGATGTAAACCAAATAGTATTACTTTGAAGTTGTTTTATAGTGTTTCACAAATGTGATTTAACACAATTCCAATATTATTTGCTAATAATTGTTAGATAGATCCATTTAGATCATTTGAGGACTCACTTGGTTTTTTAATCAAGAAGGGGCGTAGCGCAGTTTGTTATCTGTTCGTTCTATTGATGTAAAAGCAAATAGTACTAATATACGTCATTTAAGAAAGATGATGAAGTGATTTGATTGAAAAGAATAAAAAAAACTCCATTTAACAATATCTTTTATTTTTTTAAATCATATGCATTATAAATAAGTTATACCTACACAAGAATGTGTACATATCATTAAAACAAGTGTAACGAAACGTTTACATATATCTGTAAATAGTACTGTAATTTGCGTAAGTGTAACGAATGTTTACATACTCGTTAAACCTATATATGTTTGAAGTCGATCCACATATATTATTTTTCCAGATGTATCTTACTTATATATACATGAATTCTACTTTTTAATAATTTTGGTAAAAATAGAGTTCTTTTCACAGGGCCACTTAAGTCAAATATTGGATAGGCCATTTATTTTGAACAAACCCAAAAAGACATTTTTTTTAAATCTCGAGTTTTTACTAAGAATGTTTTATTTTTCTTGGTGACGGGCTGAAGGCTGAAGCCCACCGACCCAGTTTATTACCAAGTTTGTTAAGCCTGTTACTTAGGGCCTTTTTGTTTTTCTTTAGAAGTAGTAAAATAATTAAATTATTGAAGAGGTAGGTCTCAGCAGAACCCAGTTGGACCCGCAAGACTCACCTTGAAAAGGGACGTCTGCGCAGTTGAACCCGCATGACTCCTTAACGGACGTCTGCGCGGTTGAACCCGCAAGACTTAACTAAAGGGACGTCTGCACAGAAACCAACTGGATCAGCAGGACCTACCACGCTCAGAGACGTGACGTCCTTACGCGCAGTACACAAGCTGTTCCCGCAGGAAACGCCTCCCAATGGTTTCCAAGTACTCCGCCTGTTCCCGCAGTTACGGATACCAGCCATCAGGGAAGGCTACCCGCGCAGCATGGCTACACGCACAAGGCTTAACTCTCAATAATTCAGTAGTCACCTGAAGGAATGAGCAAGCCGGGATCAGTCCCGCACAAGGGCGGGAGGGGGAATACTCCCGCCCAAATGAGCCAGTCCGTACGATACTGAAAGATCTTTTGTACTGTACCTGACGAGGTATGGGCAAAAGATCTGACCAAAGATACGACAGCTCATTGACAACAGTATGGCGAGCAGCATGCTCTTGTACTGTATGTCACTATTAGCCGCTACCTACTCACCAACTCCTGTCATACCACGTGCATAGCCTGTAGTTGGTGGAAAAGGAATAGTACACAGCAGGCCTGGTCACTGTCAGCCGCTGCCTACCCACCAACTACCAGCATGGCACGTGCGTAGGCCTCAGTTGGTAGAACAGGAATACTATTCAGCCGGCTACACCTTCTTGGAAACCTACCTTCGGCTATAAATACCCCAAATGGTATGATCATCTTATCACATTATCATCATATACTATCTCGTATTACATATTATACCTGATATCTGCTCTAGCAATCTCTTAATATACATTTATATTTAAAGAGCAATCTAGTCTGATTCTCACGCCGGAGGGTGGTCACAAGGAGGAACCCCCCCCCCTTCTCAGTGACGAGCTCACGGTGTCTGTTTTGCAGGTTATCAGAAGAACCATCTTTGCCGGGTCTATCCCCTCGTGGGAAACATCTATCTAACCCCCAGGTTATCCGTAATCTGCCCGGGGTCCGGTTAGTGTTTCTTCATTGGCGCCATCCGTGCTTAAAGCTAGAACTTCATTTCTTTTCAGTTTTTTCAAAACTTCTGGAAAGATGGTTAACGTTACTCCGGTCCCAAGGCCAACGAGTTACCAGGAAGCCCCGGTAACCACAACCCCAGCTACTGGGGGGAATACCGGCGACTACACAGTATTTACGAACACTACCTCGGTTACCAAGCCGGGGCAAGTGCAGTAAATTTTACGAACACTACCCCAGTTACCCAAGCTGGAGCAAGTGCAGTAAACCATCCCCTGGGATTCAGTAATACCCAGGCGGAAGGACAACAGACGAGACTCCCCCGCCAAACACTGGAACAAGTTAAAGCGTGGGCGGAGGCACGTCAGAAGGAATTCCAAGCTGAGTTGGATGAACGCTTGCGTTCCGTCCAACAGGCTGACGAATTTGGAAGCACTCGACAACAGCTCAACATGAGCAGTGAGTGCGAGTCCTCGGACAATGATCGGGAGGAATCCGACACCGACGCAAACCCTCGCCTTAGGGCGAAAGGGAAGCGTAAGGAAACGGACTTCCAAACGACAAGGAATTTCGGAGAAACCTTCAAACAAAGGAACGCGGGGGGAAACCCACGTGACTTCTCCAAAACCTTCAGACCAACTGCTGCAAACGCGGGAACATCCAAGTTTGCAAGGGACATTGCGGAAGCAATCGCCCCAAAAAGTGCCAAGCAGATGCCCAACATCGGCACTTATGATGGTATATCCGACCCAGATGATCACCTGAACAGATTCATAGCGGGGGCAGCCGTCAGCAACTGGACGGAACCCACGTGGTGTTATATGTTCCAGATGACACTGGTTGGAGCGGCTAGAGCGTGGTTTGACCGTTTACCGGTCCACCACATCTATGATTGGGCGGACTTCCAACACAAGTTCAGCCAACACTTCAGTCAACAGAGGAAGTATATTGAAGAACAGTGGACGATCCTCAACTGCGTTAGAGATAAGGATGAACCTTTACTAGACTTCATCACTCGCTTTAACTCGAAAAAGCTGAGTCTGGGCGTTATAAGCGAAGACCTTGTTCGCGCCGCTTTCATCCAGGGCGCCGAATACCCGGAGCTTATCCGCACGTTGATGGGTAAAGATGGCATGCCATCCACATGGGATGCCATCATGACGGCAGCCAAGCGCTTTGCCGAAACGGAGAAGCAACAGGGTGGGAATCTGCCCCAGACTACAAACTTCTACACGCAGAGGACCAGAGAAAACGTCCAGACCGCCTGGCAAAACAAAAGGAGGAAGCCAAGCATGTGGCAGTCAAGGGTAAACTTTGACACCTCATCCAGCTCTCGCTCCGTATTAGGCGGAAGAGGTAATACACACCCATCAAGCCGACACCCCAGGTGGACGCCTCTCACGAAAAGCGTCACGGAGATATTTGCCACTGAGAAACTCCCATGGCCAAAAGCTCCAGCGGTCCGACAACGACCTGACGCGGATCAAAGTAAATACTGTGACTTCCACGGCACAAAGGGTCACACCACTGAGAAGTGTTCATCTTTAAGGGATATTATCGAAACATTCGTCAATGAGGGCAAACTTACACACCTGGTGGCATCAATCAGGAATAGAGGGAAGAATGACAACTGATACAAAAGCAACGGACGAAAGCCCGTTGACATCAGCATTCACATGGTTCGTGGTAACATCAGAGGAAGAAAAAGACGGACGACAGAACCATGCGCATGGAAAGAAGCTGAGGTGCGCTTCCCGCAAGTGCCAGGAGGACCCAGCAAAGAAGGCCCTATCGTCATCAAAAGCCAGCTGGGGCACTACATCACTTCCCACACTCTTGTTGACAACGGTGCCTCGTCAACAGTTATGTACAGGCAGTTCTTTGACAAGCTAGATGATGAAGACAAGGAACGCTTGGAAACGGTCTACGCCTCAATGGAAGGGTTCGACGGCAGCACAAACACCCCTCTGGGTATCCTATCTTTCCCCGTCACTCTCACAGACGGAAAACACTCCCGCACAGAGGATGTGGACTTTGTCGTAATGAGGAAGCCACACCACACGTACGACATTCTCTTCGGGAGAGACGGGATGGCAAGATTCAATGCCGTAGTATCTTCAGTCCACGGCATGATGGGATGGCCAACAGCTGAGGGCGTGGCGATGGTCACCGGTATTCCCCAGGTATGCATCGCATCTGTCTCATCAACACCCAAACCAAAGATGGCAAAACCCACCATCACCGAACCAGAAGAATGGGCTTTTAATGGCAAATACTGTGACATCTGCCCAATCCGACCCGACCCAGGTACCCGTTTTCGAATCCGATTCTTTTTATGATTTAAAATTTGTTTATTAATCTTTGTAAATTTAACATTAAATAAATTATATATACATATATCTATATATTACTTACTAATAATAATTCCTTCCCGCCTCTTCTTCTTTCTTGTCGCCGTCCCGCCTCTCTTTTCTCTCTTGTCACCGTCCCGCCCCTCTGCTTAACCTTTGAGCCTTGAACCCCTTTTTCTCTTAACTCTTTGCTTGTCCTTTGGTTCTTCCCGCCTAAGGATGTCTGCGCAGCTCCACGCGCCAGACTCTTTACAAGGAAGCCTGCGTGAAGACCGGCTGTCCCTGCGTTACACGAGACGAATTCCTCTCGCAGCGCGCTAAGAACGGTAGTTCTTCCCGCGACGCGCTAAGAACGGTAGTTCTTCTCACAGCGCGCTAAGAACTGTAGTTCTTCTCGCAGCTCGCTAAGAACGGTAGTTCTTCCCGCGACGCGCTAAGAACGGTAGTTCTTCCCGTGACGCGCTAAGAATGGTAGTTCTTCTCGCAGCGCGCTAAGAATGGTAGTTCTTCCCGCGACGCGCTAAGAATGGAAGTTCTTCCCGCGACGCGCTAAGGAATTGTAGTTCTTCCCGCGACGCGCTAAGGTTTGTTCTGTCTGCCTTCGCCCTCGCGCGTGCGCTCGAATCTTCTCGCGCTAAGACCTTAAGTCTTTTCTTCTGTTTAGGTCAGCCTGTATTCTCTTGTGATATCTTATCTTCTGTCTGAATAGTCACTTTCGGCGCAGCATGCGCACCAACCCCATTGGTTGGCAGAAAAAGTGACTGACATAATCCTTTGAAATCTGCTTTTCCCATGCCTTGACCAGTACCTTTATCTGACTCCTCCCATGCTTTATTCTGTAACCTGTCAGCCCTTTTTCCTGTTCCCCGGCTGCCATATCTTTTGGTATCTTTTGCTTTTGGAATCTTTTGCCTTTTGATATCTTTTGCTTGATTTGATAAGATCTTTTCCTCTTTTTAAGGGATTGTGTTCCCTAGGGTTTCCCTATATATAATACTATTTTCTTGTTATTTAACACTACACACACAAACACTTAAACTCTCATCTGCTCTCTTCTCCTTGCCCTGTGCCGTTGTTCCTCAGCCGCCTCCTCTCTCTGCCTTCGTCTTTTCCCTTGTCCTGCCCAGATTTCCGGTAATATATAATATATAATAATTTGTTAAAGATACATATTACTATGCTAACATATATTCAAGGCATAAAACAAACCGTTAAACCAATAAACTTTTATTTATAGGTTAACTTGTGCTTGTTTAAAAGTTGGTTATTGCATTACCTTTCAACGCACCGTTTACATGTGAGTAATCTCGTACCTAATCCCTTTTTATTTTTAATGTTTTGGGATGTTCATGTGTTCGTACAAACTTGAGTCTTAAACTTGTTTATAAACATTTGTCGCGCAATACCCCATGTGTTATGGACGTAGACTTGGCTGTTTATTTGTATGTGTGGATCATTAACCGTCTTGTCGGCCTATTCCGCAGTTTTCATGGATCCATTAGATGAACACGGGAGAACTATCGTTTATGATTTCTCTTTTGTTTACACTTGCACAGTTTTCTTGTTTTTGTGCTCAATTGGGAGCACGGGTTGAACTATGAGCTATGATCTATTAGGCTTGATCACAATCTGATTACACCCTTGTTGAACACCAGTTATACACATGATGCGCGCAGATATTGTTATCAATTTATATGTATTAAACTTGATTTCTCACCGACACGCAAGTGTTGACGTTTTATTTTAACACATGTTCAGGTTTGCTGTAGCTGTTTCTGGAAGCTTGAGGACACATAGGATGTTTTCTTTTCTTTTGGACCTAGTTTAAAATGTAACAAGAACAAGTTTATGTTATTTGAATATTTTGAGTTATGATATGAATAATTTTATGTTACTTCGTGAAATTGTGTTGCGCATGCGCGGTAAATGTATTTAATAAATATTGACACCCAAATAGTGTCACGAGTAATGAAACAATACGTGGCGCCCCGATGTATAATCCGCCATCGGTCGGGGTGTTACAGATTGGTATCAGAGCTCCGTGACTTTAGGATAGGTGGTTAGACGTAACGACCTAGAATACCTAAGAGTCCCTTCTCGCACATGAGAAATATCTCATGTTTGCGCGCTAATTGTTATTTACTCGATATTTATAAAGTATGCTTGCGTATATGCAGCACATGATTTCATATTTATTTCGCGATCTTTCGATTTTTAATTTATTTCTTACATATTCGTTTGTTGTGGGGATTGAAAATCCGAAAAGTCATGGTGGTACATGAATAGTTGATTTTCAATTACCTTTAACTTTATGTTTTAAATTGAAGATTTGAAAAGTCATGGTGATACATGAATTGTCAATCTCCAATATTCATTTACGCGATATTTTAAATTGAAGACTTGAAAAGCCATGGTGATACATGAATTGTCAACCTTCAATGCTCGTTTACTCGATATTTTAAATTGAGAATTCGAAAAGTCATGGTGATACATGAATTGTCGATTTTCAATTCGAATTTATTACCTGTATTAAGTTTGCATCTAAATTCATATTTTACTTCAAAATTTGATTACATTTAAACTCCGCGAAACAAGCTTTACGACGATATACTTTGCACTAAAACGATTTCCTATGCCAAGATATTAACAAAAATTAAAACTTTTATAGAATGCCTCCGCTATCTCGCCGTCATCAGAGGAGAGAAGCCTCGCGCAGACGTAGGCAGCAACGTTCCCAGGAAATGGCCGCCGCGATAGCCCAAGCCTTAAACCAAAATAATCCCAACCCCTCCGGATACAATATTAAATCCTTTAATGCGGGTAACCCTCCGAAATTCACAGGACTTGAAGGAGCCACCGTTATGCTCCAATGGCTTGAGAAAATTGAGAACACCTTCCTCCATACCCAATGCCCTCCAGACCGACGAAACTTATACGCCTCAAGTGTCCTAGAATCAAGGGCGCTTACTTGGTGGAACGGAGTAGCTCATGCGCGTGGCGCAGAGGCTGCTTCTAGCATGCTCTGGGAGGAATTCAAGGAAATCTTGACGCGAGAGTTCTGCCCTCCCAACGAAGTAAAGCGCCTGGAGGAAGAATTTTGGAACCTGAAACAGTACAGTGGCGAAGCGCGCGAGTACGCGACGCGCTTCCATGAATTAAGCTTGCTTGTCCCGCACCTAGTTACCCCTTCCCGCCGAGCCATCGAGAAGTTCCTTGGGGGTCTCCCCATGGAAATCCAAGATTCTGTATGGGCCAGGAACCCAGCAACCCTCTCTGACGCCATCGAGTTGGCCGCTGTGCTCAGCGACAACCATGTCAGGGCAGGAACCCTGTTCCTGCGGGGAGCCGAAAAGACCAAACTCACCAAGACTGTCCCAGAACCAACAGAAACCAAGCCAGAACCCTCAAACCGTAACAACCTCAAGCGCAGGCGCAAAGCCTATGTGCTTACCAACCCGCCCGTTGTCCAGCAACCCGCCTACCAACCTCTAGTACACGCTCCTAACCCACTGTCGACCTACCCAACACTTCCTGTAGTCCACAACTATGCCTTAACCAATCCAGCACTCCCTGCCCCGCCAACTAAGAAACCCTACACAGGAAACCAACCCTTTTGCCCAACCTGTAGACTTCACCACCCACCTCAAGTCCCGTGCCGACTTTGTCACCGATGTGGCCGCGCTGGTCACAATGCGGAAAACTGTAGAGTCCTTCCCTCCAACCCAATTGCGCAAACACCACCAACCTACCTGCAGAACCCACAACCAACATACCCTAATCCACGACCCAGGTCGTGCTATAACTGCGGTGATCCCAGTCATTTCCGGAACGCGTGCCCGAGACTACAAGTTCAGATTACGCAAGCGAACCCAGTTAACCAAATTTCGAACCAAGTGACGCACGGACGAGCTTTTAATATAACCGCGCACCAAGCGCAAGCGAATAATGACGTGGTTAATGGTACATTTTTACTTAACGGACAATATGCATCCATACTTTTTGATACTGGCGCCGATAGAAGTTTTATTTCTCGCGCATTTGAGCAGAAACTTGCGCGACCGCGCATAAACTTAAGCGAAATCTTTTCAGTTGAATTGGCTAATGGTGAAACTATTTTAATAAACTCCGTAATCAAAGATTGCACGCTTAACCTTAACGAAAACGATTTTCTAATCGACCTCATTCCTATGCCGCTTGGAAGCTTTGATGTTATTATCGGTATGGACTGGCTCTCGAAAAATCGCGCCGAAGTAATCTGCGCCAAGAAGTTGATTCGCATTCCTCGGGAAAATGGTGAAAATCTTCATATCTATGGCGAGAAACCATCTAACGGTCTTAAACTTATGTCATGCTCTGAAGCCCGAAGACTTTTGCGGAAGAATTGTGTCGCATTCTTAGCTCATGTGGTCAAACTCGATGAAGGAAAGAAGAAACTTTCTGAAATCCCCATTGTGCGTGACTTTCCTGAAGTCTTTCCCGATGATCTTTCTGGTTTACCTCCTGCTCGGGAAGTCGAGTTTCGTATTGATCTGGTCCCTGGTGCTTCCCCCGTAGCCAAATCTCCTTATCGACTTGCACCCGCTGAAATGCAAGAATTAGCAAGTCAACTTCAAGAGTTGACCGCTAAAGGATTCATTCGCCCTAGCTCTTCGCCCTGGGGTGCTCCGGTGTTGTTCGTTAAAAAGAAAGACGGTTCGTTTCGCATGTGTATCGATTACCGCGAGCTGAACAAGCTCACCATTAAGAACCGGTATCCCTTACCGCGTATTGACGACCTCTTTGACCAACTCCAAGGTGCTTCTTGTTTCTCCAAAATCGATCTCCGTTCTGGTTATCACCAGTTGCGTATCCGCGAAGAGGATATTCCCAAGACTGCTTTTCGAACCCGCTATGGCCATTTTGAATTCTTGGTCATGTCCTTCGGTTTAACCAACGCACCCGCCGTTTTCATGGATCTAATGAATCGGGTGTGTAGGCCTTTCTTGGATAAATTCGTGATCGTGTTCATCGATGATGTTCTGGTGTATTCTAAAACCAAGGCCGAGCATGAGCAACATCTTCGGTTGGTGTTGCAAAAGCTTCGAACCGAGCAACTCTTTGCCAAACTCTCCAAGTGTGAATTCTGGTCGGATGAAGTACAGTTTCTTGGTCATGTTGTAAACAAGATGGGTATTCATGTCGACCCATCCAAGATTGAAGCAATCAAGAAATGGATTACGCCATCCACTCCTACCGAAATCCGTTCCTTTCTGGGCTTAGCTGGTTACTACCGGCGATTCATTGCGAACTTCTCAAAAATCGCCTTGCCTTTAACAGCTTTAACGCACAAAGGCAAACCGTATATTTGGGGCTCGAAGCAAGAAGAAGCCTTTCTGACACTCAAGCGATTGTTGTGCGAAGCTCCTGTTCTAACTTTACCTGAGGGTAATGATGATTTTGTCGTGTATTGTGATGCCTCCAACCAAGGTCTCGGTTGTGTACTTATGCAACGAGGCAAGGTTATCGCTTACGCGTCAAGGCAACTCAAAATTCACGAAAAGAATTATACGACTCACGATCTCGAACTTGGTGCAGTTGTATTTGCCTTGAAAATCTGGAGACACTACCTCTATGGGACTAAGTGTATCCTTTACACCGACCATAAAAGCCTTCAGCATATTTTTGATCAAAAGGAACTTAACATGAGACAACGTCGATGGAACGAACTCATCAGCGATTACGATTGTGAGATCCGATATCACCCTGGAAAGGCTAATGTGGTAGCTGATGCGCTCAGCCGCAAACCCTGCCAGCTTAACTGTATCTTGTCGCGCACGCAGCTTCACTTCGCGCCGATTCAAAGCAATCTTGAATCACGCATTCGTGACGCGCAGCGCGCATCCATCAGCAATGGCAACCTTCGCGCCGAGTTAGCGTGTGGCGCGGAAGCGCATTTTGTCCCTAATCTGAGTGGAATTCTCTGCTATCTCAATCGCATCTGGATTCCCAATGATGAGAATCTTCGCACTGTCCTACTGTGTAAAGCGCACAAATCTCGGTATTCCGTTCATCCTGGTGCTGACAAAATGTACAAAGATTTGCGTCTTTCTTATTGGTGGCCTGGTATGAAAAAGGATATTGCTGTGTTCGTAGCTAAATGCCTAACTTGTTCTAAGGTAAAAGCTGAACATCAACGCCCATCTGGTTTGCTTGAACAACCTGAAATTCCTACGTGGAAATGGGAAAGTATAGCAATGGACTTTATCACCAAGTTACCCTTGACCGCAAGCAAACATGATAGCATTTGGGTAATAGTGGATCGATTGACCAAGTCTGCTCACTTTCTGCCCATCCGTGAAACCTACCGTGTTGAACAACTTGCGCATCTTTATGTCAAAGAAATTGTCTGCCGGCATGGTACTCCTTTGAGCATCATATCCGATCGCGATGGCCGTTTTATATCTCGCTTTTGGAAATCTCTCCAATCTGCGTTAGGAACTCGTTTGGACATGAGTACTGCATATCATCCTCAGACTGACGGACAGTCTGAGCGAACCATTCAAACCCTTGAGGATATGCTTCGATCTTGTGTTCTTGATTTTGGAGGTAATTGGGATTCACACCTACCTCTGATCGAGTTCTCTTATAATAACAGCTATCATTCCAGCATCGGTATGGCCCCATTTGAAGCACTTTACGGTCGAAAGTGCCGTTCACCGATTTGTTGGAACGAAGTGGGTAAAGTTCAAATCACATGACCCGAACTAATTCAAGAGACAACCGATAAAATCGCCAAGATCCGTGATCATCTGCTGACTGCCAGAAGCCGACAGAAGAGTTACGCAGATCGCAGGCGGAAGCCTCTCGAATTTCTAGTTGGTGATCTTGTTCTCTTCAAAGTGTCGCCCTGGAAGGGTGTTGTCCGCTTTGGGAAGAAAGGTAAGCTTGCACCTCGTTATGTTGGTCCATTCAAGATTCTTGCGAGGGTGGGAAAAGTTGCCTACAAGCTTGACCTGCCGCCCGCGCTCAGCAATGTGCACCCAACTTTCCATGTATCCAATCTCAAGAAATGTTTAGCTGACGAGAACCTTCGCATACCACTTGATGAAGTTCAAGTTGATGAGTCTATGCATTTCGTTGAGAAGCCTGTTGAGATTATGGATCGCGAGGTAAAGCAAACCAAGCGCAGTCGCATCCCTATTGTTAAAGTTCGTTGGCAGTCCAAGCGCGGAGCCGAGTTCACTTGGGAAAGGGAAGATCAGATGAAGATCAAGTACCCGTACCTTTTCTCTGCGCAACCTACTTCGAGATAAATTTCGGGACGAAATTTCTTAAAGTAGGGGAGACTGTGACATCTGCCCAATCCGACCCGACCCAGGTACCCGTTTTCGAATCCGATTCTTTTTATGATTTAAAATTTGTTTATTAATCTTTGTAAATTTAACATTAAATAAATTATATATACATATATCTATATATTACTTACTAATAATAATTCCTTCCCGCCTCTTCTTCTTTCTTGTCGCCGTCCCGCCTCTCTTTTCTCTCTTGTCGCCGTCCCGCCCCTCTGCTTAACCTTTGAGCCTTGAACCCCTTTTTCTCTTAACTCTTTGCTTGTCCTTTGGTTCTTCCCGCCTAAGGATGTCTGCGCAGCTCCACGCGCCAGACTCTTTACAAGGAAGCCTGCGTGAAGACCGGCTGTCCCTGCGTTACGCGAGACGAATTCCTCTCGCAGCGCGCTAAGAACGGTAGTTCTTCCCGCGACGCGCTAAGAACGGTAGTTCTTCTCACAGCGCGCTAAGAAATGTAGTTCTTCTCGCAGTGCGCTAAGAACGGTAGTTCTTCCCGCGACGCGCTAAGAACGGTAGTTCTTCCCGTGACGCGCTAAGAATGGTAGTTCTTCCCGCGACGCGCTAAGAATGGAAGTTCTTCCCGCGACGCGCTAAGGAATTGTAGTTCTTCCCGCGACGCGCTAAGGTTTGTTCTGTCTGCCTTCGCCCTCGCGCGTGCGCTCGAATCTTCTCGCGCTAAGACCTTAAGTCTTTTCTTCTGTTTAGGTCAGCCTGTATTCTCTTGTGATATCTTATCTTCTGTCTGAATAGTCACTTTCGGCGCAGCATGCGCACCAACCCCATTGGTTGGCAGAAAAAGTGACTGACATAATCCTTTGAAATCTGCTTTTCCCATGCCTTGACCAGTACCTTTATCTGACTCCTCCCATGCTTTATTCTGTAACCTGTCAGCCCTTTTTCCTGTTCCCCGGCTGCCATATCTTTTGGTATCTTTTGCTTTTGGAATCTTTTGCCTTTTGATATCTTTTGCTTGATTTGATAAGATCTTTTCCTCTTTTTAAGGGATTGTGTTCCCTAGGGTTTCCCTATATATAATACTATTTTCTTGTTATTTAAAACTACACACACAAACACTTAAACTCTCCTCTGCTCTCTTCTCCTTGCCCTCTGCCGTTGTTCCTCAGCCGCCTCCTCTCTCTGCCTTCGTCTTTTCCCTTGTCCTGCCCAGATTTCCGGTAATATATAATATATAATAATTTGTTAAAGATACATATTACTATGCTAACATATATTCAAGGCATAAAACAAACCGTTAAACCAATAAACTTTTATTTATAGGTTAACTTGTGCTTGTTTAAAAGTTGGTTCTTGCATTACCTTTCAACGCACCGTTTACATGTGAGTAATCTCGTACCTAATCCCTTTTTATTTTTAATGTTTTGGGATGTTTATGTGTTCGTACAAACTTGAGTCTTAAACTTGTTTATAAACTTTTGTCGCGCAATACCCCATGTGTTATGGACGTAGACTTGGCTGTTTATTTGTATGTGTGGATCATTAACCATCTTGTCGGCCTAATCCGCAGTTTTCATGGATCAATTAGATGAACACGGGAGAACTATCGTTTATGATTTCTCTTTTGTTTACACTTGCACAGTTTTCTTGTTTTTGTGCTCAATTGGGAGCACGGGTTGAACTATGAGCTATGATCTATTAGGCTTGATCACAATCTGATTACACCCTTGTTGAACACCAGTTATACACATGATGCGCGCAGATATTGTTATCAATTTATATGTATTAAACTTGATTTCTCACCGACACGCAAGTGTTGACGTTTTATTTTAACACATGTTCAGGTTTGCTGTAGCTGTTTCTGGAAGCTTGAGGACACATAGGATGTTTTCTTTTCTTTTGGACCTAGTTTAAAATGTAACAAGAACAAGTTTATGTTATTTGAATATTTTGAGTTATGATATGAATAATTTTATGTTACTTCGTGAAATTGTGTTGCGCATGCGCGGTAAATGTATTTAATAAATATTGACACCCAAATAGTGTCACGAGTAATGAAACAATACGTGGCGCCCCGATGTATAATCCGCCATCGGTCGGGGTGTTACAAATACCCCGACCAGGCGGTTACCATTAGCCCAACAATAACTGATCCTACGCGCACATTACTCAAACGCTTACTACAAAAAAACGCTGACATCTTCGCATGGAAACCAGCAGACATGACTGGTGTACCTCGAAGTAAAGCAGAACATAAGCTCAAGTGTGTCCAGGCTTTTACGCCAGTCATACAAAAGCGTAGAGTAATGGGGGCGGAACAAGCTAACGCGTGTAGAACCCAAGTCAAGGAACTCCTTGACGCGGGCATCGTACGCGTTAGCAGATATCAAACTTGGGTTGCAAATCCCGTTATGGTACCGAAGTCTAACAAGCAATGGCGCATGTGCATAGATTTCAAAGACTTGAACAAAGCATGCCCCAAAGATTGTTACCCGTTACCCGAAATTGACCTTAAGGTAGATTCGTTAGCACCGTTTCGCCTTAAATGCTTCCTTGATGCGTATAAAAGGTACCATCAAATCCACATGGCCGTTGACGATCAGGACAAAACCGCATTTCGGACGCCCGATGGCACATTCTGTTATCAAATGATGCCATTCGGACTTAAGAATGCCGGGTCCACATACCAACGCCTGATGGACAAAGAGTTTCATGCCCAAATTGGGAGGAACTTGGAAGTATACATGGATGACCTGGTCATTAAAAGCCTTGACCCAGAAGCGATGTTGAAAGACATCGAAGAAACATTCAACACACTCAGAAAGATAAACATGAAGCTCAACCCGAGCAAGTGTTCCTTTGGGATGGAAGAAGGGAAGTTCTAAGGAGTCATTGTTACAAAAGATGGCTTCAGAGCGAACCCTGAAAAGGTCGAAGCCATTATCAAAATGGAATCACCTACTACCATCAAACAAGCTCAGACACTGAACGGACGCCTAGTTGCACTTAACCGCTTCTTGGCAAATCATGCGGATAGGTCGTTCCCATTCGTGTCGACGCTGAGAAACTGTTTAAAGAAAACGCACTTCCGCTGGACACCAGAAGCGGAAGCAGCTTTTCAGGAAATTCGGTCACGTTTGATCGAACTCCCAACGCTCACAGCACCAGAAGCGGGAGAGGAATTAATCCTATACCTCTCCGCCACAGATAGAGCAACCGGGGCCGTCCTGTTAGTCGAGCGAAAAGGCATCCAGATGCCAATCTACTATGTTAGCCGTCTCCTAACAGACGTCGAAACTCGGTACTCTACCCTGGAAAAATTAGTCTTAGCACTTGTACAGGCTTCACGCAGGCTAAGACGATATTTCCAGGGTCACCCAATCACTATTCTCACCAACTTCAAACTTGCAAACGTTTTAGGCAAACCCGAACTTTCGGGACGCCTAGCCAAATGGGCAATAGAATTGGGAGAATACGCGATAAAATACAAGCCAAGGCCAGCTATAAAAGGCCAGGTCTTGGCCGACTTTATTGCCGAAGTCCTCGCATCGCGGGAGAAAGAGTGCCAGGACGAGGCTCAACCCTCTCCAGCACTAGACATCGATGAAGTCTGGCGACTTTACACTGATGGAGCGGCCAGCAGCGAGGGCTCAGGCGCAGGGTTAAAACTTACCAACCCAGCAGGCCAAGAATACACTTACGCTATTCGACTAGACTTTCCAAGTACGAATAACGAAGCTGAGTATGAAGCATTCTTGGCCGGGTTGAGGATTGCGCGAAAAATGGGAGTAAAGAACTTGGAAGCCCATGTGGATTCCATGTTAGTTGCCAATCAGATAAACGGGACATACACGGCCGTAAACGACACAATGGCCCTGTACCTCGCTCAAGCAAAAACCCTCATGCGCGATTTTAATGATTGTAAAGTCATACACGTCAAGCGTAGCGAAAACAAATCTGCGGATGCGTTAAGCAAGCTTGCGTCATTAGCTTTCACTCACTTGGGAAAGGACATCCGCATTGAACTGCTTGGAGCACCATCAGTCCCACACAAGGAAGTCTGTGTCATCCAAACCGGCACAGAAACGTGGATGACACCAATAATAAATTACCTTGCGGCGGGCATACTACCAGAGTCAAAAACAAAGGCAAGAAAACTACGCTGTAAAGCACTGAACTATCAACTCATCGATGACATCCTTTACAGACGTAACTTTCTCGCCCCCCTCCTCAGATGCGTTGACGACCAAGATGCCAACTACCTCCTAATGGAAGTACACGAAGGCATCTGTGGGATACATGCAGGTCCACGAGCAGTTGTAGCTAAGCTAAACAACGCGGGATACTTTTGGCCGGGGATGCATACGGATGCGCTGGCGTACATCAGAAAGTGCAGGTCTTGTCAGCTCTACGCACCCAACACGCATCGGCCGAAGAATAAGCTTGTTCCAGTCACCTCTGCATGGCCATTTCAGAAATGGGCCATCGACGTAACAGGCCCATTTCCCACAGCAGCAGGGAACGTCCAGTTTCTAGTGGTCGCCATCGACTACTTCACCAAGTGGATAGAGGCAAAACCCTTAGCCCAAACGACCGCAAAACATATCAAAAAATTCATTTGGGAATTTATCATTTGTCGTTTCGGGCTCCCACAGAATTTGGTGAGCGATAACGGCACCAACTTTGCTGACAAGAAGCTACAACAGTGGCTTAAAGAACTTCAAATCACCCACACCTTTACCTCGGTGGCGCACCCGCAGGGTAATGGTGAGGTGGAAAGAGCAAATAGGAGCATCGTCGACGGCATAAAGAGAAGACTATTGGAACACAGATCCGGCTGGGTGGACGAAGTTCCGCACGTACTTTGGGCACACAGAACGATGAAAAAGGCAAGTACGGGAGAAACCCCGTTCAGCCTCACTTATGGCACTGAAGCCATGGTCCCGGTCGAAATTGGTTTACCCTCACCAAGGGTCATGATTCAACCAGAGGACAATAATGCGGAAAGACGGTTAGACCTTATGCTAACCGAGGAACGCAGAGACTTAGCCGCAATGCGTGAAGAGAACTACAAACGAAAAATGCAAAAGTACTACAACACGCGGGTAAAACTCTGCAACTTCAATGTAGGAGACTACATATTGCGTAACAACGAGGCTTCGAACCAAGATCGCCCAGGAAAGCTGACCCCTGTCTGGGAAGGTCCGTACGTTATCAAACAAGTGCTGGGAAAGGGCGCATACCGGCTCGAAAGGCTCGATGGCACTCCCGTCCCAAGAGCATGGAACGGAGCTCAATTACGCAAATATTACATGTAGATCAATTCCAAATTTGTAAAAGGCCCAGAGCCACTTCTAATGGAAATGATTCTCCTTAGAACATTGACGCTGATGATTTTACATTTATACTTATAAACTTTCCACACGGATATGCCGGTCTTCACCGCATAATTACGAGGAAAATCGTTGCGTGGGGAAGGCGGCAAAACCCGCATAAACCCAAAAAACGGCAAACCTTGACGCAGGTCAGTCATAGGTAAACTTTGGTCATTCCACTAAATGGAAGTGCCAGTCCTAACCGCACAAATCATAAGAAGAAACCGAACCTATTGACAACCGCGCGTCGAACGGTTCTTATCCAAAGCACTGGGAAAATTGCTAAAATAAACTAAAATATGCATGCGCAATTCATGTAACGTTTATAACGCAAGTCTCAAAGATTCAAAAGTAAGCGGGAATGTACCCCTTACCTTGGCAACCAAGTAACTATAAGACGGGTGCGGGTACAGTGTCAAGGCAAAACCCTTCACATACTTAGCACCCGCAGGGAATTGAAGCCAAGAATACCTCGGCAACCAAGTAACTATAAGATGGGTATGGGTACAGTGTTAAGGCAAAACCCTTCACATACCTAGCACATGCAGGGAATTGACGCCAGGAATACCTTGGAAGTAAAGTAACTATAAGACGAGTGCGGGTACAGTGTCAAGGCAAAACCCTTCACATACCTAGCACTCCGCAGGGAAATGAAACCAAGAAGGATCTTCTGGGCCATGCTTGCGGAAACGGGAATAACATCCCCGCATAGCGGGAACGTCGAGAACTAGATTGTTTGAAGCTTCAAGAGGGAATTGGTGGTTTTAGCATAATTGATCACTATGTTCAAAACTACCAAAACCTCATGGATAATCTACACAAGAGGTACTCAACGCTCCTGACTTGCGAGGAGGTTACAGACCTACCCGCATCATACCCAAAGATCAAGCAGAACAGTGGGAAATTCTGCGTGACATTAGGACTTCCGCGGGAAGAATCCCCATGGAAAACCTTAAAACTAAACTCTTTTCAAAAAACCCTTTGCTTAAGTCCAAAAGTTCACCTCACTTTATTAAACATTCATGAGAAGAACATTGGACTGGGGGGACTTGAAGAGGTAGGTCCCAGCAGAACCCAGTTGGACCCGCAAGACTCACCTTGAAAAGGGACGTCTGCGCAGTTGAACCCGCATGACTCCTTAACGGACGTCTGCGCGGTTGAACCCGCAAGACTTAACTAAAGGGACGTCTGCACAGAAACCAACTGGATCAGCAGGACCTACCACGCTCAGAGACGTGACGTCCTTACGCGCAGTACGCAAGCTGTTCCCGCAGGAAACGCCTCCCAATGGTTTCCAAGTACTCCGCCTGTTCCCGCAGTTACGGATACCAGCCATCAGGGAAGGCTACCCGCGCAGCATGGCTACACGCACAAGGCTTAACTCTCAATAATTCAGTAGTCACCTGAAGGAATGAGCAAGCCGGGATCAGTCCCGCACAAGGGCGGGAGGGGGAATACTCCCGCCCAAATGAGCCAGTCCGTACGATACTGAAAGATCTTTTGTACTGTACCTGACGAGGTATGGGCAAAAGATCTGACCAAAGATACGACAGCTCATTGACAACAGTATGGCGAGCAGCATGCTCTTGTATTGTATGTCACTATTAGCCGCTACCCACTCACCAACTCCTGTCATACCACGTGCATAGCCTGTAGTTGGTGGAAAAGGAATAGTACACAGCAGGCCTGGTCACTGTCAGCCGCTGCCTACCCACCAACTACCAGCATGGCACGTGCGTAGGCCTCAGTTGGTAGAACAGGAATACTATTCAGCCGGCTACACCTTCTTGGAAACCTACCTTCGGCTATAAATACCCCAAATGGTATGATCATCTTATCACATTATCATCATATACTATCTCGTATTACATATCATACCTGATATCTGCTCTAGCAATCTCTTAATATACATTTATATTTAAAGAGCAATCTAGTCTGATTCTCACGCCGGAGGGTGGTCACAAGGAGGAACCCCCCCCCCCCCTTCTCAGTGACGAGCTCACGGTGTCTGTTTTGCAGGTTATCAGAAGAACCATCTTTGCCGGGTCTAACCCCTCGTGGGAAACATCTATCTAACCCCCAGGTTATCCGTAATCTGCCCGGGGTCCGGTTAGTGTTTCTTCAATTATTATATTTTTTTTCATTTACTTTTCTTCGATCAACTAATTCAGTGTGATGACCTAAACACAAAAAACGATATCAAATTCTAAAGAAACTAATTCAGTGATATTTACTTATATATATACAATTATCAAGTGTTTTATGCATATATTGTATATTGTGAAGCTTAATTTGTACCACTACAAGGAAAAGTCACTTTTAACTTCTTTTTAATTGTTTTATTTAATACTTATTTTTTTTTATTTTTTAATACTATTTCATTTATGCTATTTTCTTTTAACTCATATATTTACCTAACCAATTAATCGAACATGTTATATTTTTTTAAGTTCTGTCATTTGTTTGGTACTCTCCGCAGTGCATGAGTTTGGTAAAATGAGTTTGAACATTACATTATGAAAAATTTAGCATATTGTATCTAAGAACTTTTTAGAGGAGATTGGGGTCCCGAGATCAACCCCCACCCCAACACACACACCCCAACCACACACACACAGTTTAGGTCCACCTCTGGTTGTAAGCCACCAATACCGCAAAAGATGCCCTAGCTAATAGTATGTAGTCACACAAGGTCGTATCAGGTCTTCCCGGGGGGGGGGGGGGGTAAAATGCATAATAACATTAGCCCATTTTCATAAGAACACTAGTTTTCGATCATGTGGCTCTCATGTCATCTATGCGTATGTATTATAGACCACAAACCGTATCATCAAACAATCTCAAATCCAAAATTACCCATCATCAAACAATCTCAAAATCGAAATTACCTACATATAATTTGTTACTTTTTTGAATTTAGGAACTCTAGAGAAGTGGATGCATAGACATTGAGCCACCCTCATAATTACAAGCCATTTGTTGATGGCTATGTACCATTTGTTGATGGACGACATGCTAATTTTTGGCAAACTATATTTTTTCCTTAATCGTTCAACTTTGTTAACCATTAGGGTTGGCTCCGGCCAACTTTGTATGGACGAGACCCTTTTTTCTAGGGGTCTAAAACTATTTTCTTTTGACTTAGCCGACGCATTTAAATCTTCAGGACGACCCCCAATTTTATTTATCACAAACAAAAGCAAAGCAAAGCAAAGCAAAGCAAAGCAGGTCAAATTCAATTATTGTTCACCACTTGAGATTGGTCAAAGAGTTGAAATCATGAGTTTCCTTTTGAATTTGGTGGCAGTACGTGTAAAGAATAAAGATAATCTTTTAAAACAAGAAGCCGATTTCATGACCTTCTTTTAAAACCAAACTATGATTCACGAGTTCAAAAATTTTTTCTAACTTTTAAATTTTTGAGCAAAAAAATGAAGCATCTCATTTTTGTCAATGATTCAATCCAAAGTTTGAATCTTTAAATCATATTAGAACTTTGAAGTTTTACTTTCATGCAAATATCTAAGTCACTGATGCCGTTACACCTCGGAAAGTCCATGAAGTTAAGGTTTTGTATGCGTTGATCCTTTCGATTGGGCGATCACTTCCTTAGAAGATCTTCATTCCATTTGAAATAAGTTATAAAAAGGTGGAGAATCCCTACATACTTAAGATAAAATCACTGACTTTGAAATTGAGGCTCCAAATGATGGAATCCGGCTCCGACAAATGTACTTACCCTCTATGTCATTTACAGGATGACCCGACCGTCATTTATTTATGAGACACGTAACTCTAAATGCATCCAAAGTTATGCGCTTTTTAAGTTAGACCTTTTTTCTGTCATGTTTGTCCTCGTCTAGCAGATACAATACAAGTACGAGTCTGCTAGCTCATAGATTAACTCTGCATCAACATGTACATAGTCGGCCCAATAGCTTTACTGGGCAAGCTATTGGGCCAAGCTAGGGCCATTTAGGCCCCCATTTAAAAAATATATTATATTATGAAACATGGCAATTTAAGTGCATTCAACGCATGGCCTGCACACGATTTTAGTCTTTCATGAAGTTTATGGAATTGAAAGCCAAATCAATGAAATCATTATCTAATCGCTAACGGCTCAAGAATACTAATTGTATACTTCCGTCATGTTCATCTTTTTATACTGTGTAAGTCTCATACTCTACGTTTATACTCACATTCTCATATTTTTCGATTTTTAATTTGTGACTGAAGTATATTTTTGAATTTGCGATTGATCTACTGTGTGGTTGAATCAGAAATTGTGATATTTTTTAGTTTTGATTTGCAGGCTCACTGGTTCAAGTATGCGTTGAGTATTAGCCTGCGCCATGTATTTGGCTTTGTGTGATTTGCTGGTTTAAGTGATTTTGGATTTGGATGTGCAGATTGGATTGACTGTTGTAAAGTGGGTTTACTAATTTATTACTAGAATCTGTCAATTTAAGGTTAGGTTATCATTCACTTTATGTCTCCATCTTTATAATAATTTATTTATAATCTGTCATAATTCTTGCCCAACTTTTAATGTATTAGAAATTTCGAATATGTCAGTTGTTTTGATGTATTGCTACCTTAATATTGAGGTCATGTAACTTATTTTGGAAAATTCCCAAAATAAGTATTTGTGAAAACAAATTTCTTGTTTTAGGTATCATTTGTAAAAAATTCCAGAAAGAGGTATTATAAACTAGTCGTGACGAGTAGTTTGTAGAACCAGTAAAAACTTACTGCGTGTCTGTAAACTAACCGTAACGAGCACGTTCACTAATCATTTACTCGTCACGACTAAATAAGTTTCATGCCTCGTAATCAACGCCCACGAGTAATTCATAAGTTCTTTAGTCGTGACAACTAGTTTACCCGTTTTACATTCATACACGAGTAGTTTATTAGTAATTAACTCGTCACGACTAGTTTAACCTTATAATCTACTCGTCGCGACTAAATGCCTTATGAATTACTCGTGGACGTTGATTACGAGACATGAAACTTATTTAGTCGTGGCGAGTAGATTATTAGTGAACATGCTCGTTACGGTTAGTTTTAGAACACGTGGCAAGTTCTAATTAATTTCTACAAACTACTCGCCACGACTAGTTAATAATACCTATTTCTGTATTTTTTTACAAATAATACCTAAAACTAGAAATTTGTTTTCATAAATACCTATTTTAAGAATTTTTCCAACTTATTTGCTTCTAGTCTTTTACATTATATTGTTATTTGCTACTTGTTGTAATGTCAAATCAATTCAACACACATGAATTTGGTTATGCAAAAAAAAAAAAAAAGGATGCTTTAATTGGATCATTGTTTTTTACTAACAACTTAAAAGGGTATATACATAAACTCCGCTAACTATAAACTTTTTGGTTTGTTATTGTCGGTCTCAAACTCGGGTAAAGAAGGGTTTTTATTAAAAATAAATAAAAAAAGCCTCAAAGTTTATAGTTAGCTTGAGGGTATATACATAAACTCCGCCAACTATAAACTTTTTGGTTTGTTATTGTCGGTCTCAAACTCGGGTAAAGAAGGGTTTTTATTAAAAATAAATAAAAAAAAAGCCTCCAAGTTTATAGTTAGCTTGAGGTCTCCAAAACCTTAAGCCACCATTGTGCACACCAAGCTTTTGTTACACTTTCTTTAAGTGAAAACATCAGTCTTTTATTGTCCATGCAAGTCACTGCTCCAACTAGTTGTAACCGTTCTCTATTATTGTGTCATTTTTGGCTTGTTTTGCCAACCTCTTTAGACCCTGGTCATCGCTATTTTTTTTTTAGATGTCAATTAGTGAAAATGATTAGTTACTTACTCTATACATAAATAATTATGTCTATCTATAAGTTATATTGATAATATTGGATTATATTATGTAGTGTGAGTCTACGGGCTCACCTTTGGTGATTAGAGTTTGCATATCATTCTCTATATATTGTAATGCATTATTATCAATGAAAGAAACCCAGTATTTATCATTATCTTACATTGTATCACAACCAACCACTACCACTTTCGCTGCCCCAAACACAAACAAACCCTAGCCGTCGACCGAGTTCAAACCCTAGACAGGGCAGCGTGCCACCATCGCTGCCGCCCTGTTCCACCTTCGATTTCAATTTCTTTTCTTCTTTTTCATATTTAGTTTTGGTTCAAATAAAGCTTTGATATCAGTTATCCTAGATTCTTTTTTGTCCAACTCAACCATTGAAATGGTCACCACTATTCGTTCGTTACACATTTCAGTCAAAGGATTGTTATCATGTTGGTGTACGTAAACACCTATTGCTTCATTCATTCTTGGTTTGCAACAAGATAAAAATATTTTGTATCAATCTTGGTTCTCAAAACAAAGCAGAAGTGCCGCCACACCCACCAAGTCACAGACGGTGCTACAACACCATCTCATAGATCGATCGTACTCCTCAAGCCACTCCTCGCCGCCACGTTGCCACTCTTTTGTTTTTATTTATTGCCGCCGGCTTCGATCCGCTGCTAATTGGACTAAGCTACCTACTATTGCCGCCGACTTCGGACAACCGCTTATTGGACTTCGGTCCTCAGCGCGCCGCCTGCTAGACTACGGTCTGCCGCTGCGATGCTAATTAGTTAGTTTTCTTTTTCTTTTGGTCGCTGCGCCGCCGCATTGCATGTTTATTGTAGAATTACGAATATATCATTGAAGCCCCAAATCATGCAAAATATGGATTTGTTGGGAAAAGGTTGGATTTCTAAGTTGATCACAGCACTTTATCTTGTTATATTGTTTTATGTTTTTAGTTTTTTCCAGTCTAAGCTTCTGGTTTCCTTCCGCTCCGACAACGGGGGAGTATTTGATTATATTATGTAGTGTGAGCTTACGGGCCCACATTAGGTGATTAGGGTTTGCATGACATTCTCTATATATTATAATGCATTATTATCAATAAAAGAAACCCTTACATATAATTATTTATGGATTTGTGTTATACTTGGTGAGAGCTTCTAGACGAACCAAATCACGAATTGATTCCAGAATTGAACCAAACGATTATTGGAAGAATCGATCAAGAGAAAACTGAAATCGCAAATTAGTTAAGAATTAAACAAATTTTTACAAAATTATTAATTTGCAAAGAGTGATCCATATTTAACTGATTAAATAAATATTAGCTGGTGTGTAAATGTGATGTGGCTACTAGTTGTAGAGGATGGGAAAATTTTGCATATAGACAAAAAGCCTATCGTTATACTTCAAAGAAAAACTACTCCGTATAATTTATTATTTATTCTATAAGATTAAATAAATAGTATAACGGCTTAAAACATTCCAAGAACAATCAGAAACTCGACACCGCTCAATCATAAAAACAATGACGTAAATCATGTGAATCTTGCTTTAAAATAATTTTTTTATTATCATTATAAATTATAGCATGATAGCGAAAATGCCTAAATGTAGATCCAAACGGGAGCATAAAAACAAATTTATGATAATTGCAACCAAAAACCATTTTAAAATCTGGATCTTGTATGGTTATATGATTATTGATTAATGATTTTGAAGTACTATGGTCGTTCGCTATGAGCGGGTTTGGGCGCCTTTGGACTTTAACACCGCCGAGGGGTGTTAAGAAAGGGGCGTCCACGGGAAAGTGAGCCCTCCTCCTCTCATACACACACATACATATATGTGTATATTGGAGTATTAAAGGAGCTTTAAACCACAGTGGTGTATTATAAAGAAGGGCTTCGAAGTTTCGTTTCTTATGTGACGATGATGTTGGGTGGGGGGGGGGGGCTTTAAAGCCCCACCATAGTGAAGAGCCTTAAGGATAATATGAAAACCAAAATGGTAGGACTATTTAAAAAATAAGACCCTGGCACTCTCACTTTTAGGACTACCATTATTCTCATGTTATTGTATTCTCATGTGTAAAGATTTTAAGCAAAAAGTTATAAATATTTGTTTGTGTAAAAACCTCGATTTTAGAATCCTTTTAGACCTTCGAAAATGTTAAAAAAAAAAATGCTAAACCGACTCAACGTAGCGTGGACCCTTTTTAAAAAAGAAAATGTAAAGGATCGTCATGTTTCACATAATACCGACTCAACATAACATTAGAAAGTTTTTTTTTTGTTTGACATATTTTACGCAAGATCATTTTTAAATGAGTAACATGTTTGACACATGATATTTTTAAATGACTGATATGCCTTTAGTAACAAATTAATATATTTAGTTACACAATATGTTCATACTCTTAGAACACTTCTGCCACAAATGGTAAAATACATTCACACACTTCATATTGATATAAGTGACATACTTATTTTACTTTACGACACTTTGAATTTGCAACGAAAAGACGTATTCTGTACTATATTTATAAAACTTAAGTTTGTGAGTTAATAGTATCTGGGATGAAATGACTAGCTGGTTTATTTATTATTCTTCTTACGATTCTTGGGACTGAAACTAAGCTTTAGCCAAAATTTGCGACATATTTGCGACTAAAAGATCCTTGCTAATTGCAACTATTATGATTCTGTGGAAAGCTGTCACCAATTTTGCAACCGTTTTTTTCGCTTACAAACTTCAGTCGCAAATGCCCAGTTTTACAATACTCTGATTCAATCAGTTTTATAAATTCATTAGACAGCATATAAATTAATCAATGAAGACAACAAATCCTACAAAATCCGTCACTAATTTCATACATTTCATAACTTACAACAAGGTTACATATCCTGTAAATTATATAATGCCTTTGAATTTGAATATGCATTTCATAATCTCTAGCAAGATTAGAATTTGTTTGTTTGTTTGGACAAAAGTGGTTCCTTCATATTAGCTTCATCAACCAAAACTACAACGTCTACTTGATCTTTTGCCGACACCATCATGTTCTTCTCTTGTTGTTCTTTCATTTCTTCAAGATCTTTAGCCTTACCCCACAACACTATATACAGCCCAATCACAATCCCGACCACACCCACGGCACTGAATTATGATAAACGTTTACATTACGTTAAAATACCGCAAACTGTAAAACTATAGTGACACAATAAGTGTCGCTAAAGCGTGTGTTCCCAAATAATGAAACTTAATATTTAAATTTACTTGCCTTCCAACATATATTTGTTCTTTCAAGAATATAGAAGCAAAAATGGTCACAACTACTGTGTTTAATGGATTGAACATTGCTGAAAACACCGGACCACGTTTCTGGATGATCCACGATTGCAAGATTATGGAAATACCTGAACCAACGATGGCCTGGTCGCAATAAAGTATCAAAGCAAAGTGTCATTAAAAAGATTTTTAACATGAGCATAGATATTATAAGTTGAAATAGTGATTACCGCATATAATACGGATCCAAATTGAAAATAGGAGGTAATTTTCCAAGCATCCAAATGTGGGTCAGTAATCAATAAAAACGCACCGGATTGAACCGTCGCCATAAAACACATCCAAGCAGATAATGATAGGTGGTCAGGAAAGCTTTTAGTGACTGGTACCTATTAATTATATTGTAACAAAGTTCATTACTAAAATAACATGCACAACACAAATATGATGTGTGTACTAAAAATGACATTTGAAACATAAAAGCGGTCACAATATATTTTTTTCGACTTTTTTGCGACCAAAGTATTGCCAAAAGACTTTTGGTCGCAGTTCACGACTAAATTTGTGACTGATACTTTGCGACTGATTGGTGACCGAATTTTTAGTTTTATAGACCTGAATAATTAGCCAAAATGACCAGCAGCAACTGCTTCCAAAGAGACACAAGCAACCCAAGAGCCAAATATTATCAAATTCAGATGAATTTAACAATACAGAATTTGATGAAGGCAAGTGTGTGTTTAGAAGCTTAGGGCCTTTGATGAGTGCCATTGCAGCTGCACTTGTGACACACACAACCGTCCCAAATATCTTCGCTATGGTTCTTAAGCTTCGTATATTTATCGGTTCATATCTACAAATGCACATTAAATTATAAGATTGTGATGTTTGTATGCATAGTTTTAGTATGCATTTTAGCATGGTTTGTATACAGAAAATTAAATTAAGTACCCGATAATGGCGGCTGCAACAAAAGTGATGGCAGGAACAAGATTAAAAATGGCACTTCCAGCTGATGAAGAGGCCAAGTATAAGCCTTCTAAGAATACCATTTGGCTGAGTGTTATTCTGAAAAAAAAAATAAAAGAAAAATTAAACTTTTTCAGTAACGTTATTGTTTTCATGTAATTTTAAGCATGTCGAAGGTAATATATAAAAAATTTCTGGTTTCACCACTCGTAAGGTTTAATGATTATATGATTATTGAGGTTATGCGCGCTCCTTAGTTAAAAAAAAAGCATAAAGATATAAATATACATGCTTGTTTCATATTTGCCAACGAATTTACAACCCGTATTCACTTCACTAGATCTTGATGGTACGAGAAAAGTAAAGACTAAAAGATAGAGAAATCATTGTTTACCCTATCAAAGATGCCAGGAAGATCAACCAAAAGCTTTTCCATCCGATACTACATCTCGTAGTTTTATTCCTACCATACAGAAACAAATATCAAAATCGGAAGGCATAAAGTTAGATTCTACAATAGCCAGATAAAAAACCGAGTTTAATTATGTATGCACAATACTTTAAGATGATATTAAAACGTACCTTGAAAAGTAAGCGACGGGAGCCATGACTAATGTGGCAAATGCTTGTCTATAGAAAACAAAAACCCTAGGGTTCATACCTTCCAAAAGAGAAGCTCTAGTTGTTATGGAGACTGCTCCATATGTAAATTGCATCACAATCATAACAATTATTGGCTTGTAAAACTCCATATGCCCCATTTTTTTTTGCCTATGATGCTTATTGTGTTTGTAAGGTGATGATTGTATTACACCACAAATTGAAACTTTACTATTCTCAAAGTGCCTTTTTATACTCACATTTTCAAGAGTTTGGGATTTGGATCTTGGGTACCTTATCTTTGAAATATATTGAACTTTAGTCCTTATTATATCATGTTGGCCATGTTACCATAGTCATTTGAAATTAAAGAAACTCCCCGTAACTTCGCATACGAGTATAATATGTACTTGTGTCACACCCGTCACCATAGTAATTTGAGATTTATAAACTACCCGTAATAATAAAATTGCAAAACGGATTTGTTTATCAGAAACATGCTGTGATGAGATGTCAAGAACATAGAGGATGTGGATGGTTTTATCCTCTTTTACAATACAATCTACATTATGTTGTTTAAATTTCATTTTTTCACGTAAACAACCTGTCAAGTATATCTTTGTACTAAAATAGTTACAAATCTTTAAATATTAATGGTTTATGTCGATTATTGAAAGACCATCCTACATCCTCTACGTTGTTCTAGATAATTACAAATCTTTAAATATTAATTAATAAATATATATTCAGGGAAATGTTCATGTACAAAATGATCTTAACATGAGAACGTAGGAAACAATACAAAAAATAAGAACACAGGAAACAATACCAACTATAATACCAATATACATAAATAATGTTTTATAAAAAAAAACTCTAATAATAAGAACAAAAGAATCAAAATTATCAACAAAATAATAACATAAAGTACTTATAACAGCATAAAAAGAAAACATAATAATAACAAAATGTAAATCAATAAATACTTATAACGTCTCATAATCGAAAATCAACAAATACGAACAAAAAATAATGTACAATTTGTATTTGATCCTGAAACTATATAATTATATCTTTATCCTCTAATAATATGTACGCGGTATTTCTATAAACTTTGATTAAACGTGAAACATGTAATAAAGGTTATATGTAAACGGGTGCGGCTTAGGGTGGCAATTGATAAATGATAATTATGACTTAGTACTACACGACAACATGATTGATGACACATTAAATTATTCATTTTTACATCCGTATAGAAACCAGAATCTTCTTTTCCACCAAAACAAAAATTGTGTTCTTAGGTGTCATTGGTTTAATCTTATTAGGTGCCTGTGATCAGTCACACATGGTTCAATAATAGACCAATATATCTTTTTTGTAACTTTTTTATGATATCTCAAAAAAAATTAAAAAATACGATGATATGTTAATTAATGTATAACTTTGAAATTTAAATTCGTAAAAGTTTTGTCTGTTACCACAAAACTATTATGAATTGCTTCCTAACTTTGAAATTTAAGTTCGTAATAAGTGTAAGTCTTAGTGGGACATATGATAATCCTAAACAAGTGAACTTGGTATAAAGTTTGGTTTTGTTTAAAAAAGCCTATGAATTGAAGTTTTTTGCAACTAATTGGTTTAATGATGTGAAGTTATGAATCTCTACCAAGTGAACTTGCTATTAATTTTGGTTTTGATCTTTGTAGGGCTAAATTTGTTTAAAAAAGGCTATGGAGTTACGCGCGACTAATTGGTTTTCTACACACGTTCTATCCAGACTATGTATTTGCGTTCTATCCAGACTAAATATTTCCATCTTTAATTAATCAGTTTGTTACATCTATGATATGATGCTAATTCTTATTAATTCAATAATCATTTTGGAGAGTGAACATTCAAGTACCACTATTTGATTCAATAATTTAAAATATATGATTTCAGTCCATGATTTTTCATTTTATTTTTTAACTCTATGCTTCTAACCATACCATCATTGACCTTGAACACCACCACAACTCTTAGTCGCCTACTCCACCAATCCCATCATTGGTCGGCTGATAGCTACTTGATGTATCGGAGCACAGATTAGGGTTCTTAGATTATCACCGAAGGGATGAGATCAAGAGAGAGGGGAAAAGATTTATCAAGATAGATAGATCAAAGGAGATCTCCACCCTCTGATGCCATCTTTGTTTTTAGCAAATCCGTCAGGGAAACCTACAAATTTGTTATCTAGTTCAAGAAATTTGACTATCTCGGCGGTTCTTGGTATAGATTTGACGACTTCATCTGCATTCCTGTGTTGTTAATAGGAACCAATCAGGAGACGACACATGTATGTGTGAGGCTATGATGTAAATCATCATGAGAATCTTGCTTTAAAATTATATTATAGGCTACTAATTTCATTTATAAGTTAGAACAAGATAGCGAACATGTCATAAAACTACTATGTAAACCATGCGAATCTTGCTTTAGAATATATTATTGATTATTTTCATTTATAAATTATAATAAGATAGCGAAAATGCCATAAAACTACGTTATAAACCATGCAAATCTTGCTTTTAAATAATTATTGGTTATTTTCATATATAAGTTACAATAATAAGATAGAGAAAATGGCATAAAACTACGACGCAAGTCATGTTAGTCTTGTTTTAAAGGTTATGTAATTTGTGGTCAGAACCAAGTTGAATCCCTCAAACTTAAAATGATATATATAAGTTATAATGATAAGTTATATGTTCAGTTGTTGAAAACACAAACAATCATCATTTTATTTCATAAATTGAAAAATTACAAGTATGTTTGAAATTCAATTAACCAAATATACGAACCCTAAATCGTTTCTAGTTAAACAACCATAAGCTACAAAAATGATTAAAAGAATACAACCAAACTAAAATTGGTTTTATTAATGGTACATGCATAAAATCTACTACTGATCAAGTTCTCATGAATCAATTGGATAGATGCAACTATGTTGTTCTATCCTGGATTCTGAACTCAATTAGTGAGGATTTATTTTCTAGCCAAGTTTTCGCTACTATTGTTGCTGATGTGTGGAATGAGTTAAAAGAAACTTATAGTAAAATTAATGTTATATACAACTTACATAAATAGATTAACTCTATTAGTCTGAATTGCTTCCTAACTTTGAAATTTAAGTTCGTAATAAGTGTAAGTCTTAGTGGGACATATGATAATCCTAAACAAGTGAACTTGGTATAAAGTTTGGTTTTGTTTAAAAAAGCCTATGAATTGAAGTTTTTTGCAACTAATTGGTTTAATGATGTGAAGTTATGAATCTCTACCAAGTGAACTTGCTATTAATTTTGGTTTTGATCTTTGTAGGGCTAAATTTGTTTAAAAAAGGCTATGAAGTTACGCGCGACTAATTGGTTTTCTACACACGTTCTATCCAGACTATGTATTTGCGTTCTATCCAGACTAAATATTTCCATCTTTAATTAATCAGTTTGTTACATCTATGATATGATGCTAATTCTTATTAATTCAATAATCATTTTGGAGAGTGAACATTCAAGTACCACTTTAGTTCCCCCCCCCCCCCCCCCCCCCAAATAAATCACAACCAATCCTACACCCATTTAAATAAACCTTAATTATCTTAAAGAATGCAAGCATGGCAACAATTAAAAATGCTAAAGAATGAAGTTGAGGATGTGGCATTGAGGTGGATGTTGACAAGACTAGCTAGTAAAGGATCAAGTTGAAGTTGTCATTTGCCACTTGAGTTTTGATTGTAAATAATGTAGGTTTTATATTCGTATGATTTGATTATCATTTATCACACATTATTTTTGTCATTTTTCTTCCTCTTGCCATATGCATCTAAACAATCTAATCATGCCAATTTGGTATTCTCTTTCATATGATCAAGCTTATCTTTTTATTGAATTATGTAATATTATTTAAAAAAACAATGAAACTCTATTAGGATAGATGAATGTATGTGTGAAAACATGATTTGAAATAGATGCACAACGTTGGGTTTTTTTTCCTTTTATTATTTTTTTCTTTTTTCCCCTTTTTGTGTGTGTTTTTCTATTGTGTAAAGAAACTTATATGCTAGTATTATGATGATTTGTTTTATCTCCATATGAATAGGTGATTACTAAATTTTGGTTCATACATTCTAGAACTGATATAACGCCCTGCTTGCGGTGCGCACATATAATGTATATATGTGTGAACCCTTGGGTGGGCAAAAGTAAAATTGCACTAATTTTGACGTTATTTTACTAATCACGTGAAAATAACGTTAAAAGTGGCGGAAAGTTAATCAGGCATCGTGGTGGCGTTGATAGTCGAAAGACAAGGGCACATGCACCAATCAGCCGGTGTCCCGAGGATTGAGTGTTATGTGTCTTATGTCCAAGGCTTGATTCAAAACTACTATCGAGCCGGGGGTCTCACCGGAAGCAGCCTCTCTATCCCTATGGGATAGAGGTAAGGCTGTCTACATCTTACCCTCCTCAGACCCTACCATAGCATTGCTATTGGTGGGATATACTGAGTACGATGATGAGGATGACATTCTAGAACTGATATATAGTTTTTTAATGGGAATTTCTACGTCATATGGTTTACTAGAGTACTTAAATTCTCGTTATTTAGGAGAAATTCCACCTTAACAGACATCTTGTTATCATTGGACTCCAAGTCTTTGGTCATATACTTATAACCTAATTATCTCCATCGATGACAAACCAACCATAACTCTTACAACAAGTATACAAGCTACAAACGAAGAGGTTAAGCTCGACGTCACATATTGACCGCATAACACTCGATAAAATTCATAGCAAGTTGTAAAAAAAGAGGTTTATGGTTGATACTATGGTTAAGTCGTGTATCGGCCATACAGAGTTCATAGTCAAAGATTGCACAACTTCTTCCAACAGATTAACCATCATCAATGTCACAGATCGATGGTGTATCGACCGTCAACGGATTGATAATACATCTTAGCGTGCTATGATGAGAGTAGTACCATGGTAAGTGACATTTTGAGACAGACTAAAAACAAATCTGTGAACCCTTTATGGGAAAATGGGGCAATATTTGCGGTATAATGGTCCAAATGTTTCAAATGGTATTAGAATCTCTCATGTGTCATTCGTGCTCGAGAAAACCTCATCAACGATGATGAGTCAATGAAGGGTGTTCAGGAGGACACCATAGGGAAGTACCACACTATTGATTGGTATGTTGGGGCAAACCTCATTGGAGGATGGGTCTATAAGGTGGGGTAATTGTAACAACGCATGCAAATCTCAAATCTATCATGGACATAAGAGATTTTTGGCTTATAAGGAATGAACCGCTTCAAATACACCAGCGTGTTTTGGGTATAATAGCTATGGACTAGAGGATAATTCCACAAGAAAGCTTGCTCAGACATGAGTAGTGGCAGGAATGGTAACCTTTTGGAAAGTCTTCTTAGAGACAACTAGAACCAATTTCATGAGCTCCTTGTGGACATGAGTAGTAGCAGGAATAGTAACCTTTTGTACAGTCTTCTTAGAGACAACTAGAACCAATTTCATGAGCTCCTTGTGGATAGATCGTACAATATCGATAGTATGAGAAGCAAATGCACGTCATATTTCATGCTTTGGCGGCTAAGTCTCTCTTGTATTTAAGATTGAAAACAAATATATTCTTTTAGTACCTTCGTCGTCACACTTTATGAAAAACGCTTATACTCTTAAATTGTCACAAGTGATGCCTAAATGATTGAAAGATTTAAGCAAATGGCATCACAAATACAAACCTCATTAAGTCAAGTGCTAAACAGAATGCAAAGACGACAAAGTCAAGTGCTAAACAAAATTTCAAGAGTCAAACAACAAAAATACCCTGGATTGACCGTAAATGTCATGGACACACCATCCTTATAGAAATAGAACTTCAGATAGATCAACCCAATGATGCTTAATGTGTGTTTTGGTTCCAAGATTTCTTAAAAATGATTGCAATTTTATAGAGCTCATAAATATGTTTGTATAGACTAAAGAAAAGTTTTATAAAATAAATTAAGGTCATAGAGGATTAGGTTGATGAGAATATGACAAAATCCAAATTAGTTGAAAGTGCAAAAGACGATAATAATGAAAAGAGTTTCATAAAAATAGAGTTTTTATCAAACAAATCAAATACATTGATTACATATTTTATAAACTAAGAATAAAAATGAAATTTGTTGAAAGGACTTCTATAAAATCTAACTTTCAGCATGTTTTTACATCTTAAAGTTTATTTATAAATTACTTCACACAAGATTTTACAAATTTGGCATATGAAATAAAGATTATTTGTTATGGTTTTGTGAAAGAGCACAGGAGGCAGGTCATCATTTTTTGTGCTCACCACCATAACACCATGCGAGTGAAAGGGCTTTGCTCCCTTCTTTGCTACACCAGTAAAGTATAGGGCGCTACCCTTTTTTGTGATTCTTTTAACACCTTTTTTTTTTAATTTTCAATCAATTAATAAACCAATAGTGCATCTTCAATTCATACCATCCAATGACTACTTTGCGAATTTCACACACACTTCCCATAACACCCTTTAGTAAGTGAAAAAAGTGAAAGCCTTTTACTACCTTATCCCAATGTGTTAGTGATTTGCCTATTTCACATTGGCATTTTCACTTCTTCCGTAACACATAGTCTAAGTTCTCATTAAAAACAACCCCAAAATGAATAAAGATAGTCGAGTGGCTTGGAAAAGTGTTTGACATGTTAATTCACGGCTTGATATCCATTTGCCGTCTATATCCATATTTGTATTTGTACTATCTAATAAAGAAAGATCTCTTATAAATTCAACTTTTTTAATAATATTATGTTTTAAAGAGAAACTAGAGATACTAAAAAAACATAATACATTTAAATTATCTTTTGTTTTAAGAAACTTTAAAATCTATTTTTGTTAACTTTTGTTTCAGTCAAATAGTAAGTGTAAATCAAATTATATGTCAATTTTTAAATATTTCTTATTCTATTTTAAGGCATTAGTATGTATAATACATTTTTAAAACTTTTTACCTACAAAATATACATAAAATTTTATGTATTTGATGTTTTTCACTTCTATTATTATAAATGTTCTAACTACCTAAATAAAAAAGATATTTAGCCTAGCAAGAGACTAGACTAAATTATAACACCACCAGAGTACATTCATCAATTACATAGATTGTCAAAATGAAATCGTATATCAAATTAACAATTTTTCAAATCCAACCTCACTCGTTTACCTTTATTCTTCACCCGAAAATAGCTTAGTTTAAACGTTATGATTTTATTTATATTTTTGATATGATTGATGTATATTGAAAAGGAAAAAAAAAACAATTTTTTTTTCTAGAGCACGTCCTGAATCTTCTACCATTCAACGCATGAACAGCTGCCATGTGCCACGTGTAACACATCCTTCCAAAAAACCACGTGTCACCACCAAACCACATGTGTATCCACGTCATCAGACGATCCAACCTCCTTTATCCAGTTAATAATCCAAAGTCCCAAAAAAACAAAGAAAAAAGAAACAGTAACAAACTCCCAACACAACGTCTGTGCAAAATCATGGTACAAGATATGAAAAAATTTACTTGTGTTACATCAAAAAACATCCCAAAAATGGATAAACACACAATTATCCGCAAGAACAGGCACAAGAACAAGAAACACACCGCAAAACATTCGATCTTCAAAAAAGTTGTTGCATACCTTATTTCGGATACTTACATGTACAACCCTTTGGTCTCTTCTCAACCCTGGTTTGATTTACCTCCACCTAAGCAAATGTTTGCTCCCCAATCTGGTAAATTAATTTACATTTAGAGTTTATTTATTTGTTTAATTATTATTTATGTTAAGAGCTAATATTTTACAACTAAATTCACCTAACCCGGCATGTGAATTAAGGTGTTAAAACCCGATCCGAAACAACAAAAGCTGAACTGAAACAAAAACTGACTAATTGGTTTAATTATTTGTTTTTTAATTATTTGTAAAAACCAGACTTACAATTAGGTTTTAGTTTTACATGTAATAAAAGCCAAACCAATCAGAATGTCTAGATATTCATTTTTTTAGTTGAAGTAACTCATTAGAATCTAATAAATATGTAACAAGTATTTTACCCTTAATACATTAGTACGGTTACCGTGTTTCGCTGCGGGGTTAAAAATGTTTAGCGTTTTATTTTTGTATATGTCCGGTTGTTTATTTGTTTATTTTTTCTTTTGGCAAGGAAAAAAGAAGCAACAAATTTTGTTTGGCAATCTAGAGAGTTGTAACCTCTGGTTTCTTTATTTAGTGAGCAAACATAAATCTTCAACTAAACAAAACAATTAACAAATAGCATAACACATGTTTAAAAATTGTTGAAGACTTGATGTTGTGTCCAGAGGGTGAAAAAATTTTCTGGTTGAAATTTGATCCTTTGATTAATAGGTATGTTTGATTAATAGTTACTTTTGAAAGGATTGAAGGATATGGTTGAGATTTGTTATTTTGAATTTTTTTTTAAACGACCAACAGACATAGAATGCGCCTAGTTGCTCCGTATGGGGTGACCCAATAGCTAAAGGTCACCGTCAGCTGCTCAACCCTTACCCAGCCGTACGGAGCCTTAAGCGCCTCCAACTTATCTCCAGTTCTGAGGAAAACCCGCACACCCAAAGGCCTACTGGTGATAAAACCCGGATGCCCTTATTGAGCCACCCATGTCCCCTTGAGAGTGTTGTAAGTGAGAATTGAACTTGGGTTTCCATTGAGAAACCCAAACTCCCAAAATGTTTGCTTTTTAATATTTGTTGGTATTTTAGGAATCCAGGAAGATGTGGCTCTTCCGATTAAAAGAAGGAACAAGAAATTGACTGAGAAAGTTATTGACTATCTGGAAGCTGACTGTTATTTGTATTCTCCATTGATTAATAAGGATAATGATAATAATCAGCATCTTTGTTCAGAGAGTCATATAGCTAATGGAAACTCAGGTACTTACATTCAAGTTTATTTGTTCGTTGATTATATACACTTATTTTTCATCATTTGTAACTACTATTATGTAATAAATAGCAGGTATTGGTGAGATGCAAAAAGTTGGTGATGGCCGACAAGTTGGTGTGGTTAAGAAAAATGTAGCTTATCGTGAATCAGTGAAGCACGTCGTCCACTAAAAACTAGAAATTATGTATATGATGGCTCTTGTATATCGTATATGCATGCTGTTTAAATTTGTTCTAATAGACTAAGATTGTTATGATGTGGATTTGTATATATCCATATGCGATGCTGCCTGCATAAATTTGTTGTCTTGTCACAAATACGGAATCAAGATTTATTAATTCCCAAATTAACCAAAGTGCAATTAAGTCTCAAAAGGTGTGAAGTTAAAAGAATTAAGATAAGTATTGGAGCAACAAGGATTAAGGGAAAAAAAGCAACAAGAATTAAGTCGATTTACCGGACTCACCAGTTCTGATATTTACATGTTTACGTGATTTATATTATCATGGTATTTACATGATTATTTTATATTATCATGGTATTTACATGATTATGTTTTAACATAATCATTGTTTTAAAAAACCGGTATTTTACTCGTATCAGATTTGGCTAAAAAATGATGCAACCGGTTGAATAGTTTAACATGTAATTCCATATAAATACAATTGTAACTCAAAAATAATCCTAAAATACATTAATAAACATTAGATAAGAACCAAACATTACATATGAACAATAATCAAGTTAAATATAGGAAGTTAGTATGTTGTATATGAAATTAATAAACTACAAAATATGTAAAGAAACCCACATTGGATTTATAGGATACAAAATTGGTTGATTAACGAATCGTTGTTTACTGTGTTTAGTCGTTTTAATTTTTTCGCTAGGTTAAAGTCATTTTTAAAAAAAATACGGACCGCAAAAGAATATCAAAAATCATTTTATTGAAAAACCAGTTTGTCGGTTTAAACCGGCTGTATGATATTCTAACAAGCCGCCTAAAAGTACCGGGCTCTAAATATCGATTACCTTACCGAAATCTGGTATAACTAATTCAACCGGCCGGTACGTACCTGTTTTTAAAATATTGGTTTTAGATGTCATAATTATGATAATTTACCGGACTCACCCGTTCAGAAGGCAAACACGAGATGGCTTTTTTGGGCTTGGGTTCAGGCCACTGGTTCAACTGTTTGGCCTACATTTAATCTGGCCCATCAGAAGGGTACGTAACTATGATGATTATAGATTAATTTATTTTTGTATACATATATCGATAGTGAAATATTCCTAACTTGAACTTGGACATCCCATGTAACCAAATAGTTATTTGTGTCGGTATGTATTACATTTTTAAACGCCAATAGAACTAATGGTAATTAAGATCCGGCATTGGTTAGGCTTTTAAACTTCAATAACCTAAGTAATCCATACCGATTAACTTGAATGATGTATAAATTACTAAGGGAAGATTCATGTACAAAATAATCTTGACATGAGAAGTACGAAACAATACCAATCTATAAAAAATAAGAACTTAGAAAACAACACCAACTGCAAAACCAATCTGCATAAGTAATGCTTTATATTAAGAAAAACCCTAATAATAATAAAAAAAAAATCAAAATTAGCAACAAAATAATAACAGTAAATATTTTTAACAGGATAAGAAATAAACATTAAACATAATAATAACAACAGAATATATATCAATAATAAATTATAACGTCTCATAACCGAAAATTAACAAATACGAACAAAATAACAGCAAATACGTATAAAAACAAGCATAATAATATCAACAAATTAGTTCTTACTATTTTCATATTAAGAATGATTTGTATTTATTCCTAAAACTAAATTACTATACCACTCATGAGATATTTATTGATAGTGGCGGATGTAGTGTAAAGTTAGGGGTAGCATCCGCTACCCCTCAACTTTTCGTCGGCAGTGTAATTTTTTTCCTTTTGGGTCAATTTTCGTATTTCGCTACCCATGAAAAAATATTACGTTACCCCTATTTGTTTAAAGGACAACCAATTTAAAAGTTCAAATTAAATAAAGCCCAAGCAAATAAAAACAACTAATCTTTTTTTCTTTTGATTCAACGAAAAATATTAAATAGAAACAGACTGAAATAGAAACATGCTTAACAAAATCATCATTTTAAAAGTAAAAATCAAATAAAGCCCAAACAAAATTTATAGTCCAAAGCAAATAGAAACCAATAATCTTTTTTTCTTTTGTTTGAACGATAAACTTCAAACAGAAACAAACTCAATAAAATCAACATTTTGAGGTTGAAATTTTTAATACGGTTTTGGAAATGCAAATTAAAGCTGGAAATAGATAGTGTGGTCTCAACTAGTTTGTTAAAAAATATGTGTGGTTTAAATCTTGAGATTCGTTTTCTAAGTTTGACATATCTAAGATAGTGATAAATTCAGAAATGTATCCAAATGATAATGATAATGAAGAAAGAGGGTGTATTTCGGGTGATTGTACGGCCTTTTATCACACTTTAAAAAATGATGTTAAATTTGTAAAATTGGATGAATGTGTAACTTTGTTTGTGTAATTGTGGAAACTAGAAAGCACACTTTTCATTTGGTTTGTCGAATATTAAAGCTAGCGTTGATTTTACCGATTGCAACCGCAACCGTTGAAATATGTTTTTTATTTAAATGAAGCTCATCTATACGGGTTTGCTTAAGTGAATGGGTGATTATTTGAATAATGCTTTAATTTGTGCTGTCGAAAGAGAAACGTTCGATAAAGTAAAAGAACAGTGTGCAATCTTTCAAAAACCGAATACGTGAAATTTGCACCCAAGTATCGTGTTTCTATTTTATTTGTTTACATTGTATCAAATACAGTAATAAAATTTTTTTTAGCGTTACCGCTGACATTTATGTCTAGATCCGCCAATAAACTTATTGACTTAGATATTTAATTACTAAACATATTAAACAAATAACAGGATATAGCGATAGTACAACTTTATAAATATATATCATGTTATATGAATACCATGTAATAGGGTGCCCCTATAAAATTCCAAAGAAACATTTATGTATGGCCCACCCATGTGTGCACATGCACCCATCAACCTTAGATACGTACATAAATATTGATGATGATGAATACATGTTCTGTCCACTCTTTCTTTCGTAATTGTGCCAAGAGTGCATGAGCAATTATAATCACTTATATGTCCTACTTACTTTCCTCACATATATAACATGCGATTTCCACAATTTCCGTAGCTTTGTCGATCTTATCTACCCGTTTTTTTATTTCAAAGTTTTCCACTTTATGATCTACCCGAAAGATTTGCGTAAGAAAAAATAGAGGGCGTAAGACGGGTTGTTAATTTACACAAAACACGCTCTAAGTAAAAACATGTATTTTTATGTGGATCCGGTGGTTCCTTTCTATCAAACTAATGATTTAGAAGTTTTTGCACAAATGTATTACGGTCTCGAAGATTTTAATATGTATTAGATAGTTTCTTAACTTTAGTTGGTTGACCTGTTACAAATGCAACATAGCTTCAAACACTATTAGAAAAATGATCTTTTGATACGGTTGGGTTTCTTTTTTTGATGCGGTGCTAGTCCAAAACCATGTCTAAAAACGTTTTTATCTTTAAACTTGTTAATAAGGTGCCAACAAACTGCGTTTGAAGGTTTATAACCGCGACTAAAGATTTAGATTATAACTTTGGCAGCAGTTTTTAAAAACCGCGTCTAAATCTATGATTTCTTATTCCTTGACCCTAACCGAATAGATCAGTTGTCTTTTTATCATCTTCTCATAACCTTAATCCTCTCCAAAATCCCACCATATCACCTTTAAGCAATTTTGAAGAACATCTAATTGTTTCCATCTCCAAAAGGTAAACTTCGTCATCGTTTCTTCCCCAATTTACTTCCTCATGTGTGTTTTCCCCTTATTACCTAATTTTGGGTTAACCTAATTTTGTTTTGATTTGCCCAAATCGGTTTTAGGGTTTTCGATTTTGCGACTAGGTTTGTCAAAAGTTCATTAAGTACCGATAATTCATGCCCACCACTCAGTTCAGTTCACCGATCTCCTATTTCTATGCAACCGCTATGGATGAGGGCAAGCATGAGGAACCACACTGGAAAAAGGACTGCGATGGTGATGCTTCTCGAATAGGCTATAGTGGTGATTATCGATGGTTAGGTTTTTCTAGTTATATTGTTCATTTTAAGCATCAGTTGTACATTTCAAAAGTGGATTTTGTTATATTTGTTTCTGGTCCTAATCACAGGTTCTTGTTGTGCTGTATAAATGTGGGTTTTGAGGATGCACACCACCTGCTCGATAAAATGATCCACGCCTCTGTTGTTAAGGACAGTTTATAAACGGGTTTACTGATGTTTCAGATTATATTTGTTTAGGGATATGGCGGCTTTATTCGTTAAATTCCTTTTTGTTCTTAGGTGTATGCAATTTATTATATATTGTAGGCATTTTGTTTTGTTTAGTGATAGTCAGTACAACTGGTTAACAAATTTTAGGTTTTATTTTTGTTTAGGTACATAGTATATTTAACTAACTTTATTGTAGTTTGTTATGTAGTGTTGATCTTCTGTTTTTGTTCTCAGGTGTGGCAACAACATTATTGAAAGCTTCAAAGCATTTAGTGGCTGAAGGGTTTTTTCTTGGCTACCCGTGGTAAAGCTTCGATCTTATATATTTTTCTTGTTTTTAATCCGTCTATTACTTATATGTAGAAGTCATTATATGTTGTAGGTGCATGCTTTGAATAAATGACACCAGGTTTTACACTTGAGTTGTTATACAATGCTCACTTTGCTTCTTGGAATGGGACTTGTGTTGTTACTTGACCAACAAGGGAGCTTGAAACACAGGTTACACCATGTTATACTGCTTTTATGTTTGTTAAGCTTATTGGTATCAAGAAGTTGATTGTGCATTTAATACAGACTCATGCAGTTGCAAGCGATCATCTCAAGTATTTACTCTCACGCTTTTGGGCTGGTAGATACTACTGGCCGTTTAATCATATGCAAAACACTAAAGGCTTTATCTTTAATGTGAGTGGGTGAATTTCTGTAACATTTGTCAATTTCGGGTCTTGTTTGTATTCGTTTTTGTATTTGTTTATTATGTAAACCGACCCGATTTGTAAACCGAAGCTTATGTTATAATTAAAATGATGGATTTATGTTACAATATTGTTTCACACTTATTTGTTGTGTCTTGAAAACATCCTACCTTTATTTTTATTTTTATTTATTTATTTAAATTTTTTTTTTGTTTTGTGTTTTTGTCTTGATCCATTTTGCATGAAAACTCTTGTGTCTCACAGCTATATTTGACCACCAACATTACCCTATATATACACCACCTTTCCTCTTCATTTTCCCTTGCTACAACTCCCAAAAAAAAAAACTCTCTCAAACATCAAAGATTCAAGATTATCTTCTTAAGTGTTCTTGAAGGTTTTTAGTCTTTCATCTTAATTAGTTTATGTAGCCTTATTATTACTTGTTTATGGTTGTGCAACATATAAATAATATACACCTCTTGTTTACTTTTGGTAGTTACTTCTCCGATTCCGGTCGGTGAGGTTTCGGACCTCATAAGGCAAGGCTTCATGGAGAACTTCGTGTCCTTGATATATATACATCTATATAACTTGTTCATACATATTAATCTTGCTTATTTTAGTTTGTTGGTCATGTTTACAAGTTCCATGGTTATGGGTTTTAAGAGTCTATGCTTCGGTTTAACCGTAAATAGCTCTAAACCGTAAACCGAACTTTGTTACTAGTTTTGTTAAATAATTGTTTAAACATGCTTATTGTTAGATCTAAGTTTCTAAAATCATTTTTACAAATTCTATGGTTATGGGTTTGTAGAATCTTACCTCGGTTTTAACCCGAAACACGATTCGAACCGAAAACCGAACTTTTGTTTAAAGACTTTATTGTTAACTTTTGGTTGTAAAACTTAAAGTATTTTTTTTTATTTGTACATTATTATACAAGTTCTTTAGTGGTTGGACATGTGGAAACCAACCCGATTCTTACTCGCTTAAGACACACAAGTGTGTTTTTTTTAGCCATCAAGACTTGTATATTTCTTTAAAAATAGTTACAAATTGATTTTTAAATATTTTCTTAAGTACTTGGAAATGTTGGATCCAACTTGATCTCATAACAAAGTTTGGACCGACAAAACCGAACACTCGCTTAACGTGCGTTGTTAGTTCTAAAACAATGGAACTACATACTTGGTTAAGTCATATTAAATTTTATTGAGTTATCTCATAACATTCAATATTTTGGAAAGTTGACTTTGGGTTTGACCAATTATCAAGACCCGAACCGACAACCCAAACACTCGATAAAGAAAAACTCGTTTTAGTATCTTTATTCCAAAGGGATTTGCATTCTTGCATTTTACCCACCTTATTACTTAACATAGGTTGAGTAAATATTAAGGTTAGATACTTTAACCCGGTTTCGAGCAAACTTACATTTTTAAAGGGTTATTATTATAAATTCTTAAATAGTCACATTTTAAACCTTGAACTTTAATTATTTACATTTCTCAACATTTATTTTGTTTAAAGACCTTCAAGACAACCTTTCTAAATTCAAGACTTCTTTTCTTTTTAGGCATTGTGCGTTAAACTCGTCGTTCCGACAAATCTCCAAATTATCATCTTTCAAGTTTACTACTTGAAGGTGAGTACTTCATACCCCATTTTCCATCTTTTATTTTGGGGGTGACATTTCATACTTATTCAACAAAATGCTTTATATTTGAATCTTAAACCACAAACGTAGTTGTATACTTTACCTAAATAATTGCTCGATTTGGTGTTCTATGCTTATATGCCTATGTGTTTATCGCTTTTGGTTGGTGAAACTATAAAATCCTAGACTATTTGGCATCCCCTTATAGCAAGGTGTCGTTAACGTAATGCAATTAATGATAACTATAAAATCCTAGACTATTTGGCATCCCCTTATAGCTAGGTGTCGCTAATGTGTTTAGCGATATCTATTTATCCAAATTACCCCGACCAAAGGCGGCAGAACATGCCGAGGTGTAACGATTGTCCATAAGCACATGACACTAATTAAAGTGACAGTATTTAATAAACTCATTTCATTTCACAACATCGAAATAGTCTAGGATTTTATAGTTTCACCAACCAAAAGCGATAAACACATAGGCATATAAGCATAGAACACCAAATCGAGCAATTATTTAGGTAAAGTATACAACTACGTTTGTGGTTTAAGATTCAAATATAAAGCATTTTGTTGAATAAGTATGAAATGTCACCCCCAAAATAAAAGATGGAAAATGGGGTATGAAGTACTCACCTTCAAGTAGTAAACTTGAAAGATGATAATTTGGATATTTGTCGGAACGACGAGTTTAACGCACAATGTCTAAAAAGAAAAGAAGTCTTGAATTTAGAAAGGTTGTCTTGAAGGTCTTTAAACAAAATAAATGTTGAGAAATGTAAATAATTAAAGTTCAAGGTTTAAAATGTGACTATTTAAGAATTTATAATAATAACCCTTTAAAAATGTAAGTTTGCTCGAAACCGGGTTAAAGTATCTAACCTTAATATTTACTCAACCTATGTTAAGTAATAAGGTGGGTAAAATGCAAGAATGCAAATCCCTTTGGAATAAAGATACTAAAACGAGTTTTTCTTTATCGAGTGTTCGGGTTGTCGATTCGGGTCTTGATAATTGGTCAAACCCAAAGTCAACTTTCCAAAATATTGAATGTTATGAGATAACTCAATAAAATTTAATAAGACTTAACCAAGTATGTAGTTCCATTGTTTTAGAACTAACAACGCACGTTAAGCGAGTGTTCAGTTTTTTCGGTCCAAACTTTGTTATGAGATCAAGTTGGATCCAACATTTCCAAGTACTTAAGAAAATATTTAAAAATCAATTTGTAACTATTTTTAAAGAAATATACAAGTCTTGATGGCTAAAAAAAACACACTTGTGTGTCTTAAGCGAGCAAGAATCGGTTTGGTTCGGTTTCCATCTTACAACAAGTTCATAGATGGTTTCCACATGTCCAAACACTAAATAACTTGTATAATAATGTACAAATAAAAAAATACCAAAAGTTAACAATAAAGTCTTTAAACAAAAGTTCGGTTTTTGGTTCGGATCGTGTTTCGGGTTAAGACCGAGGTAAGATTCTACAAACCCATAACCATAGAATTTGTAAAAATGATTTTAGAAACTTAGATCTAACACTAAGTATGTTTAAACAAACAAAACTAGTAACAAAGTTCGGTTTACGGTTTAGAGCTATTTACGGTTAAACCGAAGCATAGACTCGTAAAAACCCATAACCATGGAACTTGTAAACATGACCAACAAACTAAAATAAGCAAGATTAATATGTATGAACAAGTTATATAGATGTATATATATCAAGGACACGAAGTCCTCCATGAAGCATTGCCTTATGGTGTCCGAAACCTCACCGACCGGAATCGGAGAAGTAACTACCAAAGGTAAACAAGGAGTGTATATTATATATATGTTGCACAACCATAAACAAGTATTAATAAGGCTACATAAACTAATTAAGATGAAAGACCAAAATCCTTCAAGAACACTTAAGAAGATAACCTTGAATCTTTGATGTTGGAGAGGGTTTTTTTTTTTTGGAGTTGTAGCAAGGGAAAATGAAGAGGAAAGGTGGTGTATATATAGGGTAATGTTGGTGGTCAAATATGGCTGTGAGACACAAGAGTTTTCATGCAAAATGGATCAAGACAAAAACACAAAACAACAAAAAAAATAATAATAAAATAAATAAATAAATAAATAAATAAAAATAAAGGTAGGATGTTTTCAAGACCCAACAAATAAGTGTGAAACAATATTGTAACATAAATCCATCATTTTGATTATAACATAAGCTTCGGTTTACAAATCAGGTCGGTTTACATAATAAACAAATACAAAAACGAATACAAACAAAACCCGAAATTGACGAATGTCACACCCCTAATATTGACATTCTATATAATATAATTTTTTTTCTTGTGCAGGCATGCGTTTTTAAATATCTCCTGTTTTCTCCCAAGATTTACTAACTTAGGCATTCACTTAAATGAGTATTTGTACTCTTGATTCGTATATAGTTGAACAGATTCTAGTATAGTTTGTAATAGGTTCTATCTTGTAGAAAACTGTATTTTGATGAGCTTATATTGCAAAATTCTAGATTTATTGCATTTTGGTTCGTTTTGTAATTTTTGGTGGATTTGGATTGCTAAAATTCTGCAACGAAATAGATTTGGCAGGTTAAATATGGATTTGGCGCTAAATTGCGATTCATTTTTCTAAATGTTAAATATTCTTTTGACGAGGTTTCGAAACCGCGTCTAAAGATAATTAATAGAAAATGCTACACCCTTTTTTGACGTGGTTTAGTGTGCATTTGATGCTGTTTTCAAAACCGCATCTAAAACCAAGCTAGCTTTTGCTTCACCATTGCACCGCATCTAAAAAGCATTTTTCTACTAGCGATAACTTAGAATTCAAATTATTGTTAGGCATACATCACTATCATTTGTCATCACCGATGGATCGTTGACAAAATTAACTATCATTGATCCTCGTTTGTTTTGTAGTTTTACTATTCTCTCCCCTTTAAAACATTGCATCTTGAAAGAAAGGATAACCAAGGATCCATTATCTATATCTTGCTAAATTTAAATTTCTATTTGTAACCTATATGTTTACACTGTTTTGATTTCTTTTATACAATACTCTAGTAAATTAATTAAGAAATAAATTTAAATTTCTATTTGTAACCTATATTTTACATTGTTTTGATTTCTTTTATACAATACTCTAGTAAATTAATTAAGAAAAATAAATATAAAAGATGGTGGTGATGATATGGAAAATGAAAACACCATAACAAAGATTATATATTGGTTTGTAAAAATAATGTTTTGGCAAATGGATAAAGCTAGCATTGATGTCACTACACTTGGACGCTTATAGATTTTTGTATTAAAATGCTCTTAAGTAAAATGAAAATAATATGGTTCATTTTCCATATGTAAAGTTGAGTTTTAAGAGTTTTATTGCTAAATTGCAATATATGGTGTATTCAGTATCCTCTCATAGGGTTCTTATGGAGATTGTAGGCCATAGAAAACCATGTGACTGCATGTGCAATATTTTTCCCAGTAGCCCCACATCTTCACTTTTAAATTCATAAATAATGCTTTCAACTCCATATTTGTTCTTCTCACCTCTAAATTTCTTCACCTTCTGCTAAACATTCAATTTTCAGACACCTCTCAGGCTCTCATGAATCTTTGTCAACAAAATCTGAACTCAAAGGTACACATTCAATATTTTATTATCATGGTTTTTATATAGTATGCAAATAAAAAGGAAACACTCGGTGCATTAGGCTACCACGTTTGCACAGGGTCTAGGGAGGTGCTGGATCGTTTCATAATCTAATGTACGCAGTTTTACTCTATACTTTTTGTGTAAGAGTTTGTATTCACGGCTTGAACTTGTGACCTCCACGTCACAAAGCAGTAACCTTACTCGTTGCTTCAATGAGTTCTAACACCTCTTTTTGTGCAACTAATGAGTTCTACCAAAAATTTTCTTGTATTCTTTTGCCCACAATATTATATGAATTTTGGTATTTATTTTATGTTTATAGGGATTTGTTTTATGAACTTCATGTTTATTTTATGTGAAGCAAGAAAATTTATCCAAAAAAATAAAATTCTTTGTACATGAACCTTAAAATCACATAAACAATAATTATGTATAATATGCAGGAAACTATAATGCACAACTCTTGCCAGCAACTCAAGAAAGAATTTATCAAGAAATGGATTCATGGTCTTCAAATATGTTGTTCATCAAACACCAAAATGAACATCTTGGAAAGAAAGAAGAAGATAAAGCTTTCTGCAGACATAGCCTTGGCTTCTGCTAAAAACTCAACAACTTCTTGGAGTAAAGCTATAATCTCAGAGGCCAAAAACGACGAACAAAACGCTGTTCTTGTCAAAAATTTATCGCCTGAATCGAAGTTCATACGTGCACACCAAAAGGTTAGTTGTCACAAGAGAATCGCCAGCAAGAAAATATTGAAAAAGAGTTATGGTGTTTATAGGAAAATGAAGAAAATGGAGCCTCGTCGTCGTGGATTGAGTTTAGCTAGTTGTATCGTGAAAAGATCAGTGAAGAAGAGAACCCGAGTGCTTAAAAGACTAGTACCGGGTGGAGAATTCATGGATGAATTGTCTGTGATTAAAGAAGCTTTGGATTATATACTTTCTCTTAAGGTATAAGTTGATGTAATGAAGAATCTTGTGAATGCCACCACTATTTTGAGCTAAAATAAATTCAATGCTCAGATTGTTAACAAATAGATTCAAAATTACAAGAACATCTTCAAGACACTAAATACAGAAATATTGTTTAATTCTTCATTTTTCCTTATATCGATCAATAACTCGATCAAAATGCAATTGCAGCGCATTTTCAATCATGAATAGGCCGCAAATATCAATGATTTGACATGGTTTTAAATTTAGTTTAAAGATATATTTCTACACATTCGCAACACGTAGTTAGCTTTTTAAATTTTATTTTCATGTATTGTGACACCGTAGATTGTCGATGGAAAAAATTACAACCGTTTTACAGCATGCATTTAATTAAATTTTAGTTATTTATTTTCACGTTCGACTTTTTTGCGACTTCCTTTAAATTGTTCAACCTCTACAACCGGTAGTCATAATTTTATTTTTCTTTTTAACAAGTTATTTTTTGTGATTTTTCGACTGAATTGTGACCTAAACAAGACAGATGCAATTTTTGCAACAGCCACTAAGTTAATGCTGTCGCAAATACGTTTGAAATTGTCGATTTTACAAAGGCCTCAGAATCGATTAAACGCAACGATTAATACATCACAGAATGAATCGATATCACAAGACATAATTCAACAACTACCAGCGTGTTATAAGCGTGTTATTGATCAAGCAAAAATTACTCAAAAACTTGATTACAATGTTTATATACCTAGCCAATCCCTAGCTAGGCTCAAACCCCTTATCAGATATAAATTCAAACTAATCTATATCTAAAACTTGAATTTGAAATAAACTAATCTAATCCAACTTGACTAGATAAAACTGAATCTGCCCAGAATCACCAGCTTGTGATACGGGTCTTACCCAACCCATTACATAACTCGCAATTGGGTCGGGAATTAGATCGGTTCAACAATACATAAATATAACAACAGTTATGAAGCACGAATTTGTATTATAAACTTTGTTCCTTAATATGTTAGTGTAGTTGGGGTGTAAAGTGTAATAATTACGTAATAGTATGTTAATATGTAAATATTGTAAACTATACCAGTACATCTCAACCATGGGCGAAGTTTAGCCACCCCCTGTTTTTTTTTTGTAGTGGTGTAAATTTACCTGTTTTTGTCCGAAAATTTTTATACGTAGTCTAAATTTACCCGTTTTTCGACTTAAAATTTGAGTCTAGCCCCCGCGTTTATGAATTTTTTAATACATTTTGAGTCCCCCTCCCCCTTCCGACGAGCTCGTCCAAGCTTCGCCATTGATCTCAACTACTTCCTAGTAAGCTAACGAACCCTTAACGAGATCGAGGATTAACCAGCAGATTTTTTAGCATCGAGAAATCATGCAGATAGATTTTATTACTTTAATTAAAAAATAAAACTAGTATACTATGAACAAAAGCACTACAAATGTTCCCAAAAGAACACTCTGTCCCCTATTAATTCGGCCTTCGTGATTGTACTTAAAAGCCCAAACCTTTCCAGCAAATAATTAAGCTACGTCACCTTTCCACCTAATAAAGAACCCACAATGTTAAAGAAGTTAAGGATACTAACTGGCTATATTCAATGGTTCTTGAGCTTCAAACTCTTTTTAAGCAATCACACATGGGTACTATATAGGAGTTTTAGACATGCAGAATTGAAGAAACACTAATCGACCCCGGGCAGATTACGGATAATCTGGGGGTTAAATAGATGTTTCCCACGAGGGGTTAGATCCGGCAAAGATGGTTCTTCTGATAACCTGCAAAACAGACACCGTGAGCTCGTCACTGAGAAGGGGGGGTACCTCTTTGTGACCACCCTCCGGCGTGAGAATCAGACTAGATTGCTCTTGAATATAAGTGTATATTAAGAGAATGACTAGAGCAGATATCAGGTAATATATCAAGATATGAGATATGAGATAAGATGATACCATTCCAATGTGTTGGAGTATTTATAGCCGAAGGTAGGTTTCCAAGCAGGTACAGCCGGCTGAATAGTGTTCCTGTTCTGCCAACTGTGGGCTATGCACATGCCATGCTGGTGGTTGGTGGATAGGCAGCGGCTGATAGTGACCAGGCCGGCTGTGTACTATTCCTGTTCCACCAACTGCAGGCCATGCCATGCACGTCCTCCGACAGGTTGGTGAGTAGGCAGCGGCTAATAGTGACATACAGTACAAGAGCGTGCTGCTCGTCATACTGTTGTCAGTGAGCTGTCGTATCCTTGGTCAGATCTTTTGTCCATACCTCGTCAGGTACAGTACAAAAGATCCTCCAGTATCATACGGACTGGCTCATTTGGGCGGGAGTTCTCCCGGCTTTGTGCGGGAGTGTTCCCGGCTTGCTCACTCCTTCTTCAGGTGACATTACTGAATTATTTAAGAGTTAAGTGCCTTGTGCGTGTAGCTTTGCTGCGCAGGTAGCCTTCCCTGATGGCTTGTATCCGCAGCTGCGGGAACAGGCAGAGTACTTCACCATTGGGAGGCTTTTCCTGCGGGAACAGCTTGCGTACTGCGCGTAAGGACGTCACGTCTCTGAGCATGGTGGGTCCTGCGGACCCAGTTGGTTTCTGCGCAGACGTCCCTCTTAAAGGTGAGTCTTGCGGGTCCAACTGGGCTCTGCTGGGACCTACCTCTTCAAGAATATATATGTGGCCACAGACTTATGGTTTGGGCTTAATTTAATAAGAGGAGACGTGTCACACAATAACGTTTATGCATGCTTGGGACACTTATTTATGGTAAGTTTAAAATCCTATTCAGCTTGCATCCTTTTTTAAGATAGCATGTACGAGCCATTTTAATTTTTAATAGAGTGACAAATGCAATTCGTTTTCATCTTTGGCTGCATTTTTAGATTAAAAAAAAAGAGTTTCAATTCCATAATTATTAATTAATTAACTAAATACAATTAATTTGCATCTGAAAACTACAAGTTGATGACCATATAACATGTTAGATATTTTAGTGTAATTGGATTAACTTATTGACCAATATAAATCATAATATACATTAAACAAATAAGAATGTGCGATGTACACACTTTTTTGAGTTTATTACGATGTTAAGTGCGAATGTAGTAATTACCAAACCCTAATATGCATTATCTCCCCTAATATGCATTATCTCGTTCATTGCGTCAAACATATCATTCTCTGGTTCAATTTTCACTGCAAAATTTGCATATGAAGTTCTTGATCTCAAAGTTTTACCTGATTGATTTATTTGGAGAACCATCAAATAGTTTCAATTTGAAAATGCATACAACTCTTAGATAATCCAAGCTAGTTGCCAAATCCAAAAATTCCCAACATAACATATGGCAAATATACCATTATAGACTTGATGTTAGTTAATGTTTGTGGATGCCATGGTCGGATGGTCCAATTCAACATGATCGCGAGAACAAAATCTACGATGCCATGGTCCAACTCAACATGGCCGCGGTTAATATTGATAATAGTTGTGACAACAAGATCTCCACATGATGAACCAGACCGTGATATATTATCCAGTTAATGTAGACTAAAGTGAAAAGTAGCACTGCCTGTAAGAGAAGACAATGTTAGTGCCTTTAGTGGTACGTAGTCATGGATAGAGGCGAAGATTGAGCTTAGATCGACCAGAAATGAAGGTGTACATGTGAGTGTAATAAACTTAGAATATTGAACATGAATTATATATAATGAAACATGAACTTACCGGGCTAAATTAACTATATTTGGATCACGGGCTTTCGCGAGTAGGGCTCATTTTGGGATGTGAACTTCGATCATGCATCATTAAATTCAATATCAAACTTGTATAAACCAAAGTGAGATCTTGATTTCTTTTGGGGTGATGATGTTTTCATGAAATGTAGTGTTTGATCACCCCCCATTAATTCCATTTCTGACTAGGAGCTTTGCTGTTATATTATACCACCATATACCTATAAATTATCCTCTCTTTTGGGAATCCCCCCCCCCTTTTTTTTCTTTTTACTTATAGCATGTTTGGGATTGAGTTTGAAAAATACTTATTGGCTTATTAGTGTATTCAAAAAGTCAATAAATTAAAATATGTTTGGCAATCACAAAAATCTTTCTTATTTTAGCTTTTTGAAATGGTTAAAAAGCTGTTTTCTAAAAGTCTCGAATCCTGGCTAGCCAATAAGCATTTTTCAAACTCAATCCCATCCTCTTAATAATGTAAAGTGATATGTATTCAGCCGAAAATCTTTATATGTGTTGAGCCCCCTTGTCCCTGAAAGATTGTAATTTTTTTGGCTCATGACTCAAGTTTTCATTATTTTTTTCCTTTTATACTTCACGGGACATGAAATCTATATCTATACTATATAATAATAAGACAGAATTACAAATTTTGTCCTTTAAAATAAGACGAATTTCGGTTCGTGTCCTTTTCTAAGTTTCCTTGCAGGCGGTGTACTTTAAACTTTTTTTTCCTACAAGTTTTGTCCTTTACGCTAACTGGGTTAGAAAAAGTCAGTTAAATCCCATCACGTGAGTCGCATGTGAGGGTACTTTTGTCCTTTCTTATATCTCTGCAACTAAGCCTCTGTATCACTCTTCCCCCTCCCTCTCAATCGAATCAAGTGCCGGCGATCAAAAACCTAAAACCCTCGTGTCCGACGACGCGACTCAATTAGGGCTTCAATCAATTGCAAATCATTCTCAGAACTTAAACACGTAAGATGGATGATCCTCCTCATCCTCCATTCTACATTCGTGAAGCTGATGAACAATCAGATGCTGATGCGTTGTATGGTAAGTTAAAACTTTAGGGTTTATAATTGGGTTTATTTAACTAACAGCTGTTTAATCTTGTTTGTATAGTAAATAATCCACATTTGTTCACGATCAAGATGCACCATGGTGGCAGTTTCACTAAATTTCCAGGACGGGTTTATAAGAGAGCCGTTGTCCATTTTGTTGACATGCTAGATATTGACAAGTTTTCAGTTCACGAGCTTGATCGAATCTTGCTTGAATTATCCTATCCTACAGATAAGGTTAGATTCTACCATTATGTAGTACCGGGTTCAGAATTGGATTGGGGGCTTAGAGCTTTGGGAAGTGATGATGATGTTAGGGGATTTGCTAAGTATATTGGAGCTTTTAATCAGTTAATGAATGTGTATGTTGAGCATGAGTTCACCTCTATACACACATACTTCTGCTCACCCTCAAAGTTTACCATTGAAGAGATAACAGATGAGGAGTTTCTTGCAAGTGAGGTCGTACTAGATAAAGCAAACTCAGTTAAGAAAATGTTGTTGTTGGAATGGCAAGATAGCACAAATGAGGTAGTTGTGGAACAAGACAAACAGGATGCAAATGTGAATGTTGTAGAAGAGAATAATGTTGGTGTTGTTGAACAACAAGACCAGATTGATATATGTCATGAGGATCCAGAATTTGACCCTATGTTTGGAGAGGATGCTTTTGGTGTGCAACCTACAAATGAGGTGGAGATTGATTACAATGGTGATGTAGATGGAGGTGGGGATGGAGGTGGATATGGTGTGCAGCCTACAAATGAGGTGGAGGTGGGGATGGAGGTGGGGATGGAGGTGGGGATGGAGGTGGGGATGAAGATAGTGAAGATTCTTCAATTTCAGATGAAGACAGTGGAGATGAGTCTTCAAGTTCAGATGAAAGTGGAACTGATGATAGTAGGGATTCTAACTATGAAATGAGAGATGAGAGTTCTGATGATGATGAACATCTAGAGGGTTGTCCAATTAAGAAACCAAAGAATGTGAAGAAATCTAAGAACAAAAAGAAATCTAAAAATGTTAAGAAAACTAGGGATGGTGATGAAGATTCAGAAAGTGATTCAGATAGTGACTTCAACTATGAAGATGGTGAAATACATGATGTAGATGTAGATATGAGGGATTTCAGACTGCATACTGATTTTGAAGTTGAACAGCAGGATGCAAATTGTAGTTTAGAGGTTTTGGACATAGAAATGGATGATGTGATGTTGGATAATGATAGGATGTATAATGAGAAACAAAGAAATGAGGGGGACATGGATTATCTTTTCCATGTAGGACAAGTTTTTGGTACAAAAGCAGAGGTGAAGGATATGATCAAGGCACATGCAGTTGAAACAAGAAGACAAATTAGGATAAGAAAAGATGATTTGGTAAGGGTCAGGGCTGTGTGTGAAGGAGATATGGAAGTGCAGGGGGTTGGATCTAGCAGTGCTAATAAAGATGAGGGACCAGTCCAGAAAAGTATTGGGGGTAGGGGAAAAAGGAAAGACCCACTTGCTATTAGATGCCCTTGGGTACTGTTGTTGTCATACCAAAAGAGAACAGCTTCATGGAAAATTACAAGGTTGATAAATGAACATAAATGCCTTCAATCTAGGGAAATTTATGCTTGCACAGCCGGGTTCCTCTCAAACCATTTGGTTACTGATCTTCAAGATGACCCAAAGCTGAAAGTTAAATCCATCAAAGAAAGGTTTCAAAGGAGGTTTGAAGTTGGTGTGTCTGAGATGAAAGCTTATAGGGCAAAGATGTTGGCCAGGGAACATATAATTGGAAATTTCAGAGGCCAATATGGGTTATTGAGGGATTATATTGAAGAGTTGAAGAGGACTAATCCAGATACAACAGTGAAGCTTGAATTAGAAGAATGCTCAGATCCAACATCTGAGACAAGACAATTCAAGAGGATATACATCTGTTTGGGGTCTTTGAAAAAGGGGTTCAAAGCAATAGGTAGGGATCTGTTGGGACTGGATGGGGCTTTCCTTAAAAGTGCTTGGCCTGGTCAACTTTTAACAGCAGTTGCTCTAGATCCAAACAATGGATACTACCCTGTTGCATATGCTGTAGTTGAAGCTGAAACATTGAACTCTTGGGAATGGTTCTTGGAATGCCTTGGTGATGACTTGGATATAAACAACAGATCCAAGTTTACCTTTATGAGTGACAGGCAAAAGGGTCTTATACAGGCTGTAGATAAGTTGTTTCCTTCTGCAGAGCATAGGTTTTGTGTGAGGCACATTGAAGATAACCTAAGATCACTCTTCAAAGGAAAGCTTTTAAGGGATGCTCTTTGGAAGCTGGCTAGATGTACATCACCTACACAATATGAGAGAGAGATGAACAACCTAAAAAACTTGAACAAAAGGTGTCATCTTTGGGTATCTAAGATCCCACCAGAAACATGGTCAAGGTCACACTTCTCTGGTAAGTTTTTAATTTTGTATCCTTTATTCTCTAATAACTTTCAAGTTTTGTCCTTTATCTGTTGTGTTTTGTTATAATAGGTAGAGCAATGTCTAATGTGTTGACCAACAACATGTGTGAATGTTTCAATTCAAAGCTGGTAGATGGAAGGGACAAGCCTATTATCACATTGCTGGAATACATCAGAGAATATGTGATGAGGAAGATTGTTACTGTGTTGAAGGTAATTGATAGGTCATCAGGGTTACTAACACCATATGCTACACAAATTATGGAGTCAGTGAAGAAGGAAGCAAGCAGGTGAGTTGTATGTGAATATTTACTTGTCTTGTAAATGATGTGAATGGTTTATATATTTGGATGATAGGTACTCTGTGCATTGGAACGGTGAGGATCATTATCAGGTAACAGGTCCATATGGTGATCAGTGTGTAGTGAACATGAGCACAAGTACATGTGCATGTAGGAGATGGGAGATAACTGGGATACCTTGTAGACATGTGGTGGCATGTATTTGGGTGAAGGGTGCACATGACAGATCTGTTGGCAGGCCAGAAACATTTGTCAAACCAATTTACACAATGGATAGGTGGAAGGCAGTGTATAGCTACAAGGTGTATCCCATCAATGGTATGAGTATGTGGCCCACATCACAAGTCCCAATCCAGATCACAGCTCCTAAATTAAAAAAGCAAACTGGAAGGCCAAAGAAATCAAGGAAGAAGTCAGCAGTGGAAAGTGAAGATGGTGGTTCAAGGAAAAAGTCAAAGGTTGATGCAAAGGGCAAGGGAAAGGCTGTGGAGGGTGAAGGCCAGAAAGTGAAGGCAGTGAGAAAGACAAAGACAAAAGGATCAAACACTTGTGGGACATGTGGTCAAAAGGGTCACAACAAGAGATCATGCATGAAAAATTTTGCAGATTAATGTGCCTACTGTTTGACTGTTTTTGTAGTTTTTATGACTTTATGGTATGGATATTTTTATGACTGTTTTTGCAGATTAAGTTGTTAGACTTTTTTTGAAGTTTTTCATGGTATGGATGTATTAAGTTGTTGTCTGGACTTATTTTAAGTTTTTCAAACACTTGTATGGATGTATTAAGTTGTTATGGATGTATTAAGTTTTTCATGTTTTTGAAGTTTTTCATGGTATGGTAATGGTTGTGCATAACTGCAGATGGATGGATAAATGTTACTTATTTTAAGGGTTTGGACATATTTGCCCTTGGATCAGATGTGCAGATAGATAGTGCACAATGTGCAGATTGTGCATGATGTGCAGATAGATGGATGTGTAGATAGATAGTGCACAATGTGCAGATTGTGCATGATGTGCAGATAGATGGATGTGCAGATTGCAGATTGTGCATGATGTGCAGATAGATGGATGTGCAGATTGTGTATGATGTGCAGATTGTGCATGATGTGCAGATTGCAGATTGTGCATGATGTGCAGATAGATGGATGTGCAGATTGTGTATGATGTGCAGATTGTGCATGATGTGCAGATAGATGGATGTGTAGATAGATAGTGCACAATGTGCAGATTGTGCATGATGTGCAGATAGATGGATGTGCAGATTGTGTATGATGTGCAGATTGTGCATAATGTGCAGATTCTGCATAATGTGTAGATTGTGCATAATGTGTAGATAGTGCACAATGTGCAGATTGTGCATCATGTGTAGATAGTGCACAAGTACATGAGCACAAGTACATGTGCATGTATACAATCCATGTATACAATCCATGTATACAATCCATCCAAAAGTCCAAAATAAACTAACCAAAGATCCAAAATAAACTGATGATACATTGCTTAAAAGGGATCCAAAATTACATCCAAAATAAAGTCAAAATACATAATACTTAAACTGCATAAAGTCCTAAATTAACTAATAAAGTCAAAATACAAATAGTCAACAACTTCAAATTCAGTCAACTAGTTACATTTTCATTGCAATTACAATTGCAATGAAAATGATCCAACTAATGAACAATCTGTTCTTCATCTTCCTTGCTTGTTCTTTATAACTCTCTAAACTTTGTTCAACCTTGTTTTTCGACTTCAATAAGCCCGGGATAATCTCCAATGCCCGTTCACACATTGGTGGGTCACGCCATCCAAGAAAGGGGCAATCCGATGTCTAGAAAAGAGGAGAAACATGAAGTATAAACAATTGACTGGAACTTAAATCGAATTACACACTTACCATGTCCGGACAAGAGAAAAACCGACGACCTGGATTTCTATCAGTCCATGAAGTTCGAACAACTGCTACCTTGCCACAAACACAGTAAGCCATCATCAATTGAGCTCTGGTATTTGAATTTCGCATCGAGCCCTAATTGATTGAAGCCCTAATTGAGTCGCGTCGGACACGAGCCCTAATTGAAGCCCTGATTGAAGCCCTAATTGAGTCGCGTCGCCGGAGAATTGAATCGATTGAAGGACACACTGATGGAAAAGAGGGGGAAGAGTGATACAGAGGCTTAGTTGCAGGTAATACGAAATGACAAAAATGCCCTCACATGCGTCTCACGTGAGGGCATTTAACTGAGTTTTTCTAACCCAGTTAGCGTAAAGGACAAAACTTGTAGGAAAAAAAAGTTTAAAGTACACCGCCTGCAAGGAAACTTAGAAAAGGACACGAACCGAAATTCGTCTTATTTTAAAGGACAAAATTTGTAATTCTGTCTAATAATAAAGGTTTCTCAATGCCATATGGCATCACACAAAATAACTTTCTATAAAATTTTCCCACATCTCTCTCTTATTAAATACAATTCTCTTTCTTATTAATAGTTTATATTTAACTTTTTTTCTTTTTAATCTATTATTTTTTCTTTTTAATAATTATTTTTATATAAAAAATTTAATACCAACATAAATATATTATTTAGTTTTATATAAATACATTGCATTAGTTATTCTTTTATAAGTAACGATTTTTTACGTTGATTTGGATAAAATAATTAATTTCAAATTTCAAAGAAATAAATTTTCACTTTATGTTTGTTTTCCAATAAAGATTAATAAAACTAAGGCTAATCACTGTAGATGGTTGATTAGTTTTCAAGACAACCTGTTTTAACGCATTGTAAGTTATGTGTGTTATTATCTAAATTTGAAAGCAAAAACAAAACAAAACTACTAATTTTGATATTGAGGTTAAAATTACAAAAAAAAAAATACAAATATTGTATACAAAAAAATATTTAGAGATTTATGAATTTTCAACAACTTTTATTTCTATATTGTGTGATGTATAATTTATTTTACCATATATTATATCTTTATATCTTTTGAACATATTTTTGTATTTTAGATTGTGTTATTATTTAAATAAATTTATTTTTTATAACCTGTGTTCTACATGGATCTTAATACAATATGTTATTAGAGCATTCTCATACAACCCCTCATATTATGTGAGGGTGTTTTTATAATTTAGAGAGTGATTTAGGGTGTTGTGAGTAAAGGGTTTTTATATTTTAGAAAAAGTAGTGATTTTTCTGTATATTTAAAAAGTTACTGTTCATCCCCTATAATTTTTTAATATATTTTGAAAGTGGTTGTGAGTAAAGGAAAGAGAAAAGGTAATGATAAAATGTATAAAAAGTATTATTTAATTGAAATGGAGAGAGAAAATAAAGTGAGTTTTAATGTAATTTTTTGTTTGAAGATAGAGAGTGGGATGAGAATGCTCTTACACATGAGTGGTTCTAACAAAATTTTTCCACTTCTCTTTCATATTAAATATATATTTCTTTTTCTTATTAATAGTTTCATATTTTATTCTTTTTTCTATTTGATCTATTATTTTATCTTTTTAATAATTATTTCCTGGTTTTAAAAATCTAATACCAACATAAATATACTATTTAGTTTTATATAGATATATTTTATTAGTCGTTAATATTAAGCTTTTATAAGTAACGAATTTTCACGTTAATTTAGATAAAATAGTTAATTTCAAATTTCAAAGAAACAAATTTTCACTTAATGTTTGTTTTGTAATGAAGATTAATAAAATCTAAGGCCGATTGCTTTAGATGGTTTGTTTGTCTTTTTCTTTTTTTTTAGGCAACCTGTTTTAACGCATGCTCAGTTATGTGTTTCATTATCTAGAGTTGAAACCAAAAACAAAGTGAAACTAATAATATAAAGGATCAAGTTACAAATTAAATTACAAATATTGTATACAAAGAAATATTTAGAGATTTATGAATTTTCAACTTTTCATTTTCATATTGTGTATTGCGTAATTTATTCTACCATATATTATATTTTTTATATGTTTAACATATTTTTTATATTTCACATTGTGTTATTATTTAAATAAATTTATTTATTTTAAACCGTGTTCTACACGGGTATCTAACCTAGTAATATAATATATTGTATTCTGTAGAAGGATGAACGATACATTATTTAAAGTTCACCAAAGACATGAAGCGTATTTAAACTTTCATAATATTTTTCTTTTGGGTACGTTGTTCAATAGAAAATATATTTCTATTTTGAGGAAAATAAAATAAATTAATAATGTCTATTTTTTTTAATGAACAAAGAATTCTTCAAATTGGCTACCGGTTAAATTCACCGCATCGGGATACACTCGCATTTCGATCTGGGGAAAATCCTCACTTAAAGTCAACGCCCGTAAACACTCGCCCAAAGGCACGACAATGCGATGAGATAAAACCCGTTCGGTTCAAGGATCCAACTAGTGAAAGTCACATAATCGCCTAGTCTCCCATCATCACCCTGGTGCCTATGAAACTAAATGTTGTGGGCAGGAATCGAACATGGGTCACACGGAACACCAAGTCTCTTCCTTACCACTCCACCACTAGCTCATTTAGTCGAAAGTAAAGCAGATAAAGATATTGTATGTTTTGTCCTCAATGAATGAGTCACCAAGGAACTCACGGTTTTGATTTCACCAGACGATTTGCTTGCTCAGGCAAAATGCATCCAAGTATAGAAGATTTCAGTCACTAATTAAGAGGAATGTTTTGTTATTATCCTCAACCTATGTGGGACTTACATATCTTATGGGCATTCATACATTTGATTGTCGTGCCGAGCTGGGTTAGGGATTTACCCAAATTTATACTACTTCGTAAAACCTTAGGCCCAATAAATGAGAGGTGATTCAAAGTGACCGACCAACCAGCTCAAATGATAGGCCGACAACACAATAGCTTAATTGTACGATAATTGCTTGTCTAAAACCCATTGATGACTTAGGTTTCACTTAATCACACGTATAACACTTTGGAAAATTCCAACTCCAAGTGATAAGTCGATCAGCGACTCAGCGTCGTGTGTGTACCCTTCGTTGTGTTCTACTCATAGCAATATATAAAGTCTCATAACTTGCCTTGTAAAGTTATACACGCATTACTCTAAATATAAAGATTTAAGGTGTAAAACATTAGCCCAAAATGTTTATCATCTCATAAGTTATCAAAAGACACATTGAATGGTGAATTGGTCACATGATTCAATGATTACCCCTTTAATCAAAACCACATGAGATCAAGAACAAAAAGTGTTACTCAACCTAAAAAGAAAAGCTCATATATATTAAAGTAACAAGCATATAATATGTCATGATTTAATAGAAAAATATAATATTTCTATGGGACAAGAGTACGTTTCTTTCAATCATAAGCTTAACTTAGTTGCCTCTCTTTGCTTCTGGCTATCCTCCTCAACGCACGCTTTATCCCCTATTTAATCATTACCGTACATGATATAACTTGAAAGTTGAAACATATAAAATGTGTGCGCGCGTTTTTTTAAGTATTGAAATTAGTAATGAAGGAGATAATAAGGAGATAGTATTTTTGAATGAATGCCCTCATTCCTTTTCTCATTAATAGTATATATAAACATGCAAACGTAATCTCCTAATTATAGGATAAGATTATCTACATCAATGACTATCATAATAACAATATATTCTAAATATGAGTCTACGTCTATTACACCCCTGCAGTCGAAACAGGAGGGGACCGGATGTTAAGACTGGACCGGAAATCTTCAAACAAAGCGCGAGGTAGACCCTTTGTAAATATATCCGCAATCTGGTAAGACGTCGGAACATGTTGTATACGCACCTGCCCGCGCTGAACTTGTTCACAAACAAAGTGAATATCGAGCTCAATATGCTTCGTACGCTGATGATGAACGGGGTTCCCAAAAGATATATCGCGCTTACGTTGTCACAGTTGACGAGAGCAGCCCGTAGTAGGGGACAATGAAGTTCCAAAAGAAGATTACGAAGCCAACAAATTTCTGCAACGACATTGGCCACTCCTCGGTATTCAGCCTCGGCACTCGAGCGGGAGATAGTCGGCTGACGTTTAGAGGACCAAGAGATCAGATTGGTTCCATAATACACACAATACCCCGATGTCGATCTTCGAGTATCCGGGCAACCTGCCCAGTCGGCGTCAGTGTAAGCAAGTAATGAAGGATCAACCGATTTGCTAAGTGTGAGTCCGAAGTGCACTGTACCCTGAATGTATCGAAGAATGCGTTTAAGGGCTTCCCAATGGGAGGACCGCGGGGCATGCATATGCATACAGACCTGTTAAACGGCATAAGTGATATCAGGTCTAGTAAAAGTAAGATATTATAGCGCACCGGCCATGCTACGATACAGTGTGAGGTCTTCAAACAGGGTACCCGAATCGGCGCTCATTTTACCATATGAGTCTACAGGAGTGGGTGCGGATTTGCACGCTTGCATACCAGCACGTCGGATAATCTCATGAGCATAAGAAGACTGGTTTAGAAACATTGAGTCTCCAGTCCGGGTAACTGAGATACCTAGGAAGTAACTAAGTTGACCTTGGTCTTCATGGAGAATTCAAGTGCCAAACTGTTCATGATCTGTTGACGGAGAACTTCAGAGGATGACGTGAGAAGAATATCATCGACGTAAAGTAATAAATAAGCTGTGTTAGACCCGCGATGTAAGATGAACAGAGAATTATCACACTTACTTTGTTGGAACCCCATATGCAGAACAAAATCTGTAAAACGTTGGTACCATGCCCGCGGTGCTTGTTTGAGACCGTATAAGGACCGTTTAAGTCGGCAAACATAATCTGGATGGATTTTGCTTCGAAACCCCATGGGTTGATACATGTAGACTGTTTCATGAAGAGTGCCATGTAAAAATGCATTAGTGACGTCCAACTGATATACTAGCCATGACCTACAACAAGAAATGGATAAGACAGTACGTATCGTTGCCAGCTTAACCACCGGACTAAAAGTTTCCCCACAGTCTATACCAACTTGTTGCGACCTACCATCACAAACCAACCTTGCTTTATATCTCTCTAAAGTACCATCCGAATTAAACTTGTGTTTGAACAACCACATACTGCGTATAACATTCATTTGTGGATGGCGAGGGACAAGTTCCCAAGTCCCGTTTTTAATAAGTGTGTTATACTCATCTTGCATGGCATTATACCACACCGGTATGGACAAGGCATAGGTGGGATTTTTAGGTATAGGGAAGATCGTGGTGGCAGATAAATTAAAGGTTTTCTTTGGTTTCACGATGCCGTTCATGCCACGGGTGCGCATGGCGTGAGCAACCGGGGCAATGGGTGTGGGGGATGACGATGGTGTGTTAGGCAGAGAGGTAGGAAGGTGTTGTGGGGTAGGTATTTGATGGAGTGGTTGGGTTGGGGAAGTGAGATGAGCTGGGGATGGTTGGGCCATGAGTGGAGAGAAGGGTGGGGATGGTTGGGCCGTGAGTGGAGAGGAGGGTTGATTGAGTGTGATGATTGTTTGTTCTGGAGATGTGGGTTGGGAGGAATTACTGATGTGGGACCATAAGTATGGATGTGATGGAGTGTTGAGGAAACTGTGAGGTTCGGTATATGAGGAAATTGGATTGGATGGGTTATTTGCAAATGGAAAAATTGTTTCATCAAAAACAACATGTCGTGAGATGGTGATTTGATTGGTTTTAATGTCTAGACATTTGTAACTCCTATGATTTTGAGGGTACCCAAGAAAAACACATGGGTGTGAGCGATAGGCAAGTTTATGAGTGAGGGTGGACGGGTGGAGAGGGTAGCATAAGGAACCAAACACACGGAGATGTTCGTATGATGGGTGTCTATTATAGAGTAGTTCGGTGGGGGTTTTAAAGCGATGGGTTTTGCTTGGGAGAATATTTAGAATATAAGTGGCCATTTCAAGAGCGTGATGCCAAAAAGTTGAAGGAAGAGAGGCATGAGCTAGAAGAGTGCGAATGATATTGTTAATGGAGCGGATTTTGCGTTTCGCTTTCCCATTTGGGGAGGATGTGTGAGGGCATGATAAACGAAACATCAAACCATTTTGGTCACAATATTGTTTGAAGGAATTGTTTACATATTCGGTACCATTATCACATTGTAGGTTTTTAATTTTTCGTTCAAATTGTGTTTCTATTAATTTGGAAAAGGTACAAAATATAAAGTGGACTTGGGATTTTTTTTGCTAGTGGATACGTCCATAGAAAATTAGTGTGGTCATCTAAGAATAGAATGTAGTAACGATGACCTCCATTACTAACAATAGGAGAGGTCGAAAGGTCGCTATGAATAATGTCAAAAAGTAAAGATGAACATGTATACGATGGCATAAATGGTAATTTAACACTCTTCCCAAAAATACATGATTGACAAATAGTCTTGTTCAATTTAGTAAAAGATATAGCATCCGAACGTCTTAAAAACTGAAGTAAAGATGGCCCGGGATGACCCAAACGTTGATGCCAAAGTTGGTTGGAAATAGCTTCAAATGTTGAAGGAGGTGTGTATTGGGTAGACTCTGGTGGAAGTAGAGGATATAGATCACCGCTACTGTTGCACCGGAGGATAGGGATCCGGGTCTTGAAATCCTTCACAAGAAAGCCAAAAGGGTCAAATTCTATAGAAATCCAATTATCGGTAGTAAGGCGACGAACAGAAATAAGGTTTTTGATTAATTTAGGTGCATAAAGGACATTATTTAGTTTTAGGGGTTGGTATGGAGGTGGTAGGTATTGATATCCTTGTCCATGAACTGGAATGGTAGTGTCGTTGCCGACAATTGTATTATGTAAAATGCCATTATTAAAAAAGGAATGGAAATTACCCGGATTGTTCGTCATGTGAGAAGTTGCGCCAGTATCCATGTTCCACTGATCAGGTGGGTTAAGAGACATGGTGTAGAGAGCCTGTTCGATATTAGTCGGTGTATAAGCCGCAGTGTAGGCCTGATTTGGCCGTGGACCAAGAAGACCAGCAGCCGAGATGCTTGAGTGTACATTAGGCCGAGGGGTGGTGGGATAAGGACATGGGAGGTTGGGCCAATTAGAGGGGAAGTTTTGGGCCTGTGAATTCCAGGTAGAGTTATTAGGAGTCCAAGTTGGTGAAGTATTGTTGTGAGATGGACCAGAAGAGTTATTGTATCCATAACCAATTTGTGGTATATTGTAACCGTAACCGGTGGTGGACTAGTTATTGTATCTGGATCCGCGGCCCCTACCCCAACCTGTCCGTCCACGACCTCGACCACGATTACGGCCGCGACCACGCCCCCTTTCTGGTTCAGAACGATGCTCTGCGTGAACCGGGTGATCCGGTTTGTTGGTTGTGGCGTGCAACGCGGTTCCGGCAGTGGTTGCGGCTTGGGCATCTTGATGAGACTTTCTTTGTTCTTCCATCGTGACCCGAGATCGAGCATTAGAAAAAAAAGAAGCGGCTCGGTGTTCTGTATAATCATGCCGATTCCTTCATATTGTTCGTTTAAACCCGTAACTAATTGAATCACCAAATCATGCTCGCTAACCGGAGCATCGACGTTGGCTAACTGGTCGGCAATGACTTTGAGCTCTTGACAATAGGCATGCATGTTAGGAAAGTTGTCAAGGCGTGTGTTCACGAACCTTGTTTTGAGATAGACGGACCTAGTAGCTTTGCTGTCATTGAATAGATCTTCGAGTGCAGTCCATGCATCGAAGGCCGTTGTGTCTTTCTTAAGAATTGTGTTTAACAAATCAAGGGATATGGTTCCATAAATCTATTGAAGAACTATGGCATCAATTCGTTCCCAAGAGTCAATAGGAGGCGGCGGTTTGGGAGCATCTGTTGGAGATTGCTCGGAGGCTTCGGCACATGGGTGCTTACAGGAGGTGAGATGATCGAAGACCAGAAAAGCCTTACAATGAATTTTAAATAACTCCAACCATGACGTGTATTGTCTAGATTCGTTATCTAGGGTTATGGGGATGAAGTTTTTCATATTTGTGATTGTAAGTGCGGGATGTAGCTTAGATTCCATGAGGTAAATAGAAGAAAAGGAATAGGATGATGGTAGCAGAAGCGTGGGATCGAGATAAAGAATCTAGCCGTCAATGGAGGCTAGGGTTTTGAGACTATGACACCATGAAGGAGATAATAAGGAGATAGTATTTTTGAATGAATGCCCCCATTCCTTTTCTCATTAATAGTATATATAAACATGCAAACGTAATCTCCTAATTATAGGATAAGTGAAGAAACACTAAGTGACCCCGGGCAGATTATAGGTAATCTGGGGGCTAAGTAATGTTTCCCACGAAGGTTAGGTCCAGCAGAGTAAGTTGTACTTCAGGGAACCTGCAAAACAGACACCGTAAGCTCGTCACTGAGAAGGGGGGGGTTCCTCCTTGTGACCACCCTCCGGCGTGAGAATCAGTCTATATTGCTCTTTGAATATAAAAGTATATGAATACTATTAGAGCAGTTATCAAGTAAGTTATACGAGATAGTAGATGATGAAATGATAATACCATTTGCTGTCTTTTATAGCCGAAGGTGGGTATCCAAGGGGTTTAGCCGGCCCAACACGCTACCAACTGTAACCTATGCACGTGCCTTGCCTGTGAGTGGTGGACAGGTAGCGTCTGACATAGAGCAGGCGTGCCGTGCACTCTTCGTCTTCTACCAACTGCAGGCTAGGCACGTGCTCTGGCAGGAGTTGGTGAGCAGGCGGCGGCTATTGGTCACAGTGCAGTGGCGTGCTGTCTGCCACGCTGCTGTCAGTGAGCTGTCGCATTCTTGGTCAGATCTTTTGTCTTTACCTCGCCAGGTATCACGCAAAAGATCCTCCATCATACGGACTGGCCCATTTTGGCGGGAGTTTTCCCCCTCCCGCCTTTGCTCATTCTTTCAGGTGACACTGAATATTTGTAAGTGTTAAGCCTTATGCGTGTAGCTATGCTGTGCGGGTAGCCTTCCCTGATGGCTTGTATCCGCAACTGCGGGAACAGGCGGGTTACTTTACCATTGGGAGGCTTTTCCCTGCGTATGCAGCTTGCATACTGCGCGTAGGCTTCTCTGAGCATGGTGGGTCCTGCGGGAGTAGATGGTCTTTGCGCAGACATCCCTGTTCAAGGTGAGTCATGCGGGACCAACTGAGCCCTGCTGGGACCTACCTCTTCAAGTCCCCCCAGTCCAATGTTCTTCTCATGAATGTCTAATAAAGTGAGGTGAACTTTTGGACTTAAGCAAAGGGTTTTTGAAAAGGGGTTTTTGTAAGGTTTTCCATGGGGGTTCTTCCCGCGGAAGTCCTTGTCACTTGCAGAAATTCCCGAGTTTCCTGCTTGGTCTTTGGGTATGATGCGGGTAGGTCTGTAACCTCCTCGCAAGTCAGGAGCACTGAGTCTTAGTTGTGCGGATTCTCCCTGTGGTTCTGGTAGGTTTTGAACATAGTGATCAATTATGTTTAAACCACCAATTCCATCTTGGAGCCTCAAACAACGTAGTACTCGATGTTCCCGCTATGCGGGGATGTTATTTCCGCTTCCGCAAGCATTGCCCAGAAGATCCTTCTTGGTTTCAATTCTCAGCGGGTGCTAGGTATGTGAAGGGTTTTGCCTTTACACTGTACCCGCACCCGTCTTACGGTTACTTTACTTCCAAGGTATTCCTGGCGTCCATTCCCTGCGGGTGCTAGGTATGTGAAGGGTTTTGCCTTTACACTGTACCCGCACCCGTCTTATGGTTACTTGGTTGCCAAATATTTTGGCTTCAATTCCCTGCGGGTGTTAGGTATGTGAAGGGTTTTGCCTTTACACTGTACCCACACCCGGCTTATGGTTACTTGTTTGCCAAGGGGTATTTTCCCGCTTATTTTTTGAACCTTAAGTCTTCAAATTTTTAAATTTTGAAATTTGAAGGGTTGGTGGATGGATAACAACCCAATACCTCAAACGTCGTGCGACGGTTTCTTCTGACTGTGTCAGGACGTGCCAGAAGTTATGGCGACATGACATTATGTGGTCATTCCAGTTGCTTTTTCAGGCGCGTGGGCACGGGATTTCGGGCGCGTGGCCGCGAAATCTCTGGCACACGTCCTTTTGACAGCTGTTGCCAGTTTGTTTTTGCCACGCGTCATAGTGTCATTGCACCTTTGCTTTCTCTTTCTTCCGTATTAAATGCATCGCATTAATTGCGATTACTATATAAAGGGGGAGAAGGTTATTTGCAATTCACACTTTCCACTTTCATCTCTTCTTCTCAAGTAATTTCCGGCGAATTTCTTTTTCAGTAAAGCATTATTCCGAAATCTCTTCTTCCACCATGTCTTCTCACGATGCTGATGACCAGAAGACTGCTGGTGAATGCCAGTGTTCTCTTCCTGCCGAGCTGTACCAGTATATCGTCAGGAAGTTCATGCTCGAGTCTCTCGAGCCTGAGTTTCCTGAGCCCCACCATACTGTGTACGATGCCCCAAGTGGCAAGATCGGGGTTTATGCTGCATTCTTTGTCTATGGGAACCTTAGGTTTCCGTTGACAAAGTTTGTGTACCGTGTCCTAGAGAGGCACGGTGTGCACTTGACAGAGGTGCACCCCATGGCTATTGCCAAGGTCCGGCACTTTGAGTGGGTGTGCCGGATACTGGGCCTTGAGCCCCTCGTTGACCGCCTGATGACCTTCTATACTTGGAGGTGCATCCAAGGGTGGTACACTCTTACAACCCGTATCAAGGGTTTAAAGATTTGTGCCACCGAGCGGAGTCTTCGCTCATGGAGGAGAGAGTTCTTCTTCATATCCGCTCGAGCCATCCCCATTGCCATGAAGTTCAAGAATGGCCAGCCGCTTCCGAACCTTCCCGCCATCAACTACGAGGAGGCGGAATGGTTCGCGAAGATATCCCGGGTCCAGTCCCCGGTTTTCCGTTTTCCAGAGTCGGCGATGGTGATGCTGGGGATGAGCCGGGTGTGGAAGGCGGCGAATGCGGATAAGGTTCCGATCGTCCTTGAATATGGTTCGAACTCTACCCCTTATGGTATGTCTTGTTTCTTTTTGCTGACTACGATTTTTTCTAACTTTCTTGTTGATTTCAGAGGGTAACGATCTTCAATCGCTCCTGAATCCGCGGGAGGAAGATGGTCCTGCGCGGATGGGTACTCGTGCTCTGGACGAGAACGAGTTGCCCATCTTAGAGCAGACTGCGGGTCGGTTCGTGTAGGTTTACCCGCCAGGCCAAGAGATCCTGAGCCACCGACGGCCAGGTAAGCCTATCTTCTACCCTGATCCTCTCAATGCTGTGCCTGCTGCTGGAGTTCATGACATTTCTTCTTCTGAGGAATCCGCAGAAGGTCCTCCGCTGGTGCGGAAGAAAAAGGCTGCCGTCGGGAAAGGCAAGGAGAAGGTGGCCTCTACGGCCGACCCGGTAGTCCTATCTGACTCGGAGTCAGATAATGCAGAGGTGGCGGGGAAGCCCGGTGGTGAAGAGACCACCGTTCCGGAGGCTGCAGGTGTTACCTCCGGGGAGGCAGCGACGACGACGGTTACCGGTGTTAAGAGGCCGGCTCCATCGGGTTCGCCCCCGCTCGTCCGTGCGTTCAAGCTCAAGAGACCCCGTAAGTACCCCCATAATTCTTGTCTAGATTTGTTTCGAATAAATTTTTCTAACACTTTTGCTCGTGCAGGTGCGGATGTTGACGCATTCCAGGGTGGAGTTGGAGTAAGTATTCCCCCACCAATGACGGTAGGCTCGGTCAGCCTTCCCGAGGCGTCGACCCAAGCGTCTACGCTTGCTTCCGCTGGTTCCAGCCTTCCTGAGGCTGTTCCAGCTGCGAAGGTGTCTCCGCCGGCCGTGAGTGCAGTTTTTACAGCATCTTTCACGGAGCCGGCGGTTACTGTTGCTGAGCAGTCGGCGCCAACAATGGCTGCCACGGCGGCTGCCACTATACCTGCGCCAACGGCACCGACGGCCGGACCATCAGGTACGCGCCGGGCTTCCCGCCGATCTATGCCACCTTCCCGTCTGCCTGACCTGTTGGATGGATTTCCTTTAGGTTCAGGTGATGGGTTTGGCGGCTATCGGCCTGTTATTGACCCTACAGGTACGTAGGGTTCTTTTTTCTTTGTATATTTTTGTCATCTTTTCCTAACTGCCTTTGTTTCTTTTGCAGTGTCGGATTCCAATGAAGTGTATGTTCCAAGATGGAACATACGCCGAGGAACAACCCTTCGCACCCCTGTGGAGTGCGTGGACTGGGCTCGCCACGCTGCTCCTCATGGTGCGTTGGGGGAAGCCATGGCTAGCTACCAAGAGGGTAGGCTAACCAATGAGCTTCGGGTTCTCCAGGCCCGAACGCAGCCCCGCGTCGAGCTGCTTTGTCGTGAAAACGACAAGTTAAAAGCAGCTCGCGCCAAAGATGTATCTGAAGCGCGGGCTCTTCGGGAGGAGAACCGGCAGTTGGCCGCTGCCGCAGCCGAGAAGGAGAAGGCATTCAAGGCCCTCGAGGTTGAAGTCCAGGCGCGACTCGAGGCCCGCTCCAAGGCTGCCCAAGCTGTGAATGAACAGCTTCGGCTGGCTAAGGAGACTGCGCGAAACTCAACTGAGAGGGCTGCCAAGGCTGAAGCTGTTGCTGAGCCGCTTCGCGAAGAGAATGAGCAGCTTAAATGCAAATTAAAAGCTCTTCAACATGCTCATGACGCCTTGGCAATGGAAGATGCCAAGAAGCTGCAAGAGATCCTTGACCAGAGGGGGGTGCTTGACCGCACTGAGAGGAAACTTCAAAGCGTCGAAGAAGCTGCCGCCAAGGAAATTCAACTTGCCAACCTTGATAAAAGCGGAGCCGAACGTGCTTACAAAGAAAGTCAAGCTACCCTCCAATGGCTGCTTCGAGAAGCGTTGCCTCAGGTATCCTCTTTTTCTTTACGCTTTCTGCTCGTAATTAGAAAATGTTCTAACTTTAATTCTTTTGTAGGTTGTGCGTCAGGTCCTTTCAGAGACCTCTTATGACGATGCGATGAGCGCAGCCCTCAACGCTTCTCATGAGGATGGGCAGAAGACTGGCTTCCTGCTTGGTCTAGGGTTTGCTGAGAGAGGCTTTCCGCCCTCCAACTTCCCTTTATTCAATGTTAACACTGAAGCTGCTTATGACCAAGCTGTGAACCAGTACGCTGCCTTCCCGCATCCAGTGGTGGAGAAGGTGAATGAAGCTGCTGCTGCTGATGATGGGCTAAACATCCTTAAGGCTTTCCTTGGGCAGCCGCGCTCTGATGGTGCTGGCCCAAGCGGAGGTGGCCCTGAAGCCTGATCCTGAAGATCCCTTCCCGCTGCTAGGATAGACTTAGCTTTGTATAGATTTCTTTTAGGCGGGTAGTTACCCAGCCATTCTTGTAATTGATTGTGAAATATTAATCTCTTTGCGTATAAGATTGTTATTTCCTTCCTTGGGTTCCTTGCTTTATAAACTTATGACTTGCATACTTAGTTTGATTTAGCAATTTTCCAAGTGTTTAGAATAAGAACCTTTGAACGTGGTTGATGATGGGTTAAAGTTTCGCCTCCTCCTTCGTGATTGTGCGGGTAAAACCGTCACTTGCACTTGGTAGGATGGCTAATCTTTACCCTCTATCTGACCTGCGTGTAGGTTTCCTTTTCGAAATTTCTAAGGCATTAAGTTAAACCTTTGAACGTGGTTGATAATGGACTAAAGTTTTCGCTTCCTCTTTCGTGATTGTGCGGGTGTAACCGTCACTTGCACTTAGTAGGATGGCTTTAACTTTAGACCTATATCTGACCTGCGTGTAGGTTTTTCTTCTCCTTTAAGTGTTCATAAGTTAACCTTTTAACGTGGTAGATGGTAAGTTAAGTTTGGCTTCCTTGTTCGTGATTGTGCGGGTAAGACCGTCACTTGCACTTACAAGGATGGCTAAACTTTACCTTCATCTGACCTGCGTGTAGGTTTTCCTTAGAACTTTTTAACATTTTGGCGTTGTGTTTATGCGGGTATTGCCGCCTTCCACACGCAACTACTTCTTCCCGTAAGGGAAGTTCATAGGTTACAAGCTATCAATACATCATGAAAGGAGAATCATTTCCATTAGAAGTGGCTCTAGGCCTTTTCTTTACAAGTTGGAATTGATCTACATATAACATTTGCGTAATTGAGCTCCATTCCATGTTCTAGGGATGGGAGTGCCATCGAGCCTTTCGAGCCGGTACGCGCCCTTTCCCAGAACTTCTTTGATAATGTATGGCCCTTCCCAAATCGGGGCCAACTTTCCTGGGCGTTGTTGGTTCGAAGCCTCGTTGTTACGCAGTATGTAGTCTCCTTCCTTGAAGTTGCAGAGTTTTACCCGCGTGTTGTAGTACTTTTGCATTTGTCGTTTGTAGTTTTCTTCACGCACGGCGGCTAAGTCTCTGCGCTCTTCGGTTAGCATAAGGTCTAACCGTCTTTCCGCATCATTGTCTTCTGGTTGGATTAAGACCCTTGGTGAGGGTAAACCGATTTCGACTGGGATCATGGCTTCAGTGCCATAAGTGAGACTGAACGGGGTTTCTCCCGTACTGGTCTTCTTCAGCGTTCTGTTTGCCCAAAGGACGTGCGGAAGCTCGTCCACCCAGCCGGATCTGTGTTCCAAGAGTCTTTTCTTGATGCCTTCGACGATGCTCTTGTTTGCTCTTTCTACCTCACCGTTACCTTGCGGGTGTGCCACTGAGGTAAAGGTGTGGGTGATTTGAAGTTCTTTCAGCCACTGCTGTAGCTTCTTGTCAGCAAAGTTGGTGCCATTGTCGCTTACCAAATTCTGTGGAAGTCCAAAACGACAAATAATAAATTCCCAAATAAATTTTTTGATATGCTTTGCAGTTGTTTGGGCTAAAGGTTTCGCTTCTATCCATTTGGTGAAGTAGTCAATGGCTACCACTAGGAACTGAACATTCCCAGCTGCTGTTGGAAATGGGCCTGTCACGTCAATGGCCCACTTCTGAAATGGCCACGAGGAAGTGACAGGAACAAGTTCATTTTTCGGGCGATGCGTGTTGGGTGCGTAAAGCTGACAAGATCTGCATTTTCTGATGTATGCCAACGCGTCCATATGCATACCCGGCCAGAAGTATCCCGCGTTGTTTAGCTTGGCTACCACAGCGCGGGGGCCTGCGTGTACTCCACAGATGCCTTCGTGAACCTCCCTTAGGAGGTAGTCAGCATCTTGGTTGTCTACGCATCTTAACAATGGGCCAAGAAAGTTACGTCTGTAAAGGGTGTCATTGACCAGCTGATAATTCAGTGCTTTACAGCGTAGTTTTCTTGCCTGTGACTTCGACTCTGGTAACGTTCCTGCTTCAAGGTATTTTATTATTGGGGTCATCCATGTTTCTGTACCGGTTTGGATGACACAAATTTCCTTGTGCGGGACTGATGGTGTTTCGAGGAGTTCCACGCGGATGTCCTTTCCCAAGTGGGTGAAGGCCAGTGATGCAAGCTTACTTAACGCATCCGCAGATTTGTTTTCGCTGCGCTTGACATGTATCACTTTACAATCATTAAAATCGCGCATGATGGCTTTGGCCTGGGCGAGGTACAGGGCCATTGTGTCATTTACAGCCGTGTACGTCCCGTTTATTTGGTTTGCCACTAGCATGGAATCTACATGGGCTTCCAAATTTTTTACACCCATTTTACGCGCAATCCTCAATCCGGCCAGGAATGCTTCATATTCAGCTTCGTTATTCGTACTTGGGAAATCCAGCCGAATAGCATAAGTATATTCCTGGCCTGCTGGGTTTGTTAATTTTAACCCTGCGCCTGAACCCTCGTTACTAGCTGCTCCATCAGTGTAGAGTCGCCAGACCTCATCGATTTCGTGTGCTGGGGAGGGTTGAACCTCCTCCTGGCACTCTTTCTCCCGCGCAGCGGGGACTTCTGCAATAAAATCAGCCAGGACCTGGCCTTTAATGGCTGGTCTCGGCTTGTATTGAATCGCATATTCTCCCAATTCAATTGCCCATTTGGCTAGGCGTCCCGATAACTCGGGTTTGCCTAGAACATTTGAGAGTTTGAAGTTGGTGAGAATAGTGATTGGGTGACCCTGGAAATATCGTCTCAACCTGCGTGAAGCGTGTATAAGTGCCAAGACCAGTTTTTCCAGGGTAGAGTACCGGGTTTCCGCGTCTGCCAGCACGCGGCTAACATAATAGATTGGCATCTGGATGCCTTTTCGTTCTACAAGCAGGACTGCCCCGGTTGCTCTATCTGTTGCGGAGAGGTATAGGATTAACTCCTCTCCCGCTTGTGGTGCTGTGAGTGTTGGGAGTTCGATCAGGCGTGATCGAATCTCCTGGAAAGCTGCTTCCGCTTCTGGTGTCCAGCGGAAGTGCGTTTTCTTTAAACAATTTCTTAGTGTTGACACAAATGGGAACGACCTATCCGCATGGTTTGCCAAAAAGCGGTTAAGCGCGACTAGTCGTCCGTTCAGTGTTTGAGCCTGTTTTATGGTGGTAGGTGATTCCATTTTGACAATGGCTTCGACTTTTTCAGGGTTCGCTCTGAAGCCATCTTTAGTAATAATGACTCCCAAGAACTTCCCTTCTTCCACCCCAAATGAACACTTGCTCGGGTTGAGCTTCATGTTTATCTTTCTAAGCGTGTTGAAAGTTTCCTCAATGTCTTTCAACATCGCCTCTGGCTCGGGGCTTTTGATGACCAAATCATCCATATAGACTTCCAAGTTTCTCCCAATTTGGGCGTGAAACTCTTTGTCCATTAGTCGTTGGTACGTGGACCCGGCGTTCTTAAGTCCGAATGGCATCATTTTATAACAAAATGTGCCATCGGGCGTCCGAAAGGCGGTTTTGTCCTGGTCATCTACAGCCATGTGGATTTGATGGTACCCCTTATACGCATCCAAGAAGCATTTAAGGCGAAATGGTGCCACCGAATCCACCTTGAGATCAATTTCTGGTAACGGATAACAATCTTTGGGGCATGCTTTGTTCAAATCTTTGAAATCTATGCACATGCGCCATTGTTTGTTATTCTTCGGTACCATTACGGGATTTGCAACCCACGTTTGATATTTGCTAACGCGCACGATGCCCGCATCAAGGAGTTCCTTGACTTGGGTTCTGCACGCGTTGGTTTGCTCGGGCCCCATTACTCTGCGCTTTTGTACGATCGGCGTAACGGCCGGGTCGCATTTCAGCTTATGCTCTGCCTTACTCCGGGGTACACCAGTCATGTCGGCTGGTGTCCACGCGAAGATGTCTGCGTTTCGCTGCAGTAAGCGCTTGAGTAAGGTGCGTGTTGGATCAACAATTGTCGGGCCAATGGTAACGGCCTGATCGGGATATTTCCCATTGAATGCCCACTGTTCAGGTTCAGTGATGGTTTGTTTGGCCATCTTCGGTTTGGGTTTAGAAGAGACAGATGCGATGCATACCTGGGGAATGCCCGTGATCATCGCTACGCCGTCAGTTGTTGGCCATCCCATCATGCCGTGGACTGAGGATACCACGGCGTTGAATCTTGCCATCCCGTCTCTCCCGAATAGGATGTCATACGTATGACGTGGTTTTTTCATTACAACAAAATCCACATCCTCCGTGCGTGAATAATTCCCATCGGTGAGAGTGACGGGGAAAGATAGGATGCCCAAGGGAGTGTTCATGCTGCCGTCAAACCCCTCCATTGAAGCGTAGACCGTCTCCAGGCGTTCCTTGTCTTCATCGTCGAGCTTGTCGAAGAACTGCCTGTACATCACTGTCGACGATGCGCCATTGTCAACGAGTGTGCGGGAGGTGATGTAGTGCCCCAGCTGGCTTTTAATGACAATGGGGCCTTCTTTGTTTGGGCCTCCCGGCACTCGCGGGAAGCGCACTTCTGCTTCCTTCCATGCGCATGGTTCGGTCATCGGTCTCTTTCTTCCTCTGACCTTACCATGGACCATGTTGATGCTGATGTCGACGGGCTTTCGTCCGTTACCCCTGTACCTGTTGTCGTTTCTTCCCCCTTTCTTGATAGATGCCACGAGGTGTTGCAACCTCCCATCCTTGACGAATGTCTCGACGATGTCCCTTAAGGATGTGCACTCCTCAGTGCTGTGGCCCTTTGTCCCATGGAAGTCACAAGACTTGCTTTGATCCGCATTGGGTTTCTGTCGGATCGCTGGGGCTTTTGGCCATGGCAGTTTTTCCGTGGCAAATATCTCCGTGACGCTCTTGGTGAGTGGCGTCCAACGGTTCTTTCGGTTGGAAGGGTGCGTGTTGTCCCTTCCGCCAACCAGAGGGCGAGAGCTTGAGGGGGTGTCAAAGTTAATCCTTGACTGCCAAATACCTTGCCGCCTCTTTTTGTTTAGCCGGGCGGCTCTCACATTGTTCTCCCTTGTCCTCTGTGTGTAGAGGTTTGTATTCTGGGGGAGATCTCTTCCCAGCTGTTTCTCCGTTTCGGCAAAGCGCTTGGCTGCCGTCATTATGGCATCCCATGTGGATGGCATGCCGTCTTTACCCGTCAAAGTGCGGATAAGTTCTGGGTACTCAGCGCCCTGAATGAAAGCGGCGCGAACGAGGTCTTCGCTGACGTTGCCCAGACTCAGCTTCTTGGAGTTGAAGCGGGTGATGAAGTCCAGTAAGGATTCATCCTCTTCTCTCACACAGTTGAGGATCGTCCACTGCTCCTCAGTGTGCTTCCTCTGTTGACTAAACTGTTGACTGAACTTGTTCTGGAAGTCTGCCCAGTCATAAATGTGGTGGACCGGTAAACGGTCAAACCATGCTCTGGCTGCTCCTACCAGAGTCATCTGGAACATGTAGCACCACGTGTGCTCCGTCCAGTTACTGACGGTTGCCCCCGCAATGAACCTGTTCAGATGGTCATCTGGGTCGGATAGACCATCGTATGTGCCAATGTTGGACATTTGTTTGGCACTCCTCGGGGCGATTGCTTCTGCAATGTCCCTAGCAAATTTTGACCTTCCTGCGTTTGTGGCAGTAGGTCTAAAGGCCTTGGAGAAGTCACGCGAGCTTTTCTCCGTGACTGGTTGGAATGCTTCCCCAAAATTCCTTTTTGGCTGGGGGTCCGTTTCCTTACGCTTCCCTTTCGCCCTATGGCGAGGGTTCGCGTCGGTGTCGGAGTCTTCCCTCTCGTCGTCTGAGTACTCGCACTCACTACTCATGTTGAGGTGCTGGCGAGTACTACCGAATTCCTCAGCTTGTTGGACTGAACGCAAGCGTTCTTCCAACTCAGCCTGAAATTCTCTTTGACGTGCCTCGGCCCATGCCTTCACTTGATCAAGTGTTTGGCGAGGGGCTCGAGTTCGTTTTTCCAGCTGGGCATCAGTGAATCCCAGTGGAATATTTACTCCACTTGCCCCTACATGAGTGACTGGGGTAGTGTTCGTAAAATGTACTTCACTTCCCCCAGCTTGGGTGGCTGGGGTAGTGTTTGTAAACATTGTGTTGCCGGTGTTTACCCCAGTGGCTGGGGTTGTGGTTACCGGAGTTTCTCTAGTCATCTTGGAAGTTTTGAAAAACTGGAGAAAGATGTAGTTCTAGCTTTTATGCACGGATGGCGCCAATGAAGAAACACTAAGTGACCCCGGGCAGATTATAGGTAATCTGGGGGCTAAGTAATGTTTCCCACGAAGGTTAGGTCCAGCAGAGTAAGTTGTACTTCAGGGAACCTGCAAAACAGACACCGTAAGCTCGTCACTGAGAAGGGGGGGGTTCCTCCTTGTGACCACCCTCCGGCGTGAGAATCAGTCTATATTGCTCTTTGAATATAAAAGTATATGAATACTATTAGAGCAGTTATCAAGTAAGTTATACGAGATAGTAGATGATGAAATGATAATACCATTTGCTGTCTTTTATAGCCGAAGGTGGGTATCCAAGGGGTTTAGCCGGCCCAACACGCTACCAACTGTAACCTATGCACGTGCCTTGCCTGTGAGTGGTGGACAGGTAGCGTCTGACATAGAGCAGGCGTGCCGTGCACTCTTCGTCTTCTACCAACTGCAGGCTAGGCACGTGCTCTGGCAGGAGTTGGTGAGCAGGCGGCGGCTATTGGTCACAGTGCAGTGGCGTGCTGTCTGCCACGCTGCTGTCAGTGAGCTGTCGCATTCTTGGTCAGATCTTTTGTCTTTACCTCGCCAGGTATCACGCAAAAGATCCTCCATCATACGGACTGGCCCATTTTGGCGGGAGTTTTCCCCCTCCCGCCTTTGCTCATTCTTTCAGGTGACACTGAATATTTGTAAGTGTTAAGCCTTATGCGTGTAGCTATGCTGTGCGGGTAGCCTTCCCTGATGGCTTGTATCCGCAACTGCGGGAACAGGCGGGTTACTTTACCATTGGGAGGCTTTTCCCTGCGTATGCAGCTTGCATACTGCGCGTAGGCTTCTCTGAGCATGGTGGGTCCTGCGGGAGTAGATGGTCTTTGCGCAGACATCCCTGTTCAAGGTGAGTCATGCGGGACCAACTGAGCCCTGCTGGGACCTACCTCTTCAATAAGATTATCTACATCAATGACTATCATAATAACAATATATTATAAATATGAGTCTACGTCTATTAAGTAAAGACAAGCGAAAGAAACATTAACAAAATTAAAATAATGGTTCTTCTTTTTTGGAGAGAACTAAAAAAAAGTAAAGAAGTATTACTATAATAAAATTTGTTGTTTCAAAACCTACGAATTACCAATCGATGTAAAATAAATACGTAACTATCGACCTTTTTTTTTAATAAAAGTATCATTTGGTTATGTAATCGTTGAAGAACGATGACATCTTAAGAAAAGAAAAGAAATTAACAAGGAAAATTTTATATCATTAGAATGAAAATTACAATTAGCAAGAAACCAAAAAACAATATATATACTAAAATATATGCGACGCATATAAACATATACGTTCACAGGTTACTCTTCTGTTGCTTTTACATGAAACTTTAAAACTATACATAATTAAAGTCCATGCAACTTTTACATAGTTGTTATGTTCACGCAGGGCTGTTTAAAGACAGACTACGGCCGTCATATGTGGCATCAGTCACAAAACATGGCGGTTGCAAATAGGAATCAAAACAGGATCGTCACAATTTGGTGCAATATTTGCGACTGCAACTTCAGTCGCTATTATTTTCGCAAAATAGAATTACCTATGGAGGTTTTTGAAGCAGAATTTGCGGTTGCAAATACCTAGTTTTCTAGTAATGGTATGTTTGTTTGTATGTGTGTGCCTGTGTTTAACTTGACACAATGATGTAGAAAGGGCACAAGTGTTGTTTTGTTATACATAAGTTCTTAAAATATATATGCATAAAGCTATATGCTAACAATCACTTCTTCAATGAAGATTCTTCATTAAGCAAAGATGTTCATGAATATAATACGTATGCATATATATATACACGCACAAATCCTCTTATCGAAGATTGGTAAGCGTAGCTTGTTCTCTTTAGTTTATTAAAGAACTTATTAATTAAGTGGTCTTAATATAATAAACTTACTAGCTAGTGTAGCAAAAACCTCCAAATCCATATGGATTGTGATAATATGCCAACACTTTCCGAAGTGGATCCTGAGACAATGGATCTGTTATCGCGCACGTGGTGTGATTTCGCAGTTAAAGAAGCTTTTCAACCGGCGGAGTTTCAAAGCCAAGCAGTTGTTCTCCATGAGTGCTCAACCAACAGCTTTGATGAGGGGTCAATGTCCCCTAATTTCGCGGTATATGCAACAGCCATAAGTTAACACCAACACTTATTAGATTATACATTTAACATGATGATACATGTTAAATTTGCAGAAAATGGGAAGCATAAAGATGGATAACAGAACAAAATCCTTAACACCATGGAAGACCAATGATGTGAAGGTAAGTTCCAAAAGTCTTTAAATATTACTCTTTTGTTTCTATTATTAAAATAGCCCATAAAGGATCCATTTACAATAAAGAGGCAGGTAAATGGACAACAAGTTGCGCCGCAATGCTCTTTTTGAATGTCATGGATATTGCTTTATAAAAAATTTATGCCTTCTTTAGTAGTTCTTATTGCTTTATAATCCATTCCACGTGAAAAAACTCATGCGTCTTCGTCTTCTTTGGGCAGTCATGGATATGGATGCAACAAGCGATGCACCCGGAATTGAATTACAACAGCTATTTCCCGAAAAGATGGGTACTGAATTCAATAAATTTCAATAAACATCTCATCAAACCATCTAATTTCACATTAGAATTTTTGTATTAGAGAGTGTACCTTCAGGTGCTTTTTAAACTTCTTGTAAATCTAGACAGTTCGCTACCGCGATAAGCGAAGGGTGGCAAGCGAAGTCGATAGAGTTTTGTGAGAAACTCTATGGCCGGAGTTCGCTTGAAACCCAAACGAAAGTCTGCTTAGAGAGGTAGCGAACTGTCTAAAAATAAGTTTCATAAACCACGTAAGCGTACTATTATCTATTATCTATTATCGTTCATAAAAATATCTCTTATCATTTCTCCAGCAATCATGCTATATAACTCCATTTAAATCAACACATATCTCAATCTAAAAATGGTTGAAAGAAATCAAAAGAAAGAAAAAAGAAAATGAGAGACTACAAAAGGCAGAAGTCCATGCAGCAATCTCAGTAACTAGTGTTGCTGCCGCTCTGGCGGCCATAGCAGCCAGGAACTCAAACTACTGCGGCTCAAATTCCGCCACAAAGGAAGCAGCAGTAGCGTCTGCAGCCACCCTGGTGGCCGCTCACTCCTCACTGTGCCAAAACTGCAGAAGCAATGGGAGCAAATAAACAACAGATCAAAACTGCAATGAACTCAGCCATGTGTGCAACAAGCACAAGTGACATTTTAACTCTCACTGCTGCCGCTTCAACATGTAGTTATCGATAATTTATTATTATCGATTGTTAACATTGTGGAATATTTATTCTTTTGACTAATAAATATATATTTTGTCTTTTTTCAGCATTACGAGTAGCTGCAGCACTTAAAACAAGATCAGGATGCAAGAATATGTTAAACTCGAGTGTTACTGTAACGCCTATAGAAGAAAATACTGATCTTGAGTTCAACATTGAGCGGTGTCGATTAATACTAAGAAGAGGGGCTGAACTCAAGATCAAGACATCAGATGGTTAGCAAATTTCCGGTTTAATTCATTTTCTTTTATTATGATTCTTGGCTATGTATCAAATTATGTACTGACTTCCATATTGCTGAACACGTAGATGCATAATGAGATCAGTGTCTATAGCCTTGAATCATGAAGCCAAGGTGCAATATTTCACCTGTTTTATAAATAGTGGTATTTATCTGTTTGGTTTTTTATTTATTTAACCGAATGACGAACCTAACCGAATTCAGGTGGTTTAAAACTAAACCCAAAAGCGAATACGGATTCAGTTTGGTTTTCGGCTTCAACTGAAAAACAAAATAATTTTGTTTTAATTTTTTTTTTTGTTTGTTATTGGATTGGTTTAAATAAACTTGAGCTAAAGCTATAAGATTCACCTAATGACAAAACTTAAATAATTATTATCTATTATTCGGTTTATTGAGGTTAAACCGAATTTGGTTTCAATTTGAAACTGAATTTATCCAAACTTATAACTTGGTTAAAGTTTTAATCTTTTTAACTCCCTTTAGTTTTTGGTTTAGTGTTTCACTACTACCACTGTAAATAATTTTCATTTTTTCTATTTTTATTTTAGTTTGCTCAAATATTTTTGTCTAATTTTAAATTAAATAATAGTTTTGTCTAATTAATCTTTTTAACTCCCTTTATTGTTTTTTTCTACTTTACCCCTAATTAATCTCTTATCATTACATCTTTCAATTTATTCAAGCAATAGTATCTTTTATTAATCACAAAATTAAATAGTCATTTAACTACATTAAGCCACAATTGATATGCTACTAATTATAATCTACCGTATATTAAATGGGGCATTTTTTAGTGTTGCCGGTATTAACTATATGTTCGGTTTCTTCTAACCATCAGGTTATTCTCAGAACAAGGAAGTCTAATCTACTGAATGCATTCACTAGCAAAAAAGAAAGTACGCTTTCCTATTTGTTTGGTTATTCACTTGTTACTACCTCTACAATTCAGGCAGATATGTTATCTTTATCCCGGTGTTAGATGACATTGACTAATTTTCTTTATGTTTTTAACATAGGTGTCGTGTTAGACCAACATGTGTAGCTCTACAAGAACCCCAAAGACGACAAAGAAACTTGTTTTCTTGTTGTTTTAACGACCACCCAAGGGATTATAAAACTGAATATGATGAACGATGATCGATGTTACAAGCTATGGACATGGAGTATCAATCATATGCTGTATCTTTCGACATCTTTCACAAAATATTCCCTTCCATACCGTAATTAAGATGACTTCATTACTTGGTTTATTGATCTATTATGCGTAGTTACAAACACATTATTTCCTCAAAATGTAATAGTTTTAATAAGTGGTGATTTGATCCATCAAGATCCATCAAGAACTTATATTCTTTGGACTTGGGAGTTGAGCCTCATGAATGACCTAAAATCATAATTTAAATTTTTTATTGTATGGTTTGTCATGCAGTGATTATTAATATATATGTTTGTTTCTTGATTATAAATGATTGTTTTAACAATCAACTTGAGAGTTTGTATTCAAACAACTGATACAAATTAAAAGTTTGTGGTGAAAGTTGTGATCAAAAATTTAAACTGAGGCCCAAAAGAAGCTTATAGCTAACGACACTAAATGTAATGGGTGAAACTTGAGAGTATTAAAAATCAATATACCATTTATAAAAAACCAATATCCCATGTAATCGAGTCAAGCTGTTTGTTGACTAGTCGAGTTCAGCTCGCTAACAACTCAAGTCAAGCTCGGGCTCGACTTGGATCATTTACACCCCCTATATGTTTTAGATTTAAAATAAATGAAAATAGAATAAAAAAATCACTCAACATAATCATTTAATTATAAATTCAAAATGTTACAAAATATACTTGTTAGCCAATTTCAATCATGTCAACAGCTAACAATAACCACCACCACAAAAGAAGTGAATTTCAATTATAAATCCACCAATAACAAAACATTAAAATCAAAGCAAAAATCTAATAACTTCAAATTTCTGTTTTTTTCCCTCAAAATCCCATACCAAAAGCCCAACACATCATTCAAAACCCAAGATTTATAAAAGGTATTATATTCAGACATCCATATTTCTTCCTTTCCATTTACTCTTCAACTCCATTATTAGCCAGTTTCTAATGATTGATTTAATGAACATAGCCATGACCTTCTACTTTCCGAATATGAACTCGACCTTCGAAAACTCGACCTTGAATACCGACCACCGTCAACCGATGATCGAGACAAAGACGGGCTCGTGTCTGTAGCTCCCATGCAAAGACTCGAGCTCAGTTTCATAGACGGGAACTTTTGGCAGCTCAAGGATCTAAGCGGAGATGGGAACTCGGGCTTGCATAATGGGGTTGTATCAAGCGCAATGTTATCTGGATCTTCGGTTAAAGAAGTGCATGTGAAAAATGATAGGGGTAAGCTTGTTCGGGGCATCCCGAGTAGTGCTCGGGTGCCTGGAAGCTTCTTGAACGAGACGATCGCTTGGCGGCAAAGAGGGCAGGGGATGGAGCCTGGCGGCCCTTGGGAGGCGTTTGAGGCGGTACTTGTGGAGCAAAGGTATAGCGCACAACGAGTGCAGAATTCATGAAAACAACCTGTTAATGTAGACTCAGGTCAAGATTTAATCGCAAAAAGGATGCTATTCAGTTAAACCAAATGTGGGCAAAATCGGTTGATCAAAAAGCTCGTGTCTTGCTCGAAATTGGCTCGTTTGTAAAGGAGCTGAACCATGATGGCTCAGTGTGCAACCGAGCCGAGCAGAAGCCAAGGCTGGCTCAGCCAGTGGCTCACTCGTTAGCTAGCTCGTTGCCTCGTTTAAATTAAATCCCAAATTTATATATGCATATGTGTATGTGCAACTTAAATCCACAAGACACTTTTAATTAAAAATAATAATATTAATAGATTCTCTTAATATTAAAATTCTCGACTGGCTCATTTATAAATACGAGTAAAATATAAAAATAAATGAGCAGCCTCAAGCTTTTGATTAGCCGAGCCCGAGCTAAACAATTCAGCTCGTTAAGATAAGAGAGCCAAGCCAGAGCCCACCATGGCTCGGCTCGGCTCGGCTCGTTTACAGCCCTACCAACAGGTCAAACTGGGTTGCATTATCCCAAAGCACTTTTGCCAAATAAATTTTAGTTTTTTGCTATAAATAGTTTGTATCTCGTCAAATTGTTTTGATGAAACTTGAACAATAAAAATAAAATTATTTAGGATGTTTTATGCATTAAAGATCCACCTGTACGCAAGGTTGCAAAAGTTGCTAGGCGGACCCTAGGCGGTCGACTGGGGAGTTGGGTTTACTCGGAGTACTCGGGGAGTACTCGGACATGGTAAATATAAAGAAAATTAATTTTTGAATATTATATATGTGTCAAGTATCACTATTTTACTAATATTTATAACAAAATATGTAAATATCAATATAAATAGAAAACATACACAATAAATTATTCTAAGAATTACTGATCATTAATTAAAAAATGATATTTGTTCTTTAATATTATAGAAATAAGAATATATGTTTTATTTTTTAAGTCAAAATCGGCTCAAGTCGACCAACTAAATGTGATTCTGGCTGAGATTGACCATCTTTGATCGATTCTTAGTAACTAGGCGGAGTTAAAGAAACTCCTCTCGGCGACGTACCTTGTAGCGAGTACCCGGGGAGTACTCGGCCTTGTAAACCTACTTTTACAACATTGCCTGAAGTGCCATTAAACATGTCCCACCAGCTTGACCCGTTCCTTTGTTAGCTAATTTATTAACTTGTCAAACTGACAAGTTAGAGATGCAACAAAACCAACCCATTCATAATTAAACGGGCCATAGTTGCCATCTCTATATTGATTATTTTCATCAAAAACTTGTTTTTAGCTTTTGTTAGAAACTAAGAATTTTATCTAAAATACGCATTATATTATACCTTCTGCAGCAATGGCACACTTGTTCTCCAAACAAACAGCACAAGGATCCGAACATATGGAAAGCGAATCGTCGCTCCATCCACACTCTCTGCACATTTCAAAACAGAAAACACAATCAACGTTGACTTTTTACCTCAAAATCCAAAGTGGACTTTAGAATTTAGAAACTCCAAAGATAAATTACCGAGCAATCGTAACAACACTCATAAGAGGAAGACACAAGTATGGAGAAGAAGTCGGTTCCTCGCCTTGCGGTTGTTCAACCAACACTTCCTCAAGCCAATCTCTATTCCAAGAACGAGCCACCGCCAAAGGGTTCCACCTTTTAATGTAGGCCAACAAGTCAACATAACACCCCAAAAAACAAAACTTGAAAAATTAAAATCATACCCTTTTACATTTTCAGCAGTTAGGCTCGCCCCCCTAGCTATCAGATACTTAAAAGACAAAAAATAACACATATCGATGCATTAGTCAAAAGTCAAAGATCTTGAGGCGTTGAAAAAGTCAAAACATACTTGACAACATTGTGCATTTCCACCACACGCAGCATAATGAAGGGGCATGCTTCCAGCACCTAAAAGACACAACTTTCCCTCAAATTCACAATTAACTCTACAAAATTAATATTAGCTCGATCTCAAAATAAGTTACCAATCAAGTCAATCGTCGTGCCGGCATCCACGGTAACTTCATTTACAGAAGCCCCCAAATCAACGAGTAACTGTACAGTATCAACATGACCGTTTAATGCAGCCATATGAAGAGCTGTCACGCCACCATCAGCAGGTTTATTAACCGTTTCATAAAGTGATCTATTCATAGAAAACATTTCAAGATTAGTCAAGCCCGTCACCAAAAAAGTCAAAAGGTGTCTCATTTGGAGTTCTTGAAGCATACCCTTCGTCGAATTCCGAGGCAAACTCTTCAATTTCTGATCTTTTGTTAACATGATTATAAAAATTAGCAACACTAGGGATATAATCTGCAAGAAGGATCCGGATGCATCTTGAATGTCCGTTAAGAGCAGCCAAATGCAATGCGGTACCTCCATTTAGATAATCAGCTTTGTGAATCTATATTCAAGAATCGTTAGCCTAAAAACATTATTCCCAATTTACCCCTAATGATGTATTAACATGATAATCACGTACGTTTGCTTTGTAAAGAATCAAAGTCAGAACAACCTCCCAATGCCCATACTGACAAGCTTGCATCAAAGCAGTCTATTCAACATTCCAACAAGAAACAAAAAGATATAACTTTTAACTTTATACATGCTACTAAATCTTTAGCAATTATATGATCAAGACGATTAAATCTAACCTGCCCGCGATAGTTTCTGAGATTAATATCAACCCCAGATTCGATCAAAAGCGAAACGATCTAAAACCAAACACCAACCATCAACACAGCTTATGATTCAAATCAGTTGAATCACTCAAGATTAATCATTTCAAAACATAAATAATATTATAATACCTCATGGTGACCTTGAGCTGCAGAGTAATGAAGAGGCGAATTCCGGACACCGAAAGTCGAATATCGAGCAAGTCTCGGGTTATATTCCAGCAAAGCTTTAGCTTCTTGAACATCACCATCTCGTGCAGCCGAAACGAGCCGTTCACCGGATGCAGAGCACCCGAATGAATTGCCCATAAGGCTAAAAAATCTCATAACAAAACCCCAAAAAATAAAAACCAATAATAAAGAAACCAAATGTGTTCTACATTATTTGATCATCCAACTAATTTGACCTAAACAAACTGACATGATCATAGATTCCTAATATAACCAAACCCCAAATCAATACCATACTCAATTTCCCCAAATTGTAAAAACAAAACCCTAATTTCAGAAAAAACAGCCAATTAATATGCAAATTGTGCTAATAATGAAAAAAGATGGAAACCCACGAGTCTTTATGGGTAAAGATGGTGACTTTCGAGATGGGTTTTGCGAGTTATGCGGAAATAGCCGAAGATCTTGAAGGAATTTATCGAAAATTACGTAATATTGGTGTGTCGTGTAACCCAAATGTTACTTACTATGTGGGTATGAATTAGGATCATAATAGTAATAATCAAAGAATTGGGAATTTGGGATTGAAACGGTGGTGGTGACCCACCAAGATAGATCAAATGGAGGATGAAATGGGATTTGATTTGATTGGTTTTAATACCTAATTAGTCACTGCTAGTAATGTAATTGAGTGATGGTAACGTCGGTTACTAGTTAATATATTAATTAAGATTTGTGGGTTAGTGGTTCGATTTCTGCCCATAGCATTTAGTTTCAGTGGTACCAGGTGATGTGAAGACTAGGCGAGTAGGTGGTGTAGGGGTGTTCAAAAAATTCGAATCCGAATATCTGAAATGTTTTTAATTATTAAATAATAAATATTATTTATAAATTTCGAATAATTTTGGTTATTTCGGATAATTTTTTGGATAATTTTCGGATACTTCGGATAATTTTTCAGGCATTTCGGATATTCGAAATATTTTTAAAAATAGTTCTTTAAAGTTTATTATAATTATTATTTTTTCGGATGTCCGGTTCACTGTCCAATCGGAAAATTCGAAATTTCGGATATTCGAAATTTCAGATTCAGATTCAGATTCAGATAGTGAAATCCACTATCGAAAGGTTCAAACATCTGAAGTTCGAATATCCGAAAGTCTGCCTTTAAACACTCATAGCATTCACTAGTTGGATACTTGAACTGAACGGTTTTATCGCACCGCACTGTCATGCCTTCGGGCAAGTATTTACGAACATTGGTCTTAAATGAAGGTTTTCTCCTGAACAAAAGACGAGTGCATCCCGATGTAATTAATTTAGCATGTAGCTCATTTGGATGATTTGATGACCATTAAAAAAAATGAGTTAAGAAGATAATGGATTTGAATGAGATTTAATTTTTCATAATTATTTAATTAATGCTTGGATACTATTATTATATTTTACTTATGGAAATTAAGAATTCAGTTTTTAAGTCATTTATTAGCTGTGTTGTCGGTTTTTTAAGTGGGATGTTTAGTTGGTAGTACTTGTATTGGTTGGAAAATTGATTAAAAAAATTAATTTTAATAATGAGATTTATGCTATTGTTAAATTATATGGGTGAACTCAGATCCTTGTGGTATTTAATTTCAAAGACAATTGTATTTAGATCGGTTCTTTTTTTTTAACGATATTTCAGTTTTAGCATTAGGTGTAACCGATCGTAACAAATCAAATCCGAATACGAGTAATAACTCTTCATCTATGTTTCATGTCAAGTTGTCATTGTCGAGTATCAGTTTCATCTATTGTAAGATGTCTGCTTAATCTTTAATATTGCTTTGTTGAGATCGCCGCTATTACGCTATTTGATAGTTTGATAAGGACATTGATGGTAGCCGGTTATATATGACTAGGCGTTTTTCAATTCTATTTCATTTGAAACACCATTATTTTTTGCAAATTTTAACAGTGCTGTCCACATATTCGATTTTTGGGGTTTGGTAATCTTGTGGTATCACTTCGGCTTCTACCGGTTTGAGTCGAGTCATACCATCGTTTGTATCAGTATATGCTAACCTAAGAACATGTTATACAACAAAATAGTACTAAAATTAAAAAGGTTAGCACCTGTCACTCGACTAGCATATAATTTTTTTTATTTTTCAATTTCACTCAGTCGGATTTTTATTCAGGAGATTCCTTTCTTTGTAGACGTTTTCCAAGTTTATTTGATCTTATGGTGTCTTTGTTGCTCAAATGCAAATCGAAACCAAATTCCCGAGCTTTTGTTGATTGATCTCGTCCAGGTCATTGTACATGACGTGTCGTTTCAAGTCTTGGCGAATGCTTGTTTCTAGTAGTAATAGATAGGCATTGACTACGATCGATAAGTGATACAAAATATATATATATATATATATAAAAGCTTGAAAATACCTTTAGCCTAACCATATTGAAAAAGTTATTATATAATTGTAAGGTCGAGTCTATATAAAAACATGCATGTGTAAGGTTATTGGCATTTTAAAAATATGAATATGTAGAAGCCGAAGAATGTTAACAACGATTGATGACCTAAAAGGTTAAAGGGACGTGCCTCCTCGTATTAATATCATGGTTGTCCTTTGGGAATCTCTTACTCATCCTCCCACTAATTATTTTCCCTTTTCATTAAAGTAAAAGCCATAACTATATGTCTATATATAGAAAGTGAAAAAAAAATTATATATGTATAAAATAAAGCCAGATATTAATAATTTATTATAGTATATTTGTTGTATCACACAATGTCACCATGTGTCCGTTTTGTAGGTTCGCGGGGATGGGTTGTGTATAGTTTAGTTTGGGTTGGTTTTGGCTAACACCGAACCAAAACCAAAGCTTTAGTTTTAGAAAGGTTGAAATCGTTCGGTTTCAGTTTTTCAATTTTTGTTTTGGTCCGGTTTAGTTTTTCGTTTTGCCAGAAATTTTGGCGAAAAAAAAATTCTGGCAAAATAATCAATTTAGGTTTAAAATCGTTTTGTTAAAAAGAAGTTAAAAACCTACTTGGTTATTATACATTTAGGCTAAAATATTAGAGTTATGTATTTATTAAATTATTAGTAATTACTTCAAATAAAAAGCAAAAAAGAATGAAAGTTTAGAATTTTTGTTCAATCATGGTTTCATTACATGCAAAATCAAAACCAAACCATAAGTTTGGTTTTTACAAAAACATAAAACTAATAAACCGTCGGTTTTTTGTTTTGGGTTGGAATTCTTGATTTCAAGCACACTCGTTCACGTGGTCCAACTATCTAGTTGATTTAAATTAACTCAATCAAAGCTGCTAATAGGTACAAATTAACTCAATCAAACCGGTTACGAGAATATTGCAGTTACAACCATTTACATAACTTTTGAAGAAGAAAACTATTGATGATCGAATATGTACAAATCAAAACAAAAGCACAAGTGTTACTTATGTTAAATGGATTATTTGTTTAATGATCATTAAGCTTAACGAAACGTATATACTTGGTTGGAGATAGGAGGCAAGTAATGGGTTATCCGTGGACCATGTTTTTAGCCAGAAAGTGACAAGATATTCTGGTTCTAGAAAGCATTTGAAACTATTTGTTCTTTTTAAGATAGGAATCCGTGATCTTGTAAGAATCGTTCCTTTTTCATCGGTTCTCAAGATTCGTGTGTCATTGGATTAATCAACTTTTACCTTAATGGTATGTTTGGTTGGAGGTAATGGAATAAAGGGGGAAAGGAATGGAAGAATGAATGAAATGGACAAGGGAATGAAATTGATCATTCCATTTCTTTGTCTTGTTAGGTTAACCTATGGAAATGAAATGAATTATTACTTTATGTTGTTTGGTATTCTAAAAAATTATATGATTGAAATAGAAATAATAAAAACACTCCTATCTCAAAATAATTTTTTTTACAAAAAAAAAAAAAAATCGCAATGGCGATGGTGGTGGTGTTAGCTCTGGTGACGAAAATGGTGGTGGCAATGACGACGGTGGTGGTGGGGGTGGCGGTGATAGCATTGGTAGTGATGGCGATTGTAGGGTGGTGGTGATGGTCAGGCGGCGGCGGTTACAATGTTTTCAGTAGTTACAGCGACAATGGTGGCGACGGCAGCGGCGGTGGTTGCGCTGGTGGTAAGATGGTGGTGGCGGAGGCGGTGGTGGTGGAGATGGTGGCGGTAAGGTGTCGGTGATGGCGATGGTAGTGGTAGTTGTTGTTAGGTGGTGATGGTGTTGTTGAGAAAGTATGATGAATGAGGAATGAAATTAAAAAAAAAGAAGAGGGGTAGGAGAGAATGGTTTTGATGGAATGAGATTACATGTGTAATGGATGAGTCCATTCCATTGAGCAACAAAGCACCACTTTTTTCATTCTTACGTAATGAATCATTTCATTCCCCCTATCATTCATGCATACCAAACGCTACCTAATTATATTATAATAATCTCACTTGAGTTTATCGGCACTGGTGATTTCAAATTTAAAAAAGTTTGCCCTCAATGGTCCCCCACTTTTATATTTTCTTTTCTGAATTTCAAACTAATGTTTTAGGGTTTTTAATCGGAAGGAGTATACGAGTCGATTGATGTAAAACGTAGTTCGAAACTCCAAAAGGACGAAACAATGTTTCAATTCGGGTGTTTGAACATCCAATTAAAAAAAATTAAGCCGTTTGGATCACTGTTCAAGCTAAGTTTTACTCAACATGTATCCTCCTTATAATCAAAAGCCCTATAATATTAGTTTGAAATTTCAAAAAAAAGATAACAGCATTAAGCCCTAAAACTTTTTGAGATTACCAGTAACGATAAACTCAATTAAAATTATTATTTGCTAATAGCATTTAATTAAGATTATTAAAATCCAATATCCCAATTATTTCATTTATATATCATTTATTATTTGTTTTTATCAACCTTTACTCTCATTTTTCATTTTCATTTAAAAAGTGGAAGCCTCATCCGTGACTTCACATCCTAAGAACAACACATAATGATAGGTTAATCACATGGATATAGACTTTTTTAACTTTAAAGTTTCAAGATTGTGAGCATCTGAAAGTGATGTCACTTTTAGAAAAAAATTAATAATAATTATAGGAAATTAAGTGTTCAATTCTTCTATTTAGGCATGATAATATGACGAGTATTGTTAAATTCATTCGATGACCCAATACGTAACTTCCCGTCATGTATTAACCGTGTCTTGAGCTTTTCTTATAAATTTCTTTTCGCTAATTAATCTTTTATATAATTATATTATCCAAGAAAAATAGAAATATGCATACTAAAAGTTGGTAAATTGATAGATTACTATATTAAACAACGATGATAAAAATAAATTATTACAGGCATGGTTCAAATAAATGGGTATGAACATTTAAGGTAATTGGGTCAGGTGTTACTAGATATCATACTTATTTCATACCCAAAGCAGCTTTAAACTCATATCATACTTGTATACATGTCTCATTACGTGGTCAAGAGTCAAGTATACGACATTTCGGTGGTTGAGTCCAAGGTTAATAGCACGACGAGTACTTTTCGTTGCGAGGCGACGTCCTTGTCTTTTACCTTCTTGTGGTTGCCTTTATGGCAAACATGAGGTTGTCAAAATTTTGGAATACTATTAGCAAAAGATCAATTAAAGAAAGATTGAGTTACTGGAAGCCAAAGCCTTCTTTGTTGGGGGGGGGGGGGGGGGTCGGGTTGTGTTGGTCAAATAGTTATGGGTAATCTACTTTTGTACTTTGGTTCAATGTATAAAGCTCCGAAAAAACCATAGAAATCGTCTATGGTGAGGGAGTGACGGTGAACGCCCCGGGCCCATCCTCCCATGGGGCCCAATAATTTTTAATAAATATATTCTAAATGTAGTTTTAGAAAAAAAAAAACATATAATTGAAAATAAAAGGTTAAACCCAATATGTTTTTAAACCCATGAACTTATCTTATTTAGTTTAGGGCCATAAAAACAAATAAATCCAATTCTCTTTTGACCCAACTAAACCAAAAATTGTCTTAAAATTTAAACTTATTTAGAAAACACAAATATATATATAGGGTTTATAACGAGGGGCCCATTTTTAGATACGAGTTATTGAGTATATAATCTAGAGACCTATTTCCTTTACTCCTCCAAGACACTCGAATTTTCAAGGATTATCAGGCACGGATCTCACCTTAAGAATGCCGTGATTTAAGGCAGAGGTGCACAAATCGGTTTTTTTAAAAAAACCGGTTCGGTTATTAACCGGACCGGTTAATAACCGGTTTTTTTATCTGAAATCCCTAACCGGTCTAACCGGTTAGGACCGGTTTAGAAACCGGTTCAGACCGGTTAATAAACCGGTTTTTTTATTAACCGGTTTTATAAAAACCGGTTTTCAGGTTAACCCTTTTTTTTTTTTTTTTAAATAACCATTATTTTTTCACAGTATAAACAAACCGGTAACTACAAGGCAAACCGGTAACTACAAGGCAAAACTTGACTTACTCCATTCTTTGCTTTCGTTGTTATGGTTCTTTGCTTGGAAGATTAAAAACACATAACTTTCATTTATAGCTTTTACATTAAAAATACAAACATTAAATCGTTATCGCATATTCGTATCTCAAAAATACAAACATTAAAGAATGCGTAGACACGATTACATTAACAACTTGCTGTTTCTTACTCATTATTTGCCTCCATGTTTGCTGTTTCTTTAACTAATTTTCTTCGCTACCCGATCCCGAGCTATTCCTTAGGTAATCGTCGTACGCGGCTTCTTCATCGGTCATTGGTTGAGTGTGTCCTTGATTGACCTCGTCTTCATACAAGCCCGCCTCATAGTCCATTTCCCCCTCGAGTGAGCGTTGATGTTGTGCCCTATCTAAAGAGTCCAAGTAATCCTTGTAGCAAATCGACATCTCTACAGCTGGTGGAGTGAGTCGAGTCCTCCTAATCGATATAACCCTGCCAGAAACAGAAAAAGCAAACTCCGAAGCTACCGTGGAAGCTTGGACCGTTAGTAAATCTTTGGCCATGGCGGCGAGGATCGGAAACTCATCCTCCTTACCTCTCCACCAAGCCAGCAAATCAAGACTTCTAAATTCATCCTGAGTCATGTGTTTCACAAAGTTGGTACTACCATACCTTCCAAGTTCACTGCTTGGGGTGTTTACCTTTTGACGTTTACCGGTGTCTTCCCAAATCATGTAGTACATCCCCATTTCAAGGTCGGTTTGGGATTGGGATTGGGCAACAGCTCTTAACGAGTCATGAATTTGGGAAGACGACCCGTAT